>NC_082615.1:14091737-14428967 GCF_030936135.1 Gavia stellata | reverse complement strand
CTTTTGAAGAAAGAATATCTAAAGGCCTGTGACTAAAGTTAGGCTGATGTATTGGCTGGAGTAGCGAGGCAGCATTTTTGATGTTCTGGAAGGTACTGGCAGATGAGAAGAGCAAATCCTCCACTGCGCTCATCCCAGTGGTGGGCGGTAGCTTTATAAAATGCTGCTGAACGCACGGTTTTGTCATGTACGTTGTTATTTTTGGTTCAGCCAAGTGGATCGTTTCCACCACTCTGCCCCGATTGTCTGACACCGAGGACTGGCGTGACCCCCTCGCTTAGGCCGAGTTCTTGTAATGCTCCATAACCGCTTCACCTCGGCATCTGTTGGGGAGAGGCCGCAGCGCGAAAGCAGGAACACTTCTCGGGGCTCGTGCGCTCAAAGAGCGGGAGGGCGGGTGCGCTGCCCGCCCGGGCGGGATGCAGGGTGGGCTCAGGGCCGGGGCCGGCCGCCTGCTGCTGCACAGGCCGCGCGGCGCGAGGCGCGCACCGGCTGACGGCCACGGCCAACGGCCGGCGCTTCCTGCGCTGGCTTACGGGGCGGCCCGAGCAGCGGCAGGCGCCGCGGCAGGAACCTGTAGCGTCCCAGCCAGTGCCCGCCACCGCGATGGGAAACCGGGGGAGCGCGGCCTCCTCACGTCACACGCCGGCCCTGCCCTTGCCCGGACTCTTCCGCGCGCGGCACCTGCTGGCAGCGCCGCCGTTTCCGGAGGGGACGGCGCGCAGCTGCACTGCTGAGCCGGCCGGAGCGAGATGGCGGTGGCACCGTCCGGCCGCCTCCGTGCCCTGCCGGGGCCCTGCGATCGCGGCCGCCTCCGGGCCTCAGCCGGTGGCCGCGAGCCCCGGTACGGCGGTGCGCGGTGGCAGCTGCCGCAGCGCTGCGCGGGCAGGCAGGCAGGCGGGAGATGCCGAAGCTGCGAGGGGAGGCCTTCTGGAGGGAGACGCTGCGCAGCGCCCACTACGTGGTGGCGCCCATGGTAGACCAGAGCGAGCTGGCCTGGAGGCTGCTGAGCCGCCGCCACGGCGCCCAGCTCTGCTACACGCCGATGCTGCACGCCCAGGTCTTCCTCAGGGACGCCAACTACCGCCGTGAGAACCTCTACGGCGAGGCCTGTCCCGAGGACCGCCCGCTCATCGTGCAGGTGAGCATCGCGACCGCCCGCGGGCCGCCGGCAAACGCCACCGGCGCCCGACCCAGCCCGGCCGCTGCGCTCCCGGAGCGGCGGCGCCTGCCCGGTCAGCCCGAGCAGCGGGAGCGGCGGCTGGGGCTGCCGGGAGGAGCTTCCCCGGGGTTCACCTTGCGGTGTGCTCTTGGGTAACGCTACAGCAGCAAGTCAGCATTGCCAAATGCACCCTCGCCCTCGTCGTCCGCCCCGTTTGTGTTAACAAATCCAGCCGTTTTCCAAACGTGCGTGATTTCAAGCTAGTCGATCTCACCCAGATTTTGAAGTGGGTGAGACCTAAACACCTAAACACTGCTAACAGTACTTAGCTTGTGACTGTGAGTTTGTTTATCCCTTGTCTAGCAAAGAGGATTTGGTGTCTTAACCACAGGGGCCTGGAGCATTAGACTTCTCACAGGGTTTCAGTCCTCTACACCTCATCTTTAGAGAGAGATGGCAGCTGGTCTTCAAGAGTCAAGGGTTTTTCCAGATCTGGTACTGCTCAGGGAGGATCACAGGTTTTTGAGTAGTTCTGTGAAACCGTGAGCACAGTGCTTATCTATAGAAAAAGGATGCAAGGAAGATAGGACACACTTTTAAGCTTGTGTTGCTTCTGCTTCTCAAGTACTGTGTGAGGTTCAGGTACTTCCCTCCACTCCATCCGAAAGAGGAAACGGGGCCTGCGGAGCTAGAGAATAATGCAGGGAAAGACAGTCAGCATGAGCAGAGGAATGGAGTGATTTCCACATGTGGAGCAGTTAAATGGATGAGGACTGGAAGAGAGGTGTCTCCCCTGACTGAGGGAAGAGATGAGAGAAGTCTGTGAAAGTATGACTGGCTTGAAGATGACGAATGAGAAAGGAGTGTTAAGTAAGAGTAGCGATACTGCGAAATTCATTACCGTGGGATGTACTGGATGCTGAAAGATTATGTGAGTTTAGAAGGCAAGCAAAGGAAAACTCTATTGAGGCTCATTAGGTGCAGGAAACACCACTTCTGCTTCCAAAGTCCTTGAAGACACTTTCCAGCTTCTGCTGTTGCCTAGACATCTGTTGTTGACCATTACCGAAGCAGGATGAGGTGGACCTTTGGTCAGTCTCAGTACAGCTTTGTATATTCTCCTTTTTCCGTGGGAGGTAGTTTCTTTTGCCACAGAAAAATACAGGTGGCAGAATTTAAATAGTCTTAGAAAGCTGTAAGTCTTCTGAACCCAGATCTTCAGCTCAGTAAGCTGTACATTCTGTGCGAGCCTACCTGAAGGGTGTCAGTTACTGTGAGCTTGCTGTATTAGCCTTCATTCCTCTGGCTGCTATTCGACATAAGGCACAGAACTAACTAGATTAATCTTTGGATTGACCCAGTACAGCAATCCTTACTGAGTTCTGCAGTATTTCTGGGCAGGCTTGGGTTTTGGTCACAGACTCTTGGAAACAGATTAAGCAGAGGTACATCTGAGCCCAGCCTGTTCTGTGGGCTTTGTTTACTGTGTAAAAATCCTCACTGATGTGCCTTGGTTGGAGGCTTTCCATTGTTTCAGTCATCTCGAAGAAAGCAAATGCCTTTTCTGGTTTTAGTTGGTGTCAGCCATAATTTATGTAGTGCTGTAGGGTTTAAGTAACACCTTCTGCTCATATGTGTTTGAGTTTAAATCCATCATATTAGATAATGTGATGCCATTTTTTTTGTTAATAATGAGTTTTAGAAAATCTGTTTAAAAGCATAAATGAGAAGAATAGTCTGGCTCTGTCCTCTTCAACAAAGCAGCTTCAAATTAATCTAATTTTTCTTAATAAATTGATTTTTGCATTGTGCTTTAAATGTAATATTAATTATATTTAAGACTGAGCATTTGACTAACAGTCCAATGTGTCTATTTCACACTCGACACTAATGTGAATTAATTTTAGAGGCAGTGGTGCTTATTGGTATCTACAAAGTATGAATTGTCTCAAGAGCCAGAGACACCACAGGCAACTTTTTTCTTCTGCACCACCTTTATGTTTTAAACACTACAGCTGTTCGTTCTACAGGAGATTTTAAGAGTTATTCCCTCTTATTCTTGGGTACTACATGTAAATTATTGTACAAGTATTTATTTGCCTTTTGAATGCTCATCTTTCTCATTTTGTCATTTGAAGGCTGAGGATCTTTTGCTGGTAAGTGTCATGGTTTTTGTTTGGTTTTTTTTTTGAGAAATGGTGTTTGCTATTATTAACTGTGCATATTATGCCTGTTTTCTGTAACAAGTAGTTGCTTCATAACTATGTCATAACATGGCAGTACTTGAAGAAACTTATTGCCTGATTATTCCACTTTCCTTTGTCTTTCTCAGTTCTGTGCCAATGACCCTGAGGTGTTTGTCCAAGCAGCACTGTTGGCTCAGGATTATTGTGATGCCATAGACCTAAATTTGGGTTGTCCCCAAATGATTGCAAAAAGAGGTACGTGCAAATCCGAACCCTGGATAAACAGAGAAATGGCATGTTTCAGATGTCAACGTTGGCAGTAAGACTTCAAGAGGACCAAATTAAGCCTTGGTGTCGGGGGGTGGCTGCAGTACTGCTGAAGTCAGACTTAGTTATGCCCACTTTAACAAGTAATGCTTTGTAGTACCTAAAGCAAAAATTAGATATACTAATAATTAATTCCAGCTTCTCTTGAATGACACCTCTTGTGTCTAAAATATCATAGAATCATAGAATCATTTAGGTTGGAAAAGACCTTTAAGATCATCAGGTCCAACCGTAAATCTAACCCTGCTAAGTCCACTGCTAAACCATGTCCCTAAGCACCTCATCCACACATCTTTTAAATACCTCCAAGGATGGGGACTCAACCACCTCCCTGGGCAGCCTGTTCCAGTGTCTGACAACCCTTTCAGTGAAGAAATTTTTCCTAATATCCAATCTAAACCTCCCCTGGCACAGCTCGAGTCCATTTCCTCTCGTCCCATCACTTGGCACTTGGGAGAAGAGACCAACACCCACCTCTCTGCAGCCCCCTTTCAGGGAGTTGTAGAGAGCGATGAGGTCTCCCCTCAGCCTCCTCCTCTCCAGACTGAACAACCCCAGCTCCCTCAGCCGCTCCTCATCAGACTTGTGCTCCAGGCCCCTCACCAGCTTCGCTGCCCTTCTCTGGACACGCTCCAGCACCTCAACGTCCTTCTTGGAGTGAGGGGCCAGAAGTGAACACAGGGTTTGAGGTGCAACATCCTTCAGAAAAAGTATTTTTAGCAAGAGCTTGATTTTCTTTCTGATTTCAGTTGCTCAAACAGCCCAATTTTGCAAAACTGCATTTAAAATTATATCATGCAGGCACTTACCGTCTCCTGTTTCCTTGATACTTACACAGAGTTTATTCATATTAGCATATAAGGGGATAACACCTGCTGAATCCCTTAAAGATATTGCCAAGATAGCCATGTTTGAAAACCAGAACCAGTGTTTGAAAATTTTGGATCAGTTAGGATGTTGATGAAAGATTTGTTCAATAACTGCCCATTCCTCTTCTAAAATGTCTTTCAAAGACTAATAGGACATGATCAGCGGTGTATAGGGCAAATAGATCTTTCAATCTGATCAGGTTTTATCCTGAAGGGATTTTTTTAAACGCATGGTATAAACCCCTGAAAGTTGGACTTTGAGCTGCCTGTGTCAACATACTGACCTTAGGGAACAGCAGTGAAAGTAGGGTGTGGGGATTCATTGTGTATCCTGTTAATCTAGGGTGGCATGAGGAACAGAATCATCCAACTCTTCTAGTTTGGGCAGGACAGAGCAACTCTGTTTCTGCCAGTGAGGCATATGAGTGTCTGGATCTTTGTATGTGAACATTTACGAAAGCTGTATACTTCAGAATCTTACTCTTCTGTACAAATGTGTCATATGCTGTTTTACTGTAGGTCACTATGGAGCATTTCTGCAAGAGGAGTGGGATCTTCTTCAGAGAATGAGTAAGTCTTTAGAGAGGCTTCACTTTGAGAGGGAATGGGATGAACTCGTCATTGAGAGGAGGTTTAGGGATTTTTGGAGAAAGGAGGCGCAGCATGTTCCTTTGGAGAGGGCTGTGTTTGGGGTTTTTTTTCTTTCTTACTGTATTCCAGCGGCACCCTCAAGATACTCAGTGGTATCCCACTACAAACTCATGCTAGATCTGCTAAAAGACTTCAGTACCTGAAAGAGACTTCAGGTGTAAGTGAGTCAATTAAGTCCCAATCTAATGATGGCTTAGTGGCTCTCCAACTCTAGAAACAGCAGAACTCCCAGCGCTTTCCTTTTTCACTTTGAAGTTCTCGGGTGCGAGGAGAAGTGTTTCTGCTTGAAGCCACAGTTGCCCTTTTCTGATCAACTCAACGTACTCTTTCTGTCCACAGCACAGCAAGTTATGCCTCTCTTCTTCAAATTTGTGTAGGATGTTTTCAGACTGTAGGTAGCAGTTATGAAACGGTATAATTTTTTTTAAAGTAGTACATCCTGAACTGATCTAAAAAGCAAGGTTTTGGTTATTGTGTAGAGCTGAGAATGTACCTTCACCCTACTTCAAAGCAAGTGTCTGAACCATGAAGTTAAAGAGTCTTACTTCTGTTTGTGTTCCCTGTGGTCCAGGGGATCTTGAATTATATTTGGCACAAAGACACTGCTGAGAACCTGGAAAGACAGACAGTGCTTCCTTGCCCAGCGTGTAATGTGGTTGTTAGGGCAGTTTTAGGAGTGAGAGATGCAAATCAGAACCGCCTCAAGGTAAGAAGAGAACCCAGGTCATCTAGTTGGGTTAGAATCCAGGCTGTCTATTAAGAGAGTTGTCTTATTAGGCTATTGTATAAAAGGTGGGCAAAGCTTCCTCTTTCTCATTCTCCCCCAGCCTTCTTTAAAATGATGAAGTACTATTTTCTGCTTGCACCTGTATACACCTTGCTTGCTCCTTTGAAAGGGTGATAGGAAGTACCTATCATTAGAGCTTCTAGGATTTGGATTAGAATAAAGCGGGTGACTTCCTACGTTATACATCCAAACTCGGGAAGAGAAGAGGATTTCAGACATGCCATTGCTCAGTGTTTTTCTGTTGGCTGTCGTCATTATCTCTCTTTTTAGTAGTTTTCTGATTCCGTGCACTGTGTAAAGACTATGGGAGTTTAACATGTTGTTCTAGATTTCGGCCTGACTCTGTAACCTACATTTACTACTTAATTGGGTCCACAGCCTGCCTCAGTTGATAAGCCTCTGCTTGCCATGGGCAAGACTCTGCTTGTCATGACTATCTGGGTGATAATTTGGAAAGAAGCAAAGGATCTCTTGTAGGAAGGGTAGACAAATGAGCATTAATGTTGCTGGCAGAGTAGGAGTACAATAGCCTGTGATGGTAGTAAACCTGTATCAATGATTAAGATTTGAGCGGGGTGATCTTTGAAAGTTTGATGCAGTGGAAACTTTAGGGCTATTAAATGCTGACTATTTTATGCCTCCTTGTTAGAATGCTAATTTTGTGCTTCATGTTTTCATTGATTAACCTATGCAATAAGGATTGCAGAGGACTTTGCTGATTGTTTAAGCTGTGAGAACTGCATAGCATTAACTTTTCAGGCTTTTTCCATGCCACACCCAGTATCAGATCTTGAGGAGAGTAGGCACTTTTCATAGCATTGTGCAGCCCACTTACCTGTCTTTTCAATCTTTCCCAGTTTTACTGGCTAACGAGAAGCTCTCTGTTCCCATCACATGCAAAATCCGCGTTTTCCCAGAAATTGACAAGACAGTGAAGTATGCACAGATGCTGGAGAAAGCTGGCTGCCAGGTAAGGAGGCAGCTGCTCCCTGTGCTGTTGCATTGGATACGTGTCTCTGTGTAAAGCATCTGATGACCAGATCTTGGTGTACTGTGGAGATGAACAGGCTACATTGTTTTACAGACAGAGAGAATGGGATGCAGAGAAACTGTACGTATTTGCAGTCATAGGCAGCAGGTCAATAGTATGATACAGAAGACATCAGGACCTCAGAGTCTCTGTTGTAATCACTGCAGCATCCTTCACTGTGGTTGAGCATCTCAGTCTAACATAGTGCTGCAGGAGGCAGTGGGAATGCATGAAATCCACAGGGCTATAGAAAAAAAAACAGTATCAAAGATGGCCACCACTAGTGAAGAAATAGGCAACCTTCTAGGATTTAACTCCAGTTAAATTGGAAGAGACGGTCTGTAGTTAGAGCCAGTACTGACAGTATTCAGGCTTTCTGCTGAGGAGCAAGCCAGATCAACATATCACAAATTCCAAAGTGAATCATAAATGGGAGCCAATGCAATAGGAAATCTGTAGGTTCTCCCAAGATATGATCTTGTCATGCTGTGGAATAGCAAGCTGAAAGAAGCCCAAGACCATGCCATGGTAGTTGAACTACTGACACCCTTCTGTGATACCAAAGTCCCTGCACTGTTGAAATAGCAGTGGGAATTCAGTGGCATCCGTGAAGTGTATGGGGTGAGAGGAAATTTTTGTCAGTGGATTTGTTCCAGTGATTTGTATGCATGAAAAGTAAATGTAACTTTGTGTTCTAGCTGCTGACTGTGCACGGCCGTACTAAAGAACAGAAAGGACCGCTTGCTGGCGTGGCATCTTGGGAGCACATTCAAGCTGTCAGGTTAGTGAGCAGTAACCAATCTTAGTGGATTTCTGCTAACACGCTATGAAGGTAGATTTTAAGCGGAGTGTGCAGTGTCATTGAAGAGCAAACAAATTTGTGTGACAGGAGTAGAATTTCTGGGTCGACTCTAAACATTCTAATTCTCAATTTTATGCATCTGTTTTATTCACTGGTATAGAAAAGCTGTAAGCATTCCTGTATTTGCAAATGGAAACATCCAGTGTCTCAGTGATGTGGAAGAATGTATCCGTAAGACAGGAGTGCATGGTGTCATGAGTGCAGGTAAAGAAAATGAACTTTTACTTATAATAGATGAGAATATGAACTGTTTCCTACTCTCTTAGCAGCCCTGTATACATCTATTAAAAGCTTATGTAAGACTGGCTTGGTGAACAGATTTGATCAAAAGCTGAGTGACCATTCTCTCTGCTCTTATACTGGCCATCTCTTACCAGGACCAGGAATTAACTTAAGATTTGTAAGAATTGTTATGTCGGACTTGTAGTACCGTTGAGTGGATAGGTCAAATCTAATTACTTGACAAAGGCATATGGGACTGCTGTTGTCCTGGAATATTTTCATGACATTTGTTAATCAATGGAATGGGTTTTGAATGGATCTTGATGCAGTAAGTGCGTCCACTGATTAATATTCCTACAGATGGTTACTTGACAAAGGCATATGGGACTGCTGTTGTCCTGGAATATTTTCATGACATTTGTTTTTGAATGGATCTTGATGCAGCAAGTGCGTCCACTGATTAATATTCCTACAGATGGTTCGTGTTGGGTTGGGACAAGAAAGAATTGTCATAACTTCCTACAGGAAGAGCTAGGATAGGCATCAGAAAAAGCTTCCAATCACTCACACAGTTAAAGCAATGAAACATTTTCTGGGAGGTTGTAGAATCTTGGTTTTAGAAAATACTCGTTAACAAAAGGCTTGTGAAGCTAGTAGAGAAAAGCATAGTGAGAGGTAGTATCTGTAAACTTAGGCCAGACAAATGTGAATACAGACATAAAGTAAAGACACCTATTGTCCAAGTATTTAACCATTGGACAACAAAAGCGGTGATTTCTCTATTAATTTTTTTTTACTGTCTTTGTGTCAAGATTGGATGCCTATCTGGAAAATGCACTGTAATTAGATATGAGCTACTTGGCTCAATTAAGAATTGTATCGTGAAATACAGTATCCTGAGATCAGGCTAGGGTTTTATGGACGCTGTGTTCCTCCTTGTGAATACACAGCTGATGTGTCTGTGACTGGCTCGTTGAATCACAGCAGAGCTGATCAAGCTCTAGAGCCTAGGTTTTGTTTTCTGTTTCAATCCTGAAATGAAAGTTTGAGTATTTCTTTTCATTCCCTAGAAGGTAATCTTCATAACCCAGCTTTGTTTGAGGGACGAAACCCATTGGTGTGGGAGATGGCTGAGGAGTATCTGGAGATAGTGCAGAAGTATCCTTGTCCATTGTCTTATGTTAGGGCTCATCTCTTCAAGCTCTGGCATCACACGTGAGTATCTCCAGAGAACTCTTAATGTTTTCAGGGCTCATCCTGCTTAGCAAGTGTCTGGCTTTTCTGGACAAGGATTTGTTTGGCCAGAATTAGTATGCTGGAAGGTTTTCTTTCCTGGACCTGTCTGGAGAGAATGTGGGCTGAGGCCTTTACCCTTCGCTGCATATCTGGGAAATAGGGCATGGGGAATGAGCAAGTTACCACAAGATAAGCTAGGGCGTGAGCTCACAGCACGTGAGCTACCATGTGGTGATTGCCCATATGCACACATGCGCTTTATGGCAAACGTGAGTTAACTCCGTGTTCATTGTGAGGCAAGCTGTCTTGCATTTATTGTGGAGTAAAAGCATGGCCATGGGCAGTTACTGAGGAGCAGCTGATGCACTGTACGTTCACATTAGATTGTCTGAAAGTACCTTGGTTGTGTGCCAAGTATTTATTTGGAAAAGAGGAGCAGGTATGTGCTTTTCTCTGGGCTTACAAGAAAGAAGATAAGCTTCTAGCAAAGGCAAGTGCAGCAAGAAAAATCTATAAAAAGCTTTCATAAAGACATTTTTAATTGATCTCCTCAGTCTAGCAATAATGAATAAATATGACTTGATGTTTGGGATTTGCCTCAGGCTTCAAGTTTACCAGCAGCTGCGTGAAGAATTAGCAAAAGTGAAGACTCTAGAGGGCATTGTAGATGTCAACAGGGAGCTGAAACTACGATGCCAGGTACCAAGATGGGCCCTAATCTCCCAGAACAACATTGTCTGCACTTGGTGGGAAGTTGCTGTGTATGTCATGCAGTGGATGTCTGTTAGCCACTGCATTGGAACTTTGTCGCTTACCAACCTTGATATTGGTAGTTTACTACAGTAGCAGCGCCTTAAACCTCAACAGCTTTACGTGGGATAAAGTTGATTTAGGAGTTACAAATCTGCTTCATTGCATCTGTCTTAGTTGAGGTTTTTTGCCTATATTTAACTGTCAGTAACTGTTAGTTTAAATTCCACTTTGCGGCTTCCTGGAGTTTGAAGTATTATTTAGAGTATTTCCTGAGAACTCCAGGAAAACTGACTGTAACTCTATGCTGCAGGAAGAAATAGCTAATCAGAAAGAAGGAGAAAAGCCAAAAGAAGGGTTGCCTTTTTTCCACTGGATCTGTCAGCCATACATCAGGCCAGGGTGAGTTACCTATTCTAACATGGACAGGTACACATAGGCCTTTCTCACCCATACAATCAGTACAGAGCCATCCAGTTCTGTTCTAGGAGCTTACATTCATTTGAAAATAAGTGAAGACTTTGGCTTATTTTTATTCTGGTTTGGTTTTTTCCTAGTTATTACTTTGTTCGTGGGGATGTTGCTCATTGTATGCATCTTCTCCTTTAGATCCTCCTCAGATTTCTCTCCCTGGAAAGTAAAAACCGAGAATTCCACTGCAGCTCAGAAAGAGCACCTGATATGCAACAGATATGCTACCTGATAGTATTGTTATATGTAACACAAATGTTGCTGGTAACTGCCAGGGTAGCAAGGATGGGAACTAAATTATATTTTGTAAAGGATGCTTGTGTTGTATGGACAAGCTTTCCCGATAGCTTATTCCCTTTCTGTTGTGAAAACTGGGCTGAAGAAGAGAACAAGCATGTCAAGATTAATACTTAAGTAAATACTTACTTAAGTAAGTACAACCTGGGAATAACAGGT
This sequence comes from Gavia stellata, assembly GCF_030936135.1. Taxonomy (NCBI): domain Eukaryota; kingdom Metazoa; phylum Chordata; class Aves; order Gaviiformes; family Gaviidae; genus Gavia; species Gavia stellata. The sequence goes on along the minus strand of NC_082615.1, from coordinate 14,417,958 downwards.
TAACAGGTACCTAACTAATTTAACTGGCCAATTTTCAGTGACTTTCCAAATGATATAGCTGACAGTGTGTCTGTTATTAACAGTCAGTGTTAGCAAAAAAGTTAGCTTTTTCTATTCCACTTCTAATGGTAATGACACTTCCTTGTAATTTAGCCATGACAGAAAGGTTTACAGTTTACACAGATTTCTGTAAACCAGAAGAGTGGCTAGGGAACACCTACTTCTTCCTTTCAGCCAACTTCTGATGATATTCACTTTTTCAGGCCAAAGGAGAGATGCAAGGAGAATGGAGCCAGTGGGACTGAAAAAGGTGTGCGAGGGAAACGTGCTCTGGAAGAGGAAGAAGATGGAAATTCTGAGCTTCTGTCAAAGAATAAGCAAAAAAAGAAGTTAAGAAATCCAAATAAAAGCTTTGATCCATCTTTAAAACGTAAGTTCCATTTATTGGCATAAATGCATGGAAAGTTGCTGATACCACATTTGACATAAATTGCCACTGCTTTATTTTCCTTGTTTATGTAGTTGTAGAAACTTCTTTAAAAAGAGCAGGGATTATTGGGAAATTTTGGTAGTAGGCAATGTGATTCAAATTATGTTCATTAGTAAAGAAAACAAGGATCAAAGAAGTAGGTCACTGATCCACTATAAGCATCTTTTAAAATCAAAATGCTTTACAAACTAAATTGTAGCTGTCACTAGTATTTGAAATTGAAATTTCATACGCATTTCAAGCAGATGTCCTCCTCTTTTACACTTGAGGATTAAAATTTTCTATGTTCAGATTTAGCTTAGAGGAAGTTAAAGAGTCAAAGTATCTTTACCTCTGCACTGTTCTTTGAGGTACTATATTTTTATTTCAAAAAGAGTTTCTCTCTGGCTAGAAAAGCACCAAGCTTTGTCTGATCCTGATTTTTTTTTTTAATTTACTTCTTCCATATAAAAGTACCATTGCTGAAATCAGCTCTTTCTCTTTTTCAGCCAAATATCCAAAATGTGATCAATGTGGAAACCCTAAGGTAAGTCAGTGCCAGTGTCCATTAAAGCATTTCCATTAAATGGAAATTAAATGACCATGTAGTGGTCAACGGCTCGATGTCCGGATGGAGATCAGTGACGAGTGGTGTCCCTCAGGGGTCCATACTGGGACCAGTATTGTTTAGTATCTTCATCGATGACATAGACAGTGGGATCAAGTGCATCCTCAGCAAATTTGCGGATGACACCAAGTTGAGTGGTGCAGCTCACACTCCTAAGGGATGGGATGCCGTCAGAGGGACCTGAACAAGCTCGAGAAGTGGGCCCGTGTGATCCTCATGAGGTTCAACAAGGCCAAGCACAAGGTCCTGCACCTGGGTTGGGGCAACCCCTGCTATCAGTACAGGCTGGGGGATGAAGGGATTGAGATCAACCCTGTGGAGAAGGACTTAGGGGTACTGGTGGATGAAAAGCTGGACGCGAGCCGGCAATGTGTGCTTGCAGCCCAGAAAGCCAACCGTATCCTGGGCTGCATCAAAAGTAGCGTGGCCAGCAGGTTGAGGGAGGTGATTCTGCCCCTCTATTCCGCTCTGGCGTGACCCCACCTGGAGTACTGCGTCCAGCTCTGGAGTCCTCAGCACAGGGAAGACATGGACCTGTTGGAGTGGGCTCAGAGGAGGGCCGCAAAAATGATCAGGGGGCTGGAGCACCTCCCTATGAGGAAGGGCTGAGAGAGTTGGGGTTGTTCAGCCTGAAGAAGAGAAGGCTCTGGGGACACCTTACTGCGGCCTTTCAATACTTAAAGGGTGCTTAAAAGAAAGATGGGGACAGACTTTTTAGTAGGGCCTGTCGCGATAGGACAAGGGGTAATGGTTTTAAACTAAAAGAGGGTAGATTCAGGCTAGCTATAAGGAAGAAATTTTTTACGATGAGGGTGGTGAAACACTGGCACAGAGAGGTGATAGGTGCCCCATCCCTGGAAACATTCCAGGTCAGGTTGGCTGGGGCTCTGAGCAACCTGATCTACTTGAAGATGTCCCTGCTTATTGAAGGGGGTTGGACTAGATGATCTTTAAAGGTTCCTTCCAATGCAAACTATTCTATGATTCTAAACCCTGAGGTAGGTCCATGCCAGTGTCCAGTAATGCATCCATACCAAGTCCTGCTGATATGTAGGGGAAAAAAAAAGTCCATACTTAGGCAAAAGCCTTTTAACCATTAACTGTAACCAATCTCTGAGGTGAAGGTGCTGCACTAAAATCACTAATATGTACATTCTTTGAGATCATTTGCCTTCCTTTCCAAAAAAGTGTTGTCTTACTGCTGCTGAGGGTATTTATTGCCAAGACAGTTGAGTTAGATGAAAATCCCAGGATCTCTTGGAAACAAATCTCCAAACTTCCAGTAATTACACATGTATATTCTACTGTGAAATTAAAACCAAAACCCCTCTTACTAGGATTAGTGGTGGGTGGTGTTTTTCTGCAAGGATTGAGAATCTGAATAGCTGGTGTGGTTGTTGGTGTACTAATACAAATATTTTAATCATCATCAGTATGGTCTGTATGTGAGTGTAAGGCAGCAATCGGCAGCTCTGGTTTTTTTGTTGGTTTTGGATCTACGCCCTTGAGTCATTCTCAGCTGTTTTTGCTAGCAGAGTAACATCCACTTTCACCATTATCAACGTTAAACAAGCCAGCTGTTTTCCAGCATATAGCTGTTGCATGTAGCATATATATTTGAAACTCATATATGAAACTTCCAATATTTGATATTTGAAAAGAGTTCTTTGGTTGGTTGGTTGGGGTTTTTTTGTTTCTTTTCTCTTGAGGAACATGGCTGTTTCCTTGACAGGAAGATGTTGCTGAGTGAGCAGAGTGTAGTTATTGCTGCTAACATACCTGTACATGCAGACATACGAGCAGGGTGTAAGATGCAAGGAATAATTGTGTGTTCTAGCTGAGAAAGTAGCATTACAGCTATGGGGGGTGGGGAGACAGTGACACACACATGTGGCATTGCTCTCTTTTCTAACACACTTACAGCACCTTAGAAATAGCAGCCAGCTGAGGCTCAATTTGGAGCTGCAACTACAGAAGAAAATGTGTCTCTCCCTGTGTTCATTACTGGGAAAATACTGAACATTCACCTGGCCTGCTTTCAAAGCCATCCTGTTTCATGGCTAATTCAGGTGACATAGCTTGGTGGGTCAACCATGATTGTCTGAAGCTGGGCTTAGTCTCATTTTTTGTTTTGCTCTTACAGCATTGTAATGTTGCAGGCAGCCCTTGAAACCTTGTGAGTGGGATTTTTTTGTTTGGTTGGTTTTGGTTTTTTTTCCCCTAGATCGTATGTTTCTAAGCTATGTCATGGAATGGGGGGGGAACAAAATAATAAAAAAAAAAATTCAACCAAGGGCTTTCCAAAAGTGAAGGAATTTTTAATTGCAGTGGAGGGAGACACACCAAACAAAAAACCCCCATGTTCCTGAATGATCAGTAAACATGTGTGAGCCAAAGCCCCGCAGACAGCCAGTCTAGTACAGCCAAGTTGTCAACTATGCAAGACTCAACTGCTGCTGTCCCCTAAGGGTCATGCATTATATTTTAATATATACTCAGGTATATTTTAAGCTGCAGGTAGGGAAGTAATTGGCTGTGGTAACATTTATTTTAGGCATAGCTACAGGTGGCAGCAAGCATGTCAGGCACTGTGTTTCACATACTACTATTGCAGAGAATGACAGCAATCTTACCTGTTACCTTGTTCCAAAGTGCTTATGGCACTTGCCTGCTTGTGTTGTCTAACTCAGTCTGCCCAACAGATTACTAATGTTGCAGAAGTTGAATGTGGAATTTGTTTTCGTTTTTGTTCTCTATGTATAAACAGTTGATAGCTGCCCCGCCCCGACATCAACGCTGTCATCTTCATTAGACTGAGGTGTGACTGCCTAATATACTAGTTCTTGGGCTTTTTTTTTTCCCAAAGGTCTGAATGTGCAGAGCTGTATTGTTGCTTATTATAGTAAACAATAATAATTTTATTTGCACTGATACAAGCTTCTTTACACCCCCCATCCCAACCCAGGGCAATAAATGTGTGTTTAACATGTGCCGAGGATGCTGTAAGAAAAGAGCATTCAAAGAGACAGCAGACTGTCCAGGTAAGTGCAGCTGTCCTTACAAGTCATTGAGCACATGTCTCATCTGCCATGTACATTCATTACTTTAATCTTTGGTTTATGGGGCGTGGGAGTGTGTGTTAAAATCCCCATACATAGCTATCTAAAATTTTATAGTACAACTTTAAAAGCCTACTCTGTATGGTATTTCTTCTGCTTCCAAAGCCTTGTGATGTGTAGTTTCCAGACTATGAGGACCCATTCTTTGTAACTATAAGGAATGAGCTGTTCTGTTTACCAGTGCTGTCATCTCATTTCAATTTCTTTTTCTCCTTCCCCCCACCCCCCATCCTTGCTTCTTCAGGTCATGGATTACTTTTTAAGACCAAATATGAAAAATCCCTTTCATGGCAGAGTAGTCAAAGAGTAAGTCAAAACCCAGAGATCAGTCGGAGAGGAGATGTAGATGTGGGGGAGACTGCTGTACTGAAGGAGGCTGGTGACAGTGCAGTGTGAAGCTTTGGAAATGAATAGTTAAAGAGCTCCTGCCAGGCCTCTGCTTCCCTGGGCCAAAGACCATGCCGTCTCCAGCTCACCGTCAGCTGTGTGAACTTGTTACACAGGTTTATTTTAAGTTCTGGAAAAGTTTTATTTAAGTAAAAAGCTGCTTACTCAGGGAATTATCCTGCATTTGAAATAAAAAGGATGCAATTAAATTTCTCATGCTGTGTTTTAAAGACTGAAAATACTGCATTTTTGGGTGGGGGCAACCTATATAAGCTGCTATCACAATCTGCCTCTTGTATGTTCATTAACCCTTCATGTCCTGTTTCTAATATTGGGGAATAAATTTCCTTGTATTAGAACAGCCTTCTGGCATACTGAAAAGAGCAATGTCAATGACCTTCACTAAACAGAAAATGTGTCACATTTGTCTGAGTTTCAGCAGTCTGTGTTTTCAATGCAGAAAGGAATCTAGCTGTACTCTGAAAACATGAATGTAAAACTAGAAGATGTTGCTATAACCACATGGTGTATTAACTATTAGTTATATACAGTATGATAAAGCTTAACCGTCTCCCATGAGCCAAAGGTTGGGGGAAAATGAAAGCTCTATTTTAATAGAGAGTTGTCTGAAATGACATGCCAAGTTAGAACCAAGTCCATGAACCTTTCCCTACTCAAAGTCTCATAATTATGTGATCATTCCTTCTCCTTCCCACCTGATATATTCTGTGATGAGTGTGTCAAAACCAATGCTGGTCTACACATGCAAGACCCCCTACCTGGCTTTTACACTTTTTCCCCATGGGCTTTGTGTGCCTCCTAGGCACTCAGTAAGTCTACCCTTCCAGTGTTCAGTTTGCTGTAAAGAATGTCAGCAGTCAAAAAAAAAAAAAAAAAATCAGCAATAATCATAGAATGGTTTGGGTTGGAAGGGACCTTAAGATCACCTAGTTCCAACCCCCGCCCTGCCAGGGGCAGGGACACCTTCCACTAGACCAGGTTGTGCAAAGCCCCGTCCAACCTGGCCTTGAACACTTCCAGGGATGGGGCATCCACAACTTCTCTGGGCAACCTGTGCCAGTGCCTCACCACTCATGGTGAAGAATTTCTTCCTTGTATCTAATTTAAATCTACCCTCTTTCAGCTTAAAGCCATTACCCCTTGTCCTATCACTACATGCTCTTGTAAAAAGTCCCTCTCCAGCTTTCTTGTAGGCCCCCTTCAGGCACTGGAAGGCTGCTGGAAGGTCTCCTCTGAGCCTCCTCTTCTCCAGACTGAACAATCCCAGCTCTCTCAGCCTGTCTTCACAGGAGAAGTGCTCCAGCCCTCTGATCAATAATATGCAGCTGTTTAATAACAGACCAAAAAAAAATGGAAGTCAAGCTATCCCATGCCTAAGCTAGAATAAATAAAGCAAGCTTAGCTCAGCTTTGAAAATTCACCTCCCTGTGGCTTGTTTTCTGAATGCAGTTTACTTCACTGCATACTTAGTGACCCTGCTCCAGAGTATGCTGCCATTTCCTGCAGCTGCAGACTGAGCAGCTTTGCTGCAGAGCTGCTAGCACCTTAGTGCGCTAAAAGCAGCAGGCCTGTCAATCCTTGCTTTCTTGTCCTGTGTAGCCTACTGAAGGGACCAAAGCAATGATGCATTGTGGAGCCTGTAAAACATGCAGGTTAGACATGCTTGGTCTGACAAAGCTGGCACATTATGAACGAGCCCTGTATAGCACGAGAGCTTTTTAACTGTAAAATTAGCAGGTCTTAAACTACTGTTCCTCCAAGGGAAGTGGAGAAAAGAGGAAAAAAACAAAACAAAAACCCCAAAACAAACAAACAAACAGCCGGGGGGGGTGGGGGTGGGAATGGGTAGGAGAAAGAAGCAGGGGGGGAGGTTGGGGACCACACAGAGTTACGTGCCTGGCCCCGACCGTGAACATCTAGAATGGCTTGCCTGCAACTGAGAGCACGTCAGGCTCCGATGGGTGTAGGTCCCAACCATGGCACTACCCAAGGACCTGCTGCCACCCAGTCAAACCTCTGCTTCACATGGCCAGACCGTCAAGAGATTTGGCATATGTTTACGAGCACACCCTGCTTGCTAGACTAAGTATGCCTGTTTTAAGCCAGTAAATTTGCCTCCATGGAGGCAAGTTTCATTCATAACTGGTTTAATTTTTTTTGTTTGTTTTAATTTATTCTAGCCTGGTGTGTAACCTAACAGTTCTCTAACAGCCTACTGCAGCACTGTATGGGCCAGTAACAAGAAATTACATTGTGGCCGGGCTGTCAGTTCTGTAAGCAAATAAAGCAAGCAAATTGCCAACACTATGTCTAGCAAGTGGACTGTCTTACAGTATGTAGTAATGTATTCTGAGTGGATACTCTGTATTACCTCTTTCTGGTCTATAGTGCCGAACAGTTGATGATTTGGGGGTTTGGCTGGGTGGGGGCTGCTTCATTTCACAAACAAAACAGCTCATCCTGTTTTACCTTGTGGTATGTGTTCTTATGTTCAGCCTGTGCAAGAGAAACCTCCACAGATTGGAGCTGACCTAGGTGTGTACCTTACACAAACTTAAAATAGGTCATTTAGCATCAGGTAGAGCTGTTTTGAACACAGTTGGGAGGAGAGGAGCCAGGAAGGAGACTTTTATGGTTTCTTTCCTTGATGCTTCATCTGGCTGACATTTATTTTTCTAGAATCCCAACTGCAGAGATTCTTCCTCTGCCTGTCAGATATTCCCTTTTGCAAGTTACACTGGGTCTGAAAGGAAATGAACAGGAAACCCAGCACCCAGAATACTAGGTCTGCATGAAGCACTGGCGGAGTGTCTTCTCAGGGCATAAGAGCCCTTGCCTTGGAAAAGAAAGATTACTAACAGTAATGAACCCAAAATCGGAAGTGCCTCCAAGGTCAGAAAACAGATGCAGCACCATGCATTTCTGAAAATAGGGAAGACCCTTCCCTGCCCCACCCCCAGTCAAAAGAGGGGCTCAGGGGTTGTTTTTTTTTTTAATGACAGAAACACAGCACTTTCAGGAATCAGAAGATAACAACATGCCCTGATTATTTTATAAACCATTTTTAACATGTTTTTTTGACTTCTCAACAACCATTCCCTGCTTATGTGTGTATGTGTGTTCATGCATGCACGTGTACACACACCCCCTCAAGCCCTGGCAAGATCAGTTCGTATTTCCTAACCTGCATTACAAACTATGTTATAGTTTACAGTCATGCGTTCATACATGGACTGGAACAATATGCTGAAAAAAACATCCTGAACTACTAGTAGCTGTAGACTTACTCAGTCTGGAGAAACATTCTCATTCAAAGCATTAATAACAAGAAAGCCCACAAGCAAGATTAAGAGAACACTAAGCAGAGCACCGTGAAGCAGAGGCCTTGGCCTACCCTTCTGTCAATCACCCTTGTGCTCACTTTCTTCTATTCTGTGTTCAAATTTTCCATGCTACTTCTTGAGGACCCTTCCCTATCACATGATCACGTGCATCTGAATCTCTCTGGACATTTATCTGCATCTAGCTAGCTTTTATCTAGCTGTTCCCATTCACTCACACCGAGTCCTCTAGAGGGACCACAAGAGGTAAGAACTTCATATCCATTTGGAGGCTGGACTTAAATGCTGCCTAACAGTTGTGGCTTTCTACAGATTATGACAATAAAAGTAGTTCAAACTCTCCTATTGAGTCTTCCCATTTCATTTGCTCGTTACTTGAACAAAATATTTTCCATGATGTTCTGGGAATAGCATCTTCCAACCTTAATCAGCTTGTTAACCAAGACTTTCAGCAGCTTTCATAATTTCTGACTACCCTTGTATTCAAATCAAGTTCAGACACTAAGCTGGTAGGTGTTACTCTAGCTTGCCTTGTGAACGGGAACTAGCATAGAAATCGAGGGGGAGGAAAAGGGTGTGGCATTTACCAAATAGCCCAACGATCAGTGTGGGAGACCCAAGTTTAAAAATGCTTCTCTGCCTTGTTTAAAGATGGGAACTTGAAACCACATCTCCCACCTCCTGTAGAAATAGTCCACTTCTTCCCTTGCAGACATACACTTTAAAGCTGTCAAGTATTCTGAGTTCCCTGGTCTGTGTGAAAAGCCCCTCTTCTAATAAAAAGCCAAATGTTCATTATCATGGAATTTCAAACTGCTTACCTGACCCCTTCCCGTTTACACAGATTCCCAAAAACATCAGAAAGCTCAGTCATTCTCCTGCTCACTGTGCCAGAGAAAATTTACAAAGTCAGAAAAGGCATTTGCATGAGAAACATCCACTGTTACAACACAGTAGTGGACTGGTGCTATGTGAGAGATTTGGGTTATACTCCTAACCACACAGTGGGATTTTAGAACACATCTCTCACGAGTACAGTCTCATCACAGAATCACTTACCAGTGTGAAGAAAGGATCAAGCCAGCTTTAGGCTCCTAAATTCAGGAAGGGCCTTATACTTGAAAATCCCAATTGGACACATTTCTATGCAGAATTAGTATTTAAGGCGTATTCATCCCCACCCCCTCTTCCAAGGCATTTCTTAATAGGTAATGCAGATAGATGCATGCTTATCTTGTTAGCTCCTGTCCCACGACATGGCAGAAGACTGCAGTGCTCCTAACACACGACTGGAATACTGTTCAGTTAGGCACTGCAACACAAAACTCCCTTTGTCCATCTAACTACAAATCACCATGCTAATGGAAAAGAAAGTTGCAACGTGAACTTTCAACAGACATTCTAGAAGTTGATAAACTTGCAATTAATAAGGTAAAGATGACCAGTGTATCAATTTCTTAATAAACAATGCTTGTGAATTAGGAGGCACTATTACAACATGAGTAAAGCCAAGCCGTTTACCATTCATGCTGGGCACACCTGCACCTACACTAACCAGGGATTACTTTCAGGCTAGGCAATATACTAATTATCCTGTTTATCTCTAATCGAAAAATTGCAGCCTGCCAACTCAGAAAGGTAATGTCCTATTTTGTTTCTGTTTCACAGGCCCTCAAGAAGATACACACTGTTTAATTTTAATGGCAGTAGGGGGACGAGAAGGCAGCGCTCTGCATGTAGAATGATGGTGAAAATCATCCTCAGTCTTTGGATTTGAGGGAGATTGGATTCTTGTATCTAAATACATTTTCAGAGGCACATAAGAAAAAGTAGTAGTAGTTCACCTGACAAAAAGAAAGCCAACTGCCTTTATTTGGCAAACAGCTTATGAGATGAGATATCTGCAAATTAAAAAAAAAAAAAAGAAAAAGACAAAAAGAAGTACATCAAAACAAAGATTGAAAACCCTGGATCTCAGCATGTATTTACAGGGTACAAACTTTATGTACACATAGATTTCACAGTTACATAAACTACAGGCACATGGAGTATAATAGTCAAAGGTATAGCTGCAGAAGTATTAGAGAACTGAAACAGTGATATCTGTGGGATCAAGGACAACAAGATTACCTAGCCTGATCTACCACGTAAAACAGATTTTCAGGTCTTGCCACTTGAATTCTTGTTTGAATTAGACCATGTTTTGCTAATGCAGCTACCCTTCAGTCTGTATCTTTTAATAAGTCTACTGAAGCCTAAGCTTGAATTACTTCTTTGCTGTCAAGAAACTGTCTTTCTTGCATTATGAATTTACCAAACTTCTAACTACTGTATCTCATACATTTCTCTTAGAGGCTGACATACCCTATTAGCCAGTCTCTGTACCCTGTCTAATTAATTTAGCCTGATCGAGTTATCCTATGAGATAATTAATGCTAGGTTTCTCTATCAGACCCTATGAAACGTTGAATGGAATTCACAGATCCATAGGAACACGGAAGCCAAAATAATACCAGCTGAAGTACAAAGCTCATTTGCAAAGCAGAGAGTAATTCATCTCCTATTCCCTAACAGCATCAGCAATAAGCGGAAGTCAGTTCCATGCCAGTTTGGTGTTTTTCACCCTACTGCAAATCCACATTTGATGGTCTACTGAAAAAATGAAATGCTGACTTGCATTAGTCTCAGCTCTCACAAGGGGGTGGCACAAGAAAATACTAAGAGCGCTGTCCTGTGGAGCACACTGCTCCCCCCTTGTCATCTGTTTCATATGAAAAGTAATGAAGGAGATGGCATAAGAACCTCAAATAGCCAAATTAAGTTGGCTGAGACTTTACTCTTAAAATAAAAAAAAGAATTTAAAAAAAAAAAAAATCAACACTTGACCAGCACTTTCTTCCTATGCATGATGGGTCTTTGTCAGAAGCATTGTTGCTATTATTAAAGTTTCCTAATTTGTTTATCTGACAGTTTATATTACATGGCATGTATCAGAAATAATACATTATTCAGCGTCAGTTTTGGGAGCCATCCAGAGGCTGCAACAATGCTGAAATTTCAACGAAGTTACAAAGTAATGATGAGACTGCTACAGCAGAGTCCCAGAAACCAGTATACAGACCATACATGCATGGCATGGGGCAAAGACAGAACCCTGTTACATCCTCTGAAGTCTCTCAAACAACAGTAGCTTACAGATGCTGCTGCACCCAGCCACAGTCCCAAGCGGTAATATAATCGCCTCCTCTTACAGACCTCCTCTACAAATCTTAGCAACCCAGACCACTATGCTGGACAAGTTCTGGCCAGATAATTACCAATCATCCCCAACTACTCCAACACAAATCTCATAATGGCAGTTTCTACGTTACCACTAAATTTAGTTGTGCTAATTAAAACTGCCTTCGCCAAAAGAAGCAGGTTCTTTCCAACTGCTTTTCCTTTATCCCTAGCTAGGTCAGGTAAAGAAAGCAGGATTTACACTGCATGAGGACACCATCAGTTACGGCCTACCACTGGTATCTCCTTCCTCATCAACAAAAAGGTGCTGTACAAGTTCACAAAATCACAGAACGATAGGGGTTGGAAGGGACCTCTGGAGATCATCAAGTCCAACCCCCCCACCAGAGCAGGGTCACCTAGCACAGGTTGCACAGGAATGCGTCCAGGCGAGTTTTGAATATCTCCAGAGCAGAAGACTTCACAACCTCTCTGGGCAGCTTGTTCCAGTGCTCTGCCACCCTCAAAGTAAAGAAGTTCCTCCTCATGCTTAGATGGAACTTCCCATGACCAAGTTTGTGCCCGTTACCTCTCATCCTGTCACTGGGCACCACTGAAAAAAGACTGGCCCCATCCTCCTGGCACCCACCCCTTCAGTATTTATAAGCATTAATAAGATCCCCCCCTCAGTGTCCTCTTCTCCAGACTAAAAAGACCCAAGTCCCTCAGCCTTTCCTCATAAGAAAGATGTTCATGAAATTCACTTAAATAAGTTCCTCTGAACATATCCTAGACATAACATGCTACAGTTCCCACAAAACTTCATCCCCTGAATTACCTTGGTGGTCACAGGGAATCACTGGAAATTCATTCTAAGTGAGTCACTATTTTCCCATTTATTACTTGGGAAATTATTTAGAAATTTAAGGTAAGAATAATCTTTCATTGGGGGAAACTGCTTATGAATGCAAGTTATACAGAACTATATCCGTGCTGTGTTGTATTTCCTGATTTTTGGACTGGCAGATAGTCAGGACTGAAGCAGGCGTTAAACAACGTCTAAAAGAAATATGCCTGGACAGACCTGACTCACATCTACAAGATCCTAAAGCAACAGCAGCTTCTTTCACAGGCTAAAGGAAAGAGTTACATGCCAATAATTCTTACAAAAGCATACACTATGCTTGCACAGTGACAATGAACTAAACAATAAAAGAGAAATGCTCTACCTGTCCAAAAGAGGTTGTAAGCATTTTTGTCTGGAGAGAAGAAACGGGTCACCTCTGCTCCAGCTATGGAACTGCCTCAGGCCACAGCAGGAGCTGGAAACTGCTGTTGCCACCTCGTGGGATCCATGCCGACTGCTAAAGGATACACACTTCCACCCACTTCCTGAGAGCAGACAAGTGCTAGTGTCTGCAAGAGCAGAGACTCTCAAGTCAGCGTGCTGAAGATGTCCATTTACAATTGAGGATTCCTCCAGCAGAAAGCCTCCAGGAAGGAACAGAAGTAATCTAATAAAATCAAGAGAGTGAAAGCTGTGCATAAGAAAAGATAGCCAGCTGACATGATGAACTTAATTGGGTTGCAAAACCATCTTTTTAAGAGCAGAGCGTAAGATCTTTTCCTTAGAAATGGTATCAGTGGCCCATTTTAGGAAGAAAGCAAGAAGGTTTTGGTAGTATTATAGGACTGAATGGCTTTACTTTAGCATGAGCAGAAGGCATTAAAATTACTTTTCCAGGATTTCTACAAGGACGTACAGCAAATTACCTGAGGACTCAACTTGCCTTTCTCACTAAACTGGCCATCGGTGATGCCTGACTTGAAGTTCTTGATTAACTAGCTCTCTCCTCTCTCCTCTCAAAAATGGGATTTTTCCATGCCAAATGGAAGACATTTAACCAAAGACCTCACAGGAACTATTGCTTCCATTTTCAGCACCTAAGTCATAAGAAGCATGGAAAGCCAAAGGGAGAGAGCGCTGTTGCAATTTAGCAGCTATGCAAATGCAGTCCGGGAATTTTGCTGTTAGAACGTTCCCTTAAATTGTACTTTCTTCACAGTTCATCCAAGCTGCATCTCCAACCAGATCAGAGAGCAAAATACAATGGCCTACAAAACATCAAGCTTAGCAAAAATCAATGGCTTGAGACCAAAATACCTAAAGCCCAACTTTAACACAAAACTTCAAATACTCAGAAGCTTTTTAATCCTGCTGTTTAATGCACTAGATATAACAACTTGGTTAAAAAAAAAAAAAAAGGCATTAACACATTAACAGTAACATCTGTAGTCAGTTGCCAGACCAGTCAGGGCTGGATCAAAATTCTTAGCTTGCCTTATGGATTAGATGAATGCAAGGCTGCAGTGACTTCAGAAAATTCAGTGCATATCTCCTTTCATTAACACAGAACACGCACACACCTGGTCTGCCACCTTTAATCCCTTTATAAAAGGAAAAGCAGAATAAATGCACCTGGAGAGCGGGCACCTAGATTGGCTGCCTTCAGCTCTTCCACAGGACTTGAGTGGTATTTTATGGCATTTATCCATGCTACCAGAAGCAACTGTTGCACATGTTGGGAAACCATCACACACTATGGCAGTAAGACTGGACAAGCAGCAATATTTGCATGAAGTAGAGATTTACTGCTATGGTAACACTGGACCCCAAAGCCAGGTCATGCACAAGTGGGGAATACATCAGGAAACAGGTCTTTGAAAACAGAGACCAGAGAGAAAGAACCTGGATCCAGGTAAACATAACACCCTAAAATAAAGGCCTGTGACTGAATGCATGGAAGCAGTGCCATGTTTTCTGGTGTAGGTGAAAAATCATTAAGTGTTTCTCAAAGGAAATCTCTCCCATCAGAACTCTGGCTCCGTAACTGAGAGCAATGCAGTTGTAAAGTTTATCTGGAATAAACAGAAAGCTCAGTATTTCTCAGAATCAAGGCAATACTTTCAGGCCAGCGAAATTCATCTTAGATCACGCCTGTCCATTCAACTTAACACTAACTATTTTTGCAGCTTTGAAATAAGAAAACTAATAGCAGCTGAAAAACTCTCAAATCAGCATCTGTATGAATAACCTGACAGCTCTTTATGGAGTGGTGGAAGAAGGAGAATGGAGGAAGATGTTCTACCAAAACTGAAATGATGACCCATTGCAGGGATGCTGTTTTTAGAAAGAATTTCTTTTCAAGGAGAATTGAAGTTATTGGAATATTGATATTATCCACCATCAGCCCTGACCCTCTCAATCCAAGCAAGAAGTGAGGGAGACAGGGACAGTTTGTGAAGCTCAGCAGTTAGTGGGTGAGACACTGCGTAAAGTCCTGGAGGGACCATTTCTTTTGGTAGTGCACGAAGTTTTTCACATGTTGGTGCTCATCCTGGACTGGCTGTTAGCTGGAGTAAGCTCCCCTTGGCTACCTTCTCTCGGAGGAGACTGCAACAAGACCAAAACACATCCTAGTTAGTGATGTGTAAATACCCTGCAGAGTGCTTCCTGAGAGACCAAATGAAGCACAGCGGGATAACAGCAGGGGGAGAGCACACCCCCAACTCATAAATAATGATGGCTTTGCAAAAGCTTTGTGTTTACAACTTCTACAGTTACGGTTCACAAGAACTGTTCCTAAAAAAGTCAAACCAGAACTTTTAAGGCACTCTTATTTACTATGTAGAAGGTGCTGTTGGCCCCAGAAGATGAATCCTATCTGGCATTTAGTTATCACAGAGATTAATATACCACAGAATTTAATACATTCTGTGGCAGATGGCTTACCTCTAAGGACATCTCTATGCTCTCCCTAAGGACATTCTTTTGGAACTGCATCCTGGAAGGAATACTTCAAGCAGTTCATGCATTTTTTACTTCCTCTACTAAAAAAAATTACTTCAAACAATCTTTGTTTTGGTAAGATAAAAGGTATGTGTATCAAGAATTAGTCAGAATGAATTCGTTAGAAACAACCCAGGCATATAAACTTCAAAGTTGGACATTCCGCGTTGTACAAGTAGGTCAATGTTTTGCTAGAAACACTTGTTCCTTATATATTTAATATTTACTATTGTAAGAATTTGTCCAATCTTGAGCACAATAAATCCATTCCCCTCCAGAATCTTCAATTCACCAACTTTGTCAGTTTCAGTTAAAAAAAAAATTAGAAATCTTAACACTGTCTCAAAGTCCACACTTAATACGCCCATACCTTGACATGTATCTGGTTGCGCAGGACTGCAGCTCGCAGGATCATAGCTTTAGCACGCCGCTGAAACTCTTTGCCCATTAGTAAAGACTTCTCAAAAGTTGTGCTGCGCTGATCTACATCTCGAGCATAAAGAATCTGTAACCAATACAGAGAACTGTACACAGGAGCTATAACAGGGTTCCACAGCAGGAAGGCCTTTCTGCACAAGGGAGCAAAGCTAAGGTATCACGGAGTCTGAGTTTACACACAGATCAGCCCTACTGAAAACACCAGTCACAACAGATGAATGCAACTTCAAAGTGTCCCAGGAATGGAGAGTTTCTAATCTTAGTACAGCTGTTCGGTCTGGGGCTCAGATGCACTCACCTTACTGTGCGAGTCTATTCTGGCATTAATCAGTCCCTCCAGGATCAGCTGAGTAAGTTCATCTTCCAGAGCAGCCACTGTGGTATTAAAAGCAGTGGCCATCTTGCGCATATCTGCCGACACATAGGGGCTGAAGTACTAGGAAGAAGAAAATACTCAGTTGCCAAATGTACTCCCCGCCCTCTGAAAAACCATGGGAAAAGCAATTACAAAGAGGTAGCCTCATCCACCTCTCGGGATTACAGGAACAATTACCTGGATGAGGGCACGATTTCGAATCTGGGTATAAAGTGTCCTGACATGAGGTGCAAGGTACATATCCAGCAGCAGGTTGTCCTGCGCAAAAAAACACATCAGAAGCTGAGAAGCAGCCTGGAAAAATATATTATTCCTATGTTCTGAGACATATACGTGTACATATTTAAACCTTAAGGATATTACACTACAGCAAGTGAATACCATAAAACAAGAATGAATAAGAGAACTAGCAAAATATTTAAAAAAATTATCATTTCTCCTCACCCTCTACTGCTAAACTACTCCCAATTTCCATTCATCACGTCAGGAGACAGAAGACACAGAAGAGCTGAACAGCTCTTTTAACAGCTCTACTTTTAACAGTCATTGCTTCTCACAAAAGGCTAGGCGAAGGGAACTTTTAGGGTCTGTTCTACACTGCTCCCCTGCAACTCACCTTCATCTCATCCAGCATCTTCAGGCATGAAGCATATTTAGATTCATAAAATTTGAAGATGATGTCACGAACCTGTGGCTCCAGCTCCAAAAACAATTTGAAGGAGCTACAGATAAAGATGGCAGTAATCAGACATTGGAACCCACCACTTAAATATCCCACAACCCTGTCACTCCAAGTTGCAAGGCTACAAACTCTCACTATCATTTGAAGATTCCAAGAATTTACTCTCTAACAGACCAGATAGTCCTTTTTCAGCAGCACTGGGAGCCTGGAACACAGAGAGATGCAGCCCAGCATCAGAACTGTGGTGAAGGAAGGCAAAAGACTTTTGCCAAACCAAGCGGTAGAAGTGTTTGTCCACACGAAACAAAAAAATGAGTGGGAATAGGTCAAAAATCAGGATACACTACCAGAAAACATAGGCCACATATGTGCATGCACTGTAGTCTGTGCTGGCCAGCTTTGTGTTCCCTTTCAAAGCACAGCCTTCACTAAGTACAGCACGCCATAGCTAGGTTAAGCATGCAACTGTCTTAGGAAAATAACCTATCATAAGTGTGGGAAATCTTTGGGATGCACATTCTTTCTCAGTGCTCTCCCAATTCTCCATCACAGATTTCCGAACCTTGGGATCTCACCCTATGAATCTGCCAATAAAAAAGTCACGATAACAACCCTTTTTCCACATCGATTTAAAATTAGTGCTTCCACACACTTAGCTGACAGGAATTCAGTATCATTTTAATTCAATCTATAACACACAAATATCCATTTTCTTCCAAAGACTGTAATTCTCTTAACCGTGTATATGTTATAGTTAGATTATGCTGCAAGTTGTATTAACAATTATTAAATTGTATTAATACAATTAACATGCACCAGAAAAAGTGGTAACATGAAGGCAAATTATCTTACAGCTGCCCTCTGTAGGGCTCTGTCTGTCTGATTTAGTATCTGATATGGACCACTGATGGAGATAGAAAATTGGGCTATATAGATGTTGGACCGAGTTGGAAACTTTCATTATACTAAGAAAATTTCAGCTGTGATTAACGACTGTGTTTTAGACAGTGAAACGTCACTTAATGCTAAAGCCAAACTAAGGCTCAGTGATTCTTTCTCTCCTGTATGAGAAAGCTATTACTCCTGCCAGAATCCACTCTCAACCAAAGTCCCATGTCCCAAAAGATGTCCAGTACATACAAACTCCTCTTAAGGCATGACTCACCTGCTGGAGATAACATTTCGTTGCAGTTCCTGACGGTCAAAGGTAGCAAGGGCACAGAGACCACCATACACAGCCACATTGCTAGGAGATAACAGCTAGAGAGAGAAAAAGAGAGAGCGAGCTGTCACTGACTACTAAAATGGCAGAAGGTTGGAATTAAGTATTCTACCTCAGGCCTTTCCTTCACGCAGTGACAAGATTAGTCCTTGTCAAATGCAGTGGAACCACTCAGCATACTCTCAGGCATTCACCCAGAGCCTGAGGAGTGATTGTCCACTGCTAAGAGAGCAGAAACAGGTTCAAACAACCAGTCTTTTGATTGAGCTACACAGATACATAAATCTCACAGGTAATTCCTATGTGATCTAGAGTAGAGCCCAAGAACAGAGACTTATTTTAAAAAAAAAAAAAAACAAAACAAAACACGTGGTTCACAGCACCACCAAACTATACAGGAGTGACGTTGAGAATAACTACAATATCTGAATTTTACAACCTAATACTTAGAAGAATTACATCCCCTCCAACACCTGCATACAGCTCCCTCTTGGTCCTCACCTCAGGGAAATCACAGTGATCAAATGATGCCAACAAGAAGCACTTTGCTGCCTGTTTGTACTTCCGAGCAGCTAGTTCGGCCAAGCCTAGGAACCAGAAAAAGTTAGTCCTTTGTTTATGATGGCATACAAATTAGGAGAAATTGCAAAATCTGGGGAGTAGGACAGGCCCCCACATCGTCGCTAGTGCCTTCACTATGGAAGTGAAACGAGACCCTCACAGACAGTATCTAGCACGCTTTGAACTACATCGACTCACACTAGCATCCTCTCTGAAGAAACTTAGGGAGAAGAAAGAAATTGCAAAAACAAGTCAGCAGTTCCACCTCATCAGCTTTATTAAATTTTGCATTTCTGGTGAGAAAATACAAAGTCTGTCAAATCTGAGAGGAAAAAGGAACCAAGCACACACTGTTGTCAAAAAGCCCTACAGACAGCTAACAGGCAGAAAGATGGGCAGACAATACAGGAAGCTGAAGGATTCACTCACCTGCTGCACATTTCAGTTTGGTAAGAATTGCTTGTGTCTGGCTGTCTCTTTCTCCTCTTTGCTGAAGGATAAGAAAAAGCAGTAGTGAGCAAGCAGCATGAAAACCATTTTGATTACAACTGTTCTTGGGATATTTCATCCTAATAATTAACTTGCAAATCTCAACAGCAAGATAACTTCATCTTACTTGTTTTGGGAAATATGGCAAGAACTGAGGATGGGAAGTCTCTCTGTTTTTACCATGAGTCAGATTTCCTACACACATATCATGGGAGAAAAGCAACAATGAATCTCAAAAGAGATAGTATAGCAGCCAAGGAGGCTGGATCAGAGGAAGAAAAGACTGTAAGATGGAGGGAGTCTTATAGGGAGCAAGTTGTAAAGGGGAAAGGAAGAACTCATTTTACAAATTTTGGAGACAGAAAACAAAGGGAAAACTCATGCAAGTTAAAAAGCAGGACCTTACTTCTGCAATTTCTGGTGTAGACTCAGCCTTGCTTACATAGCTCAGAACATGAGACCAATTCTGGAGGTACACACTGACCTGTAGAGAGCCAGAAACAGTGCAGAATAGGCATGGATAAATGGTGTTACTTAGATAAGCAGTATCATTGCAGACGCAAGAGGGGTAACTAGAGCAAAGTACAGGTCGACTTTACAGCAGATATCAGAAAGACACCAAGTACCATTTCCCGCAAACCTTCCTACCTTGATGACATTGAGACACATGTTGATAACATGTTTAGCACTGGTGCAGTAATCACGGGCTCGTGAGTAACACTTGAGAGCGTTGCTGAGGTCCCCACAGTCAAGGTAATGATCACCTAAGTCATCATGGCCTCTCCTGGAGCACAGGAATTAAAATACCAATGAACTGTGCGCTTAGAAAGGGACACAGTCAGTTTGTTCCAAACAAGTAACTCAACACACTGACCTAAGGCACTGAATGCAGTTGACATCCTGTGTTAGGTGCCTGGAGGAGCAAAATGCTCTTCCTTGCTCCAGCAGAGCCTTCTGCATCTCACCTGATACTCTCCTTGATGGAGTTCCCTTTGTAATTTTTCAGATCTGTGTCGAGTTTCTCCAGTTTAAGAAGAGCTTTTTTGCGTGTAGCTTCAACCCAAGCTGTGTCAAGAGGAGGGGGTTCGATTCCACTATCAGGGACAGCATCAGGTGTATTCTGCAGTTCTCTGAAAGGAAAGAGTTTGAACGGGGCTATTATGCTGCAAACTTTTCAAAACAGAGGTCTGCTAAGTACCTGGCACTGTTACCCTAACAAACAATACCGCATACATGAAATAGACCAAAGAGAAAACAAGGGTGGTGGGGAAAAAAGAAAAAGACTGCTAAGATTGCCAGTGAAAACAGTAACATAAGTATCACAGACATTTACAAATTCTTCTCAAAATTATCCTAATGATCTTTTGCAGATATTATAACAAGCAAGCCATTGCTAATTTTAAAGAAACAACCTGTTCTATAAATCAATTGAAAGCAAGTTAGTAACAGTGCTGCAATGAATTATTACATTCTACAAAAGTATTTAATGACTCTAAAGAGTCTAAAGAGTCTCTATATGGGACACAGGGTGCACATCTTTACGAGTTCTCTCCCCAGCTATACTGCAATGGCTTGATAGCAAAGCTACACTGTACAGATACTATCCAACTTCTTTTTCCATCCAGCTCAGATCAACATATCTACGTGCACTGAACCCACTTTCCAATATTTTAAACAGAAAACCACATTCTGAGTTTTTTGGGGTTTTTGTTTGTTTGGTTGCGGTTTTTACCAACAGTCCTTTTCACATGTAAGAAAGCAATGAACATACTGGCACACATACATGGTAAAGATTCCCAGGGCAAAACAGACAAGAAATCAACAAATGTGCACAGCAACAAAAACAATGCAAAGACTGGAAGTGTAGATGTATAAGTGAAGTATCAAAGGCTACTCTTAACAGCAAACCTGTTGTTAGGGAAAAAAAGAAAGGAACCAAAACCAAAACAAAGGTTTGGTGGGAACCAAACCAAAACAAGGCAAACAGTTAGATAAGGTTTTAATTTATGAATGTAAGAGCATCTAGAAGAGGCTTCATCTCCATAACCTCCCTAAGGAAAGACAACTGTGTTCATTAATATTTGAAGCAGTTGCAAGGACTAAACTCTCCTCAATATCTATCTGTAGCCTTTTAAAACACTACGACTTCAGAGAGAGGTAATGTCTTCTGTGTTTAATCTTTTTAAAAAGCATGAGACCTTAGGCCTGAACACACACATTTCACTGCTATCAAATTCTAAGGGCAAAGACAATCAGCATGAAGAACATGCTAGTATTACATGCAAAGACCCCCACTGTGGCACATCGGTGTTAACTCAGTCAAAAAAGCTCCCCAGGTTCCCATGATCTCTAGTACCTGGTGGCCTCAGACAACTTTCTGTGGATTTCTTCGTACACATCAACATTGAAAGTTCTCTGGACAAATGACAGTGCCATCTTGAGAGCTTCCACCCGCAGCTGTGGGCAGTGATCAGCAATAAATTGCAGCCGCTCAATTCGCATCAGACCACTGTAGCTGGACGCATACTGCTCCAAATCCTGCAAACAAGACCTGGTCTTAGAAGACAAAGACAGCAACACTAAATCAGGCTACTACACTGTGACCTGCACAGGTTTTCCTGCAGTTCTGACCCCTTCATGGAGGGCAACACGACTCAGACAAACAAAAATTCAGGCAAGATTATTCAATTCCTGCTTTCTTCAAATGTTAGTAATTTCCTCAGAAATATGCAGTACGTTACAATTTACCTTTCATTATTTTGGTTGTGATGCTGTCCGTTAAGGCTAATCAGCTCACCCACTTTAAGCATCGGTTATATCACCTGTTAATAATTTTGGCAAGATTCCACCATTTGAGCTGAAGTTTCCTAAACCAGACAGCCATTCCAGATGTAGTTTTTCCTTGAAAAATTGTTTCCATATAATAATTTGCATTCTTTTGCTCATACTAATTGCTTAAAACATCTCCTTTGAGAACAAATAGGGTCTCTTACTCTTGAGGAAGGATCTGAGGTTTAAATTCTGAACACTTAACAGATTTTAAGCCTTGGGCTGGGGGGGGGAGAAGAAGAGCACAAAACGTCTAGTAAAGATATGATACAGCATTGCAGGGAGATTTCCTAAAGACAGAAGTACACATGCAAACAACCAAGGCAGGATGTTCAGGAGAAAGTCAAGCGTTCAGGCAGTAGGAAACACTAGAGTCAGGTTGCCGTCCATATTTAATATGCATCCTACGTCATGTCTGACTCCCTCACCCCTGTATGTCTAAATTAAGATACCACTATAGATGTCACAGTAGCATTTTCTAACACGATTCTTGCCTGATTCAATGCAAGAATTATCTTGCTCTGAGACTGAAACAGGACTGTGTGCAGTGAAAATTTGTATTTAGGATTCCTGCTTTATTTGCTACAGAACTTGAAAAATATATAGGCAGGAACATTCTTTCCTCCACAGTTTCATGCCTGATGGTGCACAATACTCCTGAAATCACTGAGTAATTTCACTTTACTCCTCAGCTCTTTAAATGTCAAAGGGGAATTACGGTCCTTCACATCAGTTATGGTGAAAAGAAAACCACTAATTTTTGTGGAACGCTTAGATGCTATAGTAATAACAAAGACATAAAGGTCACAACTAATTGCTTCATCACTCTAGCTTCAGAACAGAATTGAAATGCAATGTATTTCAATACCTTCAAACAAGGTAGCGGGTCATATGCTGAAAAAAACCAAAACCAACCTAAAACCCAAAACTACAAAAAAAGCCAACAAAAAAAAAAAAAAAAAGGAGAGCTGTGCAGTAAACAGTGAATAACCATATGACAACTGTTACAAGGCACGGGGACAAGCAGAACAAATTAAAGCTTCAGAGGTTATGTGAGATCCAAAGCTTTCAAACCGAATGCTTTATTTTGCAATTTTAATGTTGCTTTAACTTTCTCCAATTAACATTTTTGTTCTCTTCTGAAATACCCATCTCTCACTGTTACAGAGCTGATAAATAAAAATTGGCCAAAGTCTTAAACCATTAACTAAAAATTTAAGAAACTGATATAAGCAAATACAGCCTTTTATAGCTCTGCAGCTCTGTGGATTTTAGCCAGTCTCCAGAGGATCAACGGAAGAATTCTATCCTAATTATACACTTAAAGCACCTGAGCCTTGCTCCTCAAAGAACAAACCTCAAAATAAAGGAATGATGTCTCTGTAAGTAATCAGAGATGTACTAAACTATTTCAGAATGGAAACTGTGTCAAACAGGCAGCATGCAGCAAATCACAAACCAGCAATTCCTCCATCTCAGAAGGTGCAGCAGAGTTCAATACATGACAAGCTACAGAAGAGGTCACTGCTATTCTTACTCCACCTTGCTTTGAAGAGAATCTATTAATCTCTAAATGGCAATTTGACAAGGAGTAAAATGAGGGAGTTTTTAAAAAAATCTTAAAGGAAGAGGCCGTGCCCAAGAAACGTAACTCACCAGCCCTCAACCAGCACATACCAGAGTGGGGTTCTCCACCACATAGTTGATATCAGGTGCATTTTGCTGATCTTCTTGTGGATCTACGTCAATCTGCATGGGCTCTACTGCACCCTAGAATAGCAAAATGAGATCAAAAGTAGCTTATTACATTTGAGCAGGAAACAGCTATGTGACTCAATCTATTAAGGACTAGCTTAAATACACATTACATTTTAAAAATGAAAGAACACCCCTCAGCCTTTAGACATGTTTAGGATTTTTCTCTAGCAACACCACTACTCAGCATGACGCTTTGTCTAAAACAAGCAGCAGTAAGGCTCAGCATTCGCACAGAGCGTTTTATTTTGTTTGGTAGATTATCCAGCAAGAAAGTGAAGGAAGCGGTCAATAAATCTGATTCTACAAAGTATCTCAGGCATGCATGCTAAATTCCAAATGACATTCCATTCCTCTTCCTTGAGCAAGAACAGGCATTAACACTCAGCTCAAGAGTCTCCAAAAGTCAGGAAGTACCCAAAAAACTCACCAGAACCTTTCAAAGCTGCTTTAATGTTTAAAAGTAATATTGGGGGGGGGGCGCGACACACGACAACTGTTACACTTTTTAAAAGTATAAAAAAATTTAAAGAACAGAATGCAGAATGGCAATTCTGCATTTGTTTCTAACAAATACTGGGGAAAAATTTATCTGTACTGCAAAGATTTAACATTAGTTGAACTATCCTACTATAGTTACCCGAGTCCAACTATTTAGGTAGATTCTCTTTTGCAGGAACAACAGAATTTTATTGTCCCAGTATATCTTGTACTGCTTTGAACCACATGAGGAATCGTGTCAGTACAGAGACCTCAGTACAACTACATCATTACAATACCTCCGCATGTTCCTATTTAAGACGCATTTACTATGCAGCTGCACAAACCAAATTGGTATGCTATCACGAAATGCTTTTCCTTCTCCTAGTCAAAAGTGTGCTGAACATTCCCCCTAGGTATTAACAATTTACACTCAGGAAACCAAGCTGAATGTCATCTTATAACATGCTGAATATGTGCAGATATTACCATAAGCAACACCTGATTTGGGGTAAACTGCATGAGTGGACCTTAGAAAGGACAAAAATGCCAACTACCCTGCCCCCACCAACACCAAATTATTTCCATGTTTTTATTGATTTTGCTGTCTGTTAAGAAATCAAAGATAAAGGGTTTTTTGGGTTGGTGGTTTGGTTGTTGTGTTTTTTTTGTAAGGAGGAAAAGGGCAGATCCAGATTTCCTAACTCTAAAAATTGATGCATCTTGTATTCACCCACAGCCTGTTTATTCTTTCACAGACTGGTACGTACCAAACATGCACATATCTCAACGCTGACGTGAAATCTCCCAAAATCTGAAGTAAAAGCAAGTAAAGCATATAAAAGTTTGTTTCCTAGTTTGTTATTCTCTGCATGAAGGGAGGGTGCAAAGGAGAGTTTGATTGTCTGGATCACTACTCAGGAAGACTGCATAAAACAATTTAAATCACCATATATTGAGACCATTACTCTTTTCATTTTTATCTACCTTAACTCTTTTCTTATATCATAAACAGGGTTGCTTTTTTTAGGCTGTGTTTGCCTACCATAGTAAAAACCTGATATGGACTCCTTAGAAATCAGCATTACAGAAACTAATACTAACTCCAGCTGGTGGAACAGAATTATTTGTGTCTTGCTATGCTGGTAGGCTGTATTCTGCATTTTTCTCTTAACTCCCAGACAAGGAAAAACACAACAAGTAGGCTGGAAGTCCCACTAGGACATGTGAACTCAAGACATTTTCAAGCTAGCTCTTTATTTTGGAAGGAAGATGCAAGGTTTATTTAAGAACTACTCGCAAAGCAAATAAAATAATGCTTACTCCCCACAATTTTCTGAGCCCAGAAGGGTGCCCTGTTGGAAGGTACCTCATAAGGCCTCACACAAGCTGACAAGCCGGCACTCAAGCTGAAGTCTCCTGCTGTACTCGGGAGCAAGAGGTGTGACCTACTGCTGGAGGGGGTGCAGCATAGATCTGTCACTGATGAAGATGCTGAGCTGGATGCTGAACTACCCCTCATCCTGTTCTGACTTTCCGCACCCCCGAGCCCTGACAGAGAACTTGCTGGCTGCTAAAGGGAAGAAAGACAGTTAACCCGCAAAGGGATCACCTGTGCGGTTACTGACGGTCCAGGCTCAGTACACCGACTCCCTTTGGGCTCCTGCGGCTTTCCTCCTGTGCTGCAGGCACTCAGTTCCCCTTCATCCGCCACCTCATTACACCCTCCTCTACTACCCAAGCCCTACCTACGGCACGTACAACGCGAAAACCAAGCAAGGGGGCCGCCGCAGCGGCGGGGGCCACCGCGGGTGCCGGTGGACGCTCGGCTGGGCGCTGCTCCTCGCGAACGGCGGCGGAAGCGACACAGACGGACCCGGCGGGAAGGGCGAGCGAGGGCCCAGGGCCGGCCGAGAGCAGCTCCCCCTCCCGCGAGGAACCGCGGAGGCGAAGGAGAAGGCCGCACCGCGCCACCCCGAGGCCGCAGCAGGGCAGGGTCAGGCGAAGCCGGGCCGGGCCGGGCCGCGGCAGGGCTGGGCCGCGCTGTCGAACACCGCGCGGGAGGGACGCCGAGCGCCACCGCGGCGGCCCCCGGCGGGACGGCGCTGCCGGGGGCGGCAGGAGGCAGCTGCCCCGTACCTGCAAGTTAAAGACCTGGACGGGCAGCGGCATCCTTCCCCTCGCGGCCGCCACTTCCGGCTCACCTCCCCGCCTCTCCCTCCGGCTCGGCTTCCACTTCCGGGTCGCGCGGCGCCGCCAGACCGCATCCGACAGGTGAAGCCCTTAAAGGGGCCGCGGCCCGTCTCACCTCTCCCGCCGGCGCACCGGGCGGCGGCGCGAGCGCGGCGGGACTGCGCGGGGCTTTTGTCGCCCGCAGGGCTCGGCGGCGCTCGCTGGGCCCCGCCGCCCGGGGCGGCCTCCCCTGCGGGTCAGCGCGGCCTGGGGCGCCCGGGCGCTCCCCTCCACCGGCCGCGGGGGCCGCCGCCGCCTCCTGGAGCGCGGCGGCCGCCTGGCCGGGGCCGGCCGCTGCCGCGCGGGGGAGCGGCCGGGCTCCCGGCGCCGGCCCGCCCGGAGCCGCTGCCCGCCCGCGGGGCCATGAGGCGGCCGCGCAGCGCGGCGGGGGCCCGCGGGGCTGCAGCATGAGCGGCCCCTGCCTGGGGCTCCGCAAGGCCGGCTTCCTGCTGTCCGTCAGCGCCGCCGCCCTCCTCCTCCTCCTGCTGCCGCGGGGGCAGCCCCCCGCCGCGCCCCGCCGTCGCCCGCCGCCCGCCGCCGGGCCTAGCGGGCCTCCGCCGCAGCGGGCGGGTCCCGGGGGGAGCGGCGTGCCCGGCACGCGGGCGGGCTCGGGCGGGGAGCAGGGCGGCGGGCCGGGGGCCGGGGCCGGGGCGGGCGGCCGGGGCGGGGGCCTCGCTGGCAGCCCGCGGCCTGCGCGGAAGGGCCGCCTTGGGCCTGCCGGAGGCTCGGCCAGGGAGAGCCTGGAGCTGAAGGACATCTTCATTGCGGTGAAGACCACGAGGAAGTACCACAGGAGCCGGCTGGACTTGCTCCTCCAAACCTGGATCTCCCAGGCGAGGGGACAGGTGAGGCTTCGCCAGCGGTCTGGGAGAGGTGGCTGGGAGCCTCCTCCCTCTGTTTTCCCGGGCAGCCGCTGCACTTCCTGACCGAGTTTTCCCTTGTGTGTGTTAAAAACATCTTTCCTTGTAAGAGTGGGGAAGGTTGTCTTGTCTAAATAGTTTGCCTGAACCTACCTCCAAAAGAGTTAATTGTTGATTAAGCTAGTTACTTGCAATCTGGGATCGGTGGTCCAAGCAGAAACACTTTGATGACTTCTGTATGACTGTGGAAAATACTACATGATAGTGAAAGATCCCTAGTGCTGATACATCTAAGCCAATATTTTGGACTAAGTAGTTCTGCAGCTTAGGTTTTTCCATAGAATAACGTAGAATTTGTTCCCTTGTCTGGGAATTTCAGTACATTCAAGCATATTAACACAATTTTGTCCAGCAGTTGGGACAAGACAGTGTTACCACTTGGCACTTTCCACCCTGACTTTCATTCTTTCCTTTTAGCTTGCTTAACAGCTGTGGATGACTCCTAGCCAGAGAGAGGAAGTGAAGTTGCAGAGGGAGGTACTACAAAAAAAGACAGTCATTACTGTCTGGAAATTGGTTGTCTGTACCCTGAGATGAGGAGAGTAAAATCTTGGATGCTTTACTGACATGAGACTCTTCTGGCTTGCAATGCAAAAACTTATCAAATAAGGCAAGGGCTGAAGTTGCTGGGGTTCCCTCCACCACCACTCCCCACCCCTCTCCAATGGCTACTGTGAAGTAAACTAACAAGACAAAACATTCAGAATTCTGACTGCAACTGAGTGAAGTTGAAATTAGTTTTTGAAATTCTCAAATATGGACACATCTTTCTCCCAATCCATTTTTGTCTCCCACAGACATTTATATTCACAGACTGGGAGGATCGGGAGCTACGCCTGAAAGCAGGTAAGCTATGTAGCGTAGGTGCGTGCTGTCTGTTTTAACTGAGTTTTGTTTCTGTCATACTTTCCCTAGAAGTCCTTATTTCATGCTGTGCAAGCAATTAGGGAAGTTAAGATGGAGAAAACGGAGAAAACTTCTCCTTTCACAGGAGAATATGCTGGACAAGATGCCTGGAACTTCCTGAATACTGGGTTCGCCTTTGCACCCACTTCCTTCCTGTTAGTAAGCTATCTGGTCCAAAGTTATATTAGGTATTTCCTTTGCATACAGTCTCATGGCGCTGTGTACATACCCTGCGCTCACACATTTTAATGTACTCTACAGCTTGCATGCCGTATGCATAACCCATGAGCCCTGCCTGTCCTGCAGTTTACTCTCCACATGTGCACCATATGCAGTTTAGATGTACAGTATTAGTGCCAAATGTGCACTTCTTTTGTAGTCTTTTTCGGACGACACATGCTTCTCAAACCTGAAAGGGCTGATCTTTATTTTTGTAGGGGATCATATGATCAACACCAACTGTTCTGCTGTCCATACCCGGCAAGCTCTCTGCTGCAAGATGTCTGTGGAATATGATAAGTTCCTGGAATCTGGGCAAAAGTAGGTGAAACATGTTGTTCTGATTGACTTTGTTTCTTGCAGTTCTGTGTTCACAGGAAACTTGAGTAACCTTCTCTGCTCCAGTAAGGAATGCAGTATTAGCTAAAACGTGGTGATGGGCATAGGGAAGGGAGCACAGCGTGGAGCAGTGTTTATAAACACGCGTCATCTAAAAGGTGGAAAGGATGATAATCTAAAGGGGGTTATTAATTTCAGCCTCTTTCCAGAATTAGAATCTGTGGGTGCTTTCGGCTTCCAAATTCTGTAATTCAGGACAGTGGGAAATGCTTTCTGCTCCAAGCCTGAAAGACGTTAAAACCCAGCTGTTAACCTATAACTCGTTTCTTTGTCACTGCTCTGCAGTAACTTTCTTACTTTGTTTTGTTTGAAGATGGTTTTGCCATGTGGATGATGACAACTATGTGAACCCTCGGACTCTCCTGCGTCTCTTATCTGCCTTCTCACACAGCCAGGATGTCTATGTGGGTCGACCAAGTCTGGACCATCCCATTGAAGCAGCTGACCATGTCCAAAGTGATGGATCAGTAAGCAAACTTTGCAGTTGGTCTGAGAGACATCCTGACCTTCTAAGCTTTTAAAACCTTTAGAGTTCCTAGTACTCCTCCATAAAAACAAGTGATTTAATCTGCAAGCAATGAACCTGGCACTGGTCATTTTCAGAGACAGGGTGCTGGGTTAAATGAACCTTTGATCTGACCTCGTATGCATATGTAAAAATAGTTTGTCTCCTGGGTGCATGTCTGTTTCTCTGCCTTTACTCACTTGTGTTGGTGATCTCCCTCACACTGAGGTGAGTAGGCCCTCCCCACCTTGACTCTTCCTTTAGTGGTTTTGGGGGGAGTGTTCCTTGGTTTAGGGTGTCGGGGTTTGGGTTTTTTGTTTGTTTGTTTTGAGAGCAGTATCACATTGTCACCATCTTGAACCAACCTCAGATGGGTGACAAAGGCTCTCTGGGTATATAAGGCACTTCCAAATACTGAGTGGTTACTAGGTTTCCAAGAAGTGGAAGCAAACATATCTCAGTCACCAGATAATGTGCTAAAGGACAAGTCCTCATCAGGTCGCCCATATTGACAGGTCTAAAGATAAATTAATCCACTGTCCAGAAAGTCAGTTATAAAGCAGCTTGTTAGGAAAAACTCTGCACAACAAAGTAGTCTCCTTGGACATGGAGCCAAGTGACTAATGGATCACCTTTGATTTCCTCAGGAACACTGTGACCCTTGGCTAGAATGACCAGGGGACAGATGGAATTGGGTAGGAGCAGGACTATAGTTTCCCATTTCATGTGTGCTACCTCAGTTGTGCTAATTTGATGGTTTGCCTGCTGTCAGTTCCAGGAGAGTTTCCTTTGAGAGAACAGCTAGCTGGGCTTTCAGCAGCCTAAAGAAATAGGAATTAATCTGTAGTCTTGTTCTGACTCAAGTGCAGTATGTGATACCCAGTAGAACCTCAAGTTCCCTTCCCTGCCCAGCCAAATGGAAAAAGCTGATTATCAGTAACTACTGTGTGTTTTTCTTGTTACCCTTCAGAAGACAACCGTGAAATTCTGGTTTGCCACAGGTGGAGCAGGATTCTGTATCAGCAGAGGTCTTGCCCTGAAGATGAGTCCCTGGGCCAGGTAAACACTGTTCCTAGTTGAGCTTCATCGATATGTGTTTGGTAGGCTTTAAAGCATATTTCATCTTGCCTCGTACACGCTGTCTCACAGCCTAGGTAATTTCATCAGTACTGCAGAAAGAGTGCGTCTTCCTGACGACTGCACTATTGGCTACATCATTGAAGGGCTGCTGGAGGTAAAGCTGCTGCACAGCCCATTGTTCCATTCCCATCTGGAAAATCTGCAGAGACTACAAGGCGAGTCTGTCCTGCAGCAGGTAGGGCTAAGCCTCATGTCCTGTTCTTATAATTACACCTCAATCTCTGATCAGAAAGAATACTCTCCATAGACTTAACGCTCTTCAGCAAAGAAGGATGTCTGCAGACTCGCTCAGAGCTGTGTCCTGTCCAGTTCCTTCAAAAGTATACTGTCACCCTAGCCAATTAGGTCATATAGCTGTCCCCTCTTTCGGGGACACATTATCCTACATTAAGCCTAACTATGGTGTTCCCCATCTCCTTCCAAAGTCTGACTTTCCACGAGTCATAGAAGTAGCAAGTGTCAAAGGAGGCAATATTTAGTTTGCCTGCCATGTAAGAAAGTATTTCTGTCTTTGCCTAACAAAGTCTCAGTCTTAATTCATGCTGTTCAAAAAGACTAGTGTTGCAGCTATAGCAAGTACCTCTTCAATAACTAAGACATAGTGAAATGTTTGATCATTTTTAAGAATAACTTGCCTGAATTTCAAGAAACTTAATCAGTGTTTCTTGGGAAAAATAGTCTTTAATTGCTGGGATACCTTCTTACTCATGGTCAGTAGATGGAGCTATAAGGCTATCCAGGAGCTTTGTCTGCCTCTAACTGTTTGGCACCGTGAAAAAACAGGAGCGTGGTTTTGCCCCTACAAACTGCTTGGTTATATTTTCCTAGCAATTGTATATGAGGCAGCAGAAATGTACACTTGGGGCTAAATTCCAGCGTGATGCAATCTCCTTCATGTTAGTGAATTTAACTGTAAGCTGAATACAGCCTTTTGTTGGTGACCATTGTTTCCCTGAGACTGTAACAGCTAACCCAAAATCCATGAAATCTACAATTAGAAAGAAAATACAAGTCGTTTGGTACCTGGCACCTGAAAATTTCTTAATACAGTGCTTGTGTGGATGAACAGCACCGAATTGGAGTTCCAGAGATCTGAATTTTGTTACCAGGTTTATCACACAGCAGTCCTCTGCATGCCATTTAACATCCAAATGTTTCTGTTTTCCCTCTGTGCTAAGACACTACTTACTGCAGACTTCAGGCAATGTCTGGCAAGGATGGACATGTGTTATTTAGTGAAGGTATGGACATTAGCAGGTCTAATGCCCTTACAAAGCTTACAGTCGTAACTCATTTTGTCCTTCAGGGCAATGCAACTTTCAGCTCCTTTGTTTATTCTCTCATATGGCCTTTAGATGAGGACTGTTCAGTGCCAGTATTGCTTATGTCAAAACTAACCACTGTTTTTTCAAATGTAATCCACTGTTCAGATCAGACAGGATCCTTGGAGTCTTTCTTCACACCTCATTAATAATCCGCTCTGGTTTTCTGCATTAGTGTTAAAATTTCTGAATATTTATTTGCTTTTACAGGTAACCCTAAGTTATGGGGACCCTGAGAACAAACACAATGTTGTGAGTGTGGGAGGAGTGTTTGGCCTTCAGCAAGATCCAACCCGGTGAGTGTCCACTTCCAAAACAAGATCTCCCTGCCTTGTTCATGTTTATCAACTGTAAGATGATCAAACCCACTAATGGGGTTATTTTCTCATGTCAGCTCTTGTCGCTGTGCCAAAGGCAAGTAGACCCACCCTCTCTGCTCTGTTAGACTGCTGCACATTCAATGCTAGTACGTTCCTTGTATGGAGAATTCCAATCTAATGTTTTCTTTCTTTTTTTTTTTCCTTCATAGATTTAAATCTGTCCATTGTCTGCTCTATCCTGACACTATTTGGTGCCCTGCTAAGAAGATGTCATAATTCTTGACCAGTCGTTGACACCCGTATCTTACCTAGTTTGCATAAGACAGGAGTTGTGGTGGACTTTTTTGTTTGAGTTTTTTTTGTTCTTCTCGGAGACAACCAGAGGGATCTACAAAGGAGGTAGACAGACTCTACTTAGAAAAGCAAGAAGGTGTGGTTTGTTCAGCTGCAGCCGGGGACATTCCAAGAAGAATCTACTGTTAGGGGCTTTCAAAGGCCATTGTCTTGAAGCTGGAGTGCTATAGCAGACTGTAGTCCCCATGGTGACAAGAGAGGGGAAGTTTTAACTTGTCTTTCTTGGGAACACAATTAATTAAGAGCTTCTGTGGCCTGCCATATTAAGCTCCACCTGTGGGCTGTTCGTAAATACCAGAAATCCTGGAATCATGAGGGTAAACAAGGCTGAAAGCCTTTATCATGGGAAAACCCTGTGTAAGGGTAAGCTTACTCAGGACTGGATAAGAGTTACTTACAATGCACATTCTCCCCTGTAGTCCATGTGTACCTCCCATGGAGGTGATTGTCAGACTTGGCTCTCTTACCAGCTGAATTGCAGTGGTTGTTGATGATGGTGATCTGCAAGGTCCAAAGCTATTCCCTTGATATTTGATACTGAAGAAATATTTGCCAGACTAGATGATAATAATTTCTCCTGCTTTGCCCACAACAGGTTGTGTGAGCTAGAGCATGTGCATTGGCTGATGAAAGACGGCCTGTTTCTGAAGTTGTGCTGTTACCTTTTGCTGTCTGTGAGGGAGGAGGAACGCTAGATAGCTGTAATGCCCTGAGGAAGTTTTTGATGGTATTGTTTGAGTACCTTTAATTGTATGACTGTGGTTACTCCACTTCAGCTTCTTCAGATAATCTTTTGATTACCTTAAGGACTAGATCAGTGCTTATTTTTACTCCTTAATGTTTCAATAAATAGTTCATGCTGTCACTAAAAGGAGACTGCACACACACAAAGGCAGAAGTTCAATGCTGTAGCAGTATCACTTGCTGTTGCTTTTTAAATGAAGTAAGCTTAGGTTTGAAAGTTGAATAAATGGGGGTCCGTATGTTTACTTTTCTGTTAGCCCAAACTTTGGCTATGTGCAATCCCTACCATACATGAAGAACAGCATAAAAAATTGCTTTGCAAAATCACTGTTTACTCTCACAAACTCTTCAGAAAATACTTGCTGGTTTAGTGCTAGAGTCTGAGGCTAAATTAAGGGGAGAATAACAGAATGATATTGTACAACCTGGAACTATGATTAACAGCTAGAATGTGGACCTAGCAAAAGTTTCAGATTTCTAAACAGCTGTGCTGAGCTGTACTGGGGACTTCAGCTAGTTGCTTAACTTCCTGCCATTTGAAAAGTGGTATAATGTAGGCAAACGCCTGCAATGTATGCAAGTATGAAACTTAGCAGAGGTGTCAGCCTCCTGAAATACACGGTTCCCTGTACGCTATTTTGAACACAAACCTTTCAGCATTTACCTGGGTACGTTGTCCTTGCTGCATGATTTTAGTTAATTCCACTGAGGAGCAAACAAGCTGACTGCTACTTGCTACAGTCCTGCAGCTCATTCTTAAATTTCTCCTTTTCTTCCTGCCTACAAAGGTGACCATGAGGTATGGGAATAGGAATGCTGCAGGGAATCGGATCAAGGTCCAGCTAGCACAGTGGCTGTTCCGTAACAGGTATACCTGTAACACTGACAGCCTGTTACAGAAAACAGGATTTGTGGAATAGTAGGTTGTGGTATGTTCTGCCTCTTTATTAGGTCTTCTGCTCACTAGAACTGAAGTGTCCTATGGTGTAGTGTTTTCTCATTAATAGCTGTGGAGATTCCTGGTATGTATATAAATACCTATTTTTTTAACGCTTGTTAGTTCTTGTTTTCAACTCCTGTAGCAGAAAGCTGTGAAATTTCATGAGCTCTTAATGAGATTTTGTCTTCAAACACTTATTCTGAGCTTTTCTGTTGGAACTTTTCTTCCTCTTCCACTGGTAGCAGGCTCTTGTAAGGTATCTCAGACAGCATGGACTGGGTAGTGATTGTGTGGCAAACTGCAGTTCCAAAATGACAACACTTTGTATGAATGGCAGCAAAACTGAGCAGTAGAAGATTCACACTGTAGTCACTTGTCGCTCTAAACTAGGTGAGCCAAAGAGACAGCATACTCTAAGCTGGTAGGTTGTTTATTAAACTGAAAAAGGACCGCATTCTCCTGCATGGCAATACAGGACTGTTCAATCTGTTCAAGCTTTTAAGGTTTCTTGTGTTGACAATACAGTAGGCTGTGTGGATATATCAAGATGCAGCTCTTTAATCAAATTACTGTCTCATACACAAAGCGATTCTACAAAATAAATATTTAAATACGGCAAAGGCTGTGTTTTGTCATGTTTCTTGACACATTCTCTATACCAAAAATGGACCATAAACCCTGTAATGCAGAAGACTACAGCCCCCTGTCAGACTGTCGTGATGCCAAATGGCCAAAAAAGCATGTGAGTTAGATGGCTTGGATGTGGCAGAGGAACAAATGTGGCTGAGAAGAATCCTTGCAGATGACAATTAACAAAGTAAAAGAATTGAAATAAGGAATAAGATAACTGTTGTAAGCTTGTCTCAGCACTTTCCTGTTCTGTTTCTGTACCTACTAAATATGCCACAGGAGTTCTTAAATTTAAGAGTCCTCAGAAAGCAATGTCTACTACAAACAGACTTTGTAGTTAATAGGGTGCATAATTGCCTGTGCTGCTCTGCTGTTACACAATGCCAGCTCTGACTCAGGAGTTGGAACGGCTATGCTGACTATCACTGGAAGTAAACTGCGGTGCAGCAGCTTTATGTAACCTCTTAACTATCTCTAGCCTGTTCTCTTGTGCCTTCCAGCACATTGCTGCTGTTGCACAGGTGCTGTGCGAGAAATCCTGTATGCCTATGTCCTCAGGCAAGTGGAGCCCAGGTACTTGCAGCCGATTTTTTAAGCAATGACTACCAGGCTAGGGCTGCCTACGACCTTTATCAGCAATTTCAAGTGGGCGGAGAAGGCAGGTCTTTTCATCATCTGGTACAAAGCCAGTTTTTCTGTGGTCTCTCACTATGAAACTTTACTGAGAATCGGAGCCAAGAAAGTTCATCTCTGCATGCCCGGCTCTTGCTGGGTGAGCCCAGAAACGGCTTCTTGCTGTGGCCTCCCGGGGAACTAGGGGCTGCAGCAGGGCGGACCTGCGGTCTGCCCCCCTTGCAGGTGCCTTGCTTGAGAGGCGGCCGGCTGCGGGGCAGTTCGCTGCGCAGCGCCCGCGGCCTGCGGCCCACCCGGCCGGACCGCCATCCCCCGGCTGGACCGCCATCCCCCGGCCGGGGAAGCGGGGGGAGCGGTGCGGCTGCCCGCCCCGGCCCTATCAGGCCGCCCCGCTCCCGGGCCCCGCCCGGCCCCGGGCTGCGGGCCCTCCCAGTCCGCAGTCCGCCCGCGGCATGGAACCGCGTCTCTGCTTCCGCGGCCGCCGGGCCCTGGTGACTGGGGCAGGCAAAGGTGGCCGGGCGGCGGGCCGGGGGCGCGGGGCCGGGCCGGGGCCGGGCGGGGGCCGGGGCCGGGGCTGACGCCGTCTCCCCGCAGGCATCGGGCGCGCCGTGGCCGTGGCGCTGAGCAGAGCCGGGGCCCGCGTGACCGCGCTGAGCCGCACCGCGGCGGACCTGGAGAGCCTCGCGCGAGAGGTACCGGCCGTCCCCCCCCCCCCGCGAACGCCCTCCCCTGCCTCGGGACAGCCCCCGCGTCCCGGGCAGCCCGGGGCCGGGCCCGCCTCCTGGCTCCCCCGCGGCCCCCCGACCCACGGCGGCCGCC
This sequence comes from Gavia stellata, assembly GCF_030936135.1. Taxonomy (NCBI): domain Eukaryota; kingdom Metazoa; phylum Chordata; class Aves; order Gaviiformes; family Gaviidae; genus Gavia; species Gavia stellata. The sequence goes on along the minus strand of NC_082615.1, from coordinate 14,382,009 downwards.
CTCGCCGCAGTGCCCTGGCATCGAGCCCCTGTGCCTGGACCTGGCCGACTGGGACGCCACGGAGGCGGCGGTGGGCGCGGCGGGGCCCTTCGAGCTGCTGGTGAACAACGCGGCCGTGGCGGTGCTGCAGCCCTTCCTGGAGGTGACGCGGGCGGCCCTGGAGCGGTGAGTGCCGCGGCCTCGGCCTCCCCACGCGGCCGCCAGCGGCGGCTCCGGCCCGCTGCCCTCGGCCGTGCCTGGGGCCCGCGGCCGAGCGGTGCCTTCCCTCGGCCTTAGCAAAACCGCTAACGTCAAAAACTGTGGCGCAGCTCTGCAGCAGTTGGTCTCTTGCGAAAGGAAGCAGTGGCGCGTAGGCAGGCAGATAGACGCACGCACGCTTTCAGACATGCCTAACGTTCCCTTTCTCAGGGCTTCGTTGGTTGTTGCGTCTTACGTCTGCTTTCTTTTCTTTACTGTGTTTTAATACCTTACATAATCACCTTTCTCCCTGTAAACATCAAAAGGAACCCACCTAAAGCACTGACGCTATTCCACACTGTTACTGAGAGCCACAACCTGCAATTTCACCTCTTAGATGGTGGCGTGCACACACCACCCATCCTACGCAGGAGAGAGGGGCACCTTTTGCTGTTAATCCAGCTCAGAGCTTCCAGCCTAGCTCCAACTCGGTCTCTGTTAAATTGAAAGGCAGTTGTCGGTAAGACAATTCAGATACAGAGGAGACAAAGCCAGGTAAGGGAGTATAAAACTGTCACAGTGGGAAATTAAATGTGCTTACTGCGATAACATGACATCTTTTTTTTCCTCAAAAGATCCATAGTTCCAGTTGGGGGTAAGCTTTAGGATACAGGATGTGGTGAGTCTGCTTCCTTCTGAGAAGAGGGGTCATGCTTTGTCCCTACATTAAGAATGGCTATTGTGGTTCTATAATAAAGGATTCATTTGTGACTAGAATATAAAATGTATGGATTCTGCTAAGACCATTGTGCAGAACTAGCAGGTACAAACCTGACCAAGGAAGGATTATGTGTCAGACATAAGAAAAGCTGCTTCTACCCATCTTATAGCAGATTTATTTGCTCTTTTAAAGCCTTGTGAAGGGTTTGATTGTCCTAAGAAGAGTCACTGGCTGAGGTCCAGGGCTCACGGTTTAAACATTAATAGAGGAACTACATTAGTCTGCTAAAGATCGGAATCCTGCTAGGAATGTGAGGATGCATGAGCGCACCTCCCTCCCTGCACACTAAATAGCTTAAATCCAATGATCGGTTTATTGCTGAAAGCGTGCCTGATCATTCTTGCTAGCCAGTCAGCTTGGCATTTCTGTTCTAGAGTATCACCACCAGTGCTTCTACAATACCAGCAGCACTTGTCCTCTGCTGCTTCCCAAAACAACTGTCCAGCCTGGGCTGCAACCACTCTGTAACTTACGAATTTGATTTATTTGTAGGTCTTTTGATGTGAATCTTCGGGCTGTGCTTCATGTCTCCCAGGTGAGGAAGAATTGTCACTGCAGTTGTCTCCATGAACAGCAGTGACCAGGTTGCTCTCCACAGCAGAGAAAAGTGTCCACTGTGGGGGCTAAAGGGACTGTAATCCAAAGTTAACCCGACAATATGCGTGTACTGCCTCTTCACTCTCTTGCTTTGGACTCTCCCTCTTGTAAGTGGGAGGCAGTGAGGACTTACTTCCTCTGGATGTTTTTGCTCCTTTCGCTATCGTAATAGCCCAGCAAGATTCCTACTGAATGCAATAATGATTTCTCCTGTTACAATTCTGGCATCCCCCTTTTTTTTTCCTTCCCCCCCCCAGATTGTTGCTCGGCAGATGATTGCACAGGGCGTGCCAGGTGCTATTGTAAATGTCTCTAGCCAGGCATCTCAGCGTGCTCTACAGGATCATGCCGTTTACTGTAAGTATGTGTAACTTCAGCAGTGCCCTTCTCATTTTTGACTAGCTGGAGACCCACAGCCACCAAGCTGCTGGCTGCCGGTTCTGGGCACTGAAATACTTCTGTGTGTTCCAGACCAAGTCCTATGCACCTAAATGCCTCCTGTTCTTCCCTTCTCTTGAAGGTTCCACAAAAAGTGCTTTGGATATGCTGAGCAAGGTAATGGCAATGGAACTGGGACCCCACAAGGTAGGATTCTTTCTGAGAGAAAGCATGAAAGCTGAACCTGAGCATTTCCTCTCAGAGCAGTCTGGTTAGATTGTTCGTTGCTCTTGGTCCCAGATTAGGGTGAACACTGTGAACCCCACAGTGGTTATGACTGACATGGGGAGAATTAACTGGAGTGACCCTCAGAAATCTGCTGCTATGATTAATCGGATTCCGCTGGGAAAGTTTGCAGGTCAGTGGTGTAGATTTGTTGCCAGGCTGGGTTCTTTTGTTGTATCCAAGCCTCCCCTCTAATTGACATCACAGCCATAGGTACCTTGCTGCTTTTGTGGGCAAAGTCACAACTCTGCTGAATGGCTGTGGTTGAATTCCTCAAGCATTTGATGAGGACAGGGCAAGAATCAACCTTATCTGCCCTCTTCTACAGCCTTCTCATCTTAGGAGAAGTGAAATGCACTTTATGGTTCATAAATACGACTGGGAGGGGAGCATAGGTGCTTGCTGTGAACTAAGTATCATTTGATCACAACAAGGACTTTTTGATGTCCGGCTCTTGGCCTCACTGTCCTGTATACTGCATCAAGCACAGTTTGGGGGTGGAGATACTTCCCTGCTCCCATTACATGTAGAGGTCAAAGGCATACCTTTTGGGATGCTTGTTTTTCTAGTACAATTTGAGGGGTGCACCAGATGTTCTCTGTGTTTGATTCCAGAGGTGGATGATGTGGTGAACAGCATTCTCTTCCTGCTGAGTGATAAGAGTGCTATGACAACTGGCAGCTCACTGATGGTTGATGGGGGATTTCTTGTCTCCTAAGATGACACCTGCATTTCACACCTGACCTTAATTTTCAAACTAGTACTGCACAGATGTAAACTGCATAGAAAACAATGACAGAGACCCAGTCTTGCTGGAGAAGAGGGGCAGCAGGGCTGGAACCTTTATGAGAAGTGAGGCAGAAAATTACCTTTAGAAGGCTGCTATATAATAAAGCTCACGTACGCCGTCATGGAGAATGTTTATTGCACCAAATAAGGTTTTATCTTGTCACTCTACATGATGATTAGAAATTGGACCTGTCTTTCTTCCAACCCTATTCCCCCCCCACAACCCTTCAGAAGCTCTCCCTGTTCCATCCAAATCCATAGAGCCCGCCTGCACTTTCAGTGGGAAGGGAAAGAAGAAGTTAGCAGACTCCTCATTGCTTCCTTTGCTGTCTTTAGTAGAAAAAAAACAAAACAGAGGCAACAACCACAGCCCTGCTCTGCAGAGACTGGATTTGGGGGGGGGAGGCCCTGCTAAAGACTGATGGGGGGGAGCAGCACCACGCTGTCCGAGGGTGTGCGCACACGAAAAGGCAAATACATTGATTGCACAGAGCTGTTTCACTGAGTTTGGCTAGTACCCGATAAAGCACCTAATGATTAGTTCTTCAGCTTCCTATCTCATTTACTTCCACCCCTTCTGGGGCTGGTTATGATTTCTTTAACAGTCTCAGGCACGTATCTGCTAGAGCACCAGTTTGTTAACTATTAGCCACAGTAGGCTGGGCAAGGAGACCCTACCACTCTCCCAACTGCTCCTGTCATTCAGCACCACTGGTATCAGCTCCCTCCCCACTCCCACAAGGATCTTCACCACCTGTTTCACCGGCAGGCTGAAACCAGGTGTTTCCAGGACAGGATGGATGTCCCAGCCCTTTCAGCTTGGTGTTCAGGAGAGCCAAAACAGCCTGTTGCCCCAAAGAGCTACCTTGCCTTCCCCATTATTACCTCCCCTGGGGGCTGTACAGCCCTCAGCTAGTCTCCTGTCCCCACTGCCCCTTCACATCAACACTGAAGTTAAATCAAAGAGACATTTAAAAAACACTGACTTCTTACATGATGAAGGGCCCTACACATCCCAGCCCCCTCCAGAAACACCCAGCTAATATGCAATCTGTCAGAGGACGACAACATGCTGAGCCAGCACCTAGGCCACAGCCCTCAAAACACGGTACACTTTTTGCCGGGCTTCTTCACGGGCGGTGGGCAGAGCACAGCCCGGATGGCTTCATCAAACACCGTCTTCAAGCCCCGCTGCGTCAGGGCAGAGCACTCGAGGTACTTTACCGACCCTAGGGGAAAGAGAGCTCCAGCTCAACCACTCCAGTCCTACCAGGACATACTGTCCCTCACCCACTCCAAAATAAAAAGCTCAATGCCACAGAGATCTGCCAGCACATGAGACTTACCAATCTCCCGAGCCATGGCCAAACCTTGGGGGTAGGTGATCGGGGCCAGTTTCTTATCACGTAACCTTTCAATGGTGTCCTTATCATCCCTCAAGTCCAGCTTGGTGCCCACCAGGATGATAGGCGTATTTGGGCAATGGTGTCGGACCTCAGGGTACCACTGAAACAGAGAGGCATGGTAAGAAAAGTAGCTATAGCAGTACATGCAACCATGAGGATGCATTTACTATTAGGAACAAGGTTTTTATTACTATCTGACATGGTGGCAACACCTGAACAGGATACTTCTGCCTAAACAGGATACTTCTGCCTACAGTTCTGAATATGCTCTCCAGGAAGAGATTGGTGAAAATGTAATAATGAAGGCACTGAAACATGGAATCATGACAGACACTGCCAGCCAACCCTGCACACAGTGCTTCCCTTAACTGCATTTCAGCTTCTAGGACATCCTTTACCTTCTTTAAGATGCAGATTCAAAAAGGCAAAAACTTAGCCAAAGAAGTCATGAATAGAAAGTAGGCCCCTCTTAAAACCTGGAGACTATGACCTTTCCTTATCAAAACGCGACTGCTAGAAATTTTGGGCTTGTAGGTGTGGTGCTGGGTGGGGCAGGGGGCTTCACTGGTTACTCCCTTCCACTGTTTCACCCAGAAGGAGAATACTTTACCTTGGCTCTGACATTCTCAAAGGACGCTGGACTCACAAGGGAGAAGCAGATCAAGAAAACATCCTGTGCAGAAACAAGAGGGTCAGCTGTGTAGAAAGAAACAGCTAGGCATAATAGAGGGAGGGTGGAGTGGGAGCCTTATAGAGGACAACCTCCTCCCACAAGGATGGACTGTGGCTCTAAGAAATTTTTCCCCATTAAGGGTGCTAAACTAATTCAGAGAGGGAAGGAATGGACTTTGAGTGTATGACTTCATCTTTTGCCAATGCTGGGTTCTGCATGTTAAGAGCCTGCGGCCACAAGTACCTTAACAGTGCTATGGGCTTCACCCCTGGTGGGGCCATGTAGGAATTGCTACAGCCAAGGAAACACTACTAGTGCAGCCCAACAGTGAGCTGTGCCACCAAGAGAGAATGGGAATACGGAACGTGGCTTAGCCGCACAGCAGCCCCACATCATTCCTTTCACTTGAGCCTCCCTATGGCATGCATAACTGTTCAAACACCATTATGAAGCAGGGACTAGAATAGGACAATCTCTTAGGAGAAATTCAGCTGTGATATTTCTTAAACAACCAGAGTTATAGCTGCAGGAACTTAGACTTTCCTCAAAGGAAAGAAGCCTGGCTGTCCTTGGGAGCCTCCCTGTCCCCAGGAGGAAGCAGTTACAAGCCAGTCCAAGCCCACCACTCACCGTCTGTGGATAGGAAAGAGGTCGCAGTCGGTCATAATCCTCTTGCCCTGCTGTATCCCAGAGACCCAGGTTCACTGGCTTTCCATCTACCATGACATTGGCAGAATAGTTATCAAACCTGCCAAGTAAGAGTCCCCATCAGTGACAATCTTGTTGCAACCCACACATCTCTTTATACGAAATCCAAGGGGGCAGTGACTCAGAAGACACTACAACACAGTTCCAGTGGGGACAGTCTGCCCTCCTCACAGACACAGCCATACCACTGGCATCCTCCTCATGTATGAAGTTCATAGTCTGATTTGGGACAGCCTTCTCCTCACCGACAAAACCTTTTACGGACACGCGCGTACAGGGTAAAAAGCAACTGAAGCCCAAGGCCATTACTCACACAGTGGGGATGTATTCTCCAGGAAAGGCATTCGTGGTGTAACTGATCAGCAAGCAGGTCTTCCCTACAGCTCTGCAGAGGATAAGAGTGACAAGCATGAAGAAAAGTACAGCAGAAAGCACTGTAAAACTCACCCTTTCCCCACCCAAAAAAGAGGTTAGGTAAAAAGTTATCATGTGAGAAAACAAACCTGTAGCAGGCTAGAATTCTCTAGCTGTCAGGGACCAGGCCTGCACTCACAATGTGCACCTTGCCTGAGCACTCACCTGACCTGCCCTCTCCCACTCCTTTTCCCCACCCATTCAGCCTCAGCAAAACACCAGGCAAAGTATGTTTGTTCCAGGAGCCAAAAGAGAGGGAATAAATGAGGGTTCTGTGCTGGGCTCAACACATCCATAATAATCTAGCAAAATGGGTAAACAGTGAGGTGAAAAAACGTGCAACAACACAGAATTATCCAAGCTCCCTCAGATAGAGGAATTCAATGTCAAGAAATAAAAAGGGGGAAAAATAAGTATTTCTAAACAAAAATGAACTTTAAAATTGACCACTGTCAGTTTGGAAAGAGATTTTGGCATCAGTGTGGATCACTGAAAATATCAGCTCAGGACTTTGCTGAAGGCAGGTGGGATTGGTCAACGCAGTGGTGGCAGCTGGCAGGGGTTGGGCCTGGTTGGCAATAGTGTAAGCGTATGAACTTTAGTTAGCCCTGGAGGGTAAGGGAAAAGCTTAGTTTTAAGAACAGAGGAGTACTAGGAGTGTAAGCAACCTATTTATCGCTGTGAAAGTCGTGAACTGCAGGGAACCTTCCAGAGAAACAGATCGCGAGTGCCAGTGACAGGGAAAGCTGTCTGTTAGGTGCCTGAGTGAAGCTGAATAGCCAACAGAGATGGGTATCCTCTACCCAATTCTGTAACTGGAGTGACATAAGGAAAGACTTCAGGAGCACGAGAGAGACCCCAGGGGACCCCACAGTCCTCCATCAGGATGACACAAAGCACAGCGAGAACCACTACAGTAATCCACCCAGCTTTTCTCCTGGATCATGTCCCTTCTCTTGGAGAACAGGGAGGTTGTGTAAGGAACCGCTACACTGACCGGCCTGACTTTCCTCCTGAACCGCGACCTCTCTCCCACCGAACAGGGACGTCATGTAATTCACAAAAAAACACATATATCTATGATTAAAGTGTTTTGGTATCCGAGTTCATTTAGTCTCTGCGCTGTCAATTTGGTCTTAAAGCAAAACACAGGACTGCGAACCTTCAGCGAAGGTCCATTTCCAACATGTTGTGCTCCCCGTTGTTGCTCTCCCCTCCACAATAAGGCTATGCTGTTTTGGTGGGTGGCTCTCCCTCCTGCTCCCCTCTTTGGCCCCTACAGGCTAGAACCTGGAAGGCCTCACTCCAAAGGTGTATTTGAGGGGGTGGCATGCATGGGAAGGTGGCAAGACCAGTCCCTACCTAAGAGCAGTTCACATTTAGTTCTCCATATCTCAGCTCTGCGCTTGCTGTGGTGATCAGAAAAGCAAACAGGAATTACAAGGAAAAATATGCAGGACAAGCTAGGCAAAGTTACAAAGCTCCATAAATCTACCGCATGCCTGCATCTTGCATACAGATGTGTTCTCAGAAGAAGGCATCTAGGAAAAGCCTACAGAAAAGAGCAAGAAGGATGACAAGAGGCACACGGTGAAATGAGAAACAGCAACGTATTTCACCTTGGAATGCAAACAACAAAAGGAGGTACAAGAGAAACCTGTGAACATCAAGATTTTTAGGGAGTACTTTGTGATGAATCATGCTTGTACGACCAAAAATAGCAAAATACTGGCACCTAATAAAATAACGAGGAGACGGATTTAAAACCCAAGAAAAGGGGGTGTTTGTTTTCCAGGTGGTACACCACTCGATGCGAACGGAACAGCGCGACGCCAGGGCGGCCCAAGTTTATGAACTGAAGAGGGAGCGGGACGCGCTGGGCAGGACGGCCACGGCCGCCGCCGCCGCCAGGCCCCGTCTCCCGCCCGGCCTCGGCTCGCCGCCCCGACGCCCACGCCGGCGACCGGGCGCGGGGCAGGGCCCGCGGCCCCGGCTCCTCGCCCGGCGCGTCTCTCCCCAGCGCCGCGGCGGCCCCGCAGGTGAGGGGCCACGGCCGGCGGACCCCGCGGCCAGGCGGGCGCAGCCCCGCCGAGCGCCCGCCCTACCCCGCCCGGGCCCCGCGGCACTCCGGGCCGGGCCGGGCCGGGCCGCGCCTCCCGCTGGCGGAGCCGGCTCTCCCGGGCCGCGGGGCGGGGCCGCGCCGCGCCGGGCCCTCCCTCCCTCCCCTCGGCGCCGCCGGGCCCGGGCCCGCTTTGTGCGGGCTGCGGAGCGGCGCGGCGCGGCCCCGCCGCCGCCCGCGGCCGCCGCGCACTCACCCGTCGCCCACCACCACACACTTGATCGCCTGCATCTGCCCGCGATGGCGGCGCCGCCGCGACTCCGCCGCAGTGACAGCCCGCGCGGGCGGGGCGGGGCCGAGCCGAGCCGAGCCCAGCCGAGCGCGGCCGAGCCCAGCCGAGCCCTGCGCCGGGGGCGGGGCGGGCGCCGCGCCGCTCAGGCACGGCTGCGGGCCGGCCCCGCCGCCGGCGCTCTCCCGGGGGCCACCGGTCGCCCCCACGGCGGGCGCCGCAGGCGCAGCCGGCGACGGCGGAGCCCTCTGCAAAGGGCGTTGGAAGAGAAAGGCGGAGCGCAGGGGCAGCGCCCTCCTCCGCCCCCCGCAGGCTCCAGCCCCCCTTCCCTTCCTCCAGGCAGCCACGGCCCAGCTCCCGCTCTACCCCGGCTGCTGCGGCATTCCCGCCCTGGGGGGCAGGTCACTCGCGCGCTGCCCCTTGAACAGCACCGTAGGGCTTGCTCAGAAACGTGCAGGGGAGCAGTTCCGCGCCGTATGGGCACCTGCTCAAGGAGAAGCTTTACAAGCTGGTTGCATTGTAGCTGCAGATTTCACTACCGTCTGACCAGAGTTGCGGAGGAACAAAGACGCAGCAGCAAAAATCCTGCGTAAAGATGACTTTGGGATTCCTCCACCTCTCCCAGTACTCTGCCAGGAACAGAGGTAACTCGTGTAGCGGTACTGCCTCAGAACAACAGGCTTTGCTTTTCCCTTACCTCCTGGTCTACAGCACTGCGCAGCACACGCGGACTATCTAGCTGTCACCACAGGCTCTCTCCTCTCCTTGTGACTGGGGCACAGGTTCCCAGCCTCTTTGCTTTTGCCTTAGTTCAGAACCAAAATCTGTAGACACACTTAGCTTATCCACCTGTAACAGCCTCTTAGCACCAGGACAGACTAGCAGGATCTTCATGAGCAACGCAGCAGCAGGCCCCTCCCTCCACATCAGCCAAACATCCCGCTTGTCACTGTCCAGTATTACGGCAAAATGCAAAAGCTCTTTATTAAAAAAGCAGAGCAAAACCCAGTATGAAAAATCATGAACACAAACCAACCAGTCCACACAGAAAGTTTCATTGTCCAGTTGCCTCTTAAAACACGTACCGCAAGTTCATTTATCCCAGCACAGACTCCCTGGAGAAACTAACAGGAGGCTCTCACACCGCTGTCCTGACAGAGGTCTCCACTTTCTCCGATTCAGACCCTCACATCCCTTCCCTTTCTCCACACCACACGAGGACTTGTGTTGCCATGAAAAGGAAGCACCTTCTGCCCTTTGCGCTCTGAGCAGCAACTCCCCAGTTGGAAGAGTCAGAGGCGAGTCAGAGGCATCGCTCCTCTCCAGGGTAAGGCCCAGAAAACAGCACTCGGCTCCAGGGTCCTGAGAAGCCAGCAGGACAGCTTTGCCATTTGTCACAGTGGAATGAAATCCTGTTGCATTTTGGCCACAAGAACTCCAGCCAAGGGCTGCAGTTCACAGCGAGGAAGCACAGATGCTGACCCCCGACACCCCACCCCACCCTTTCCATGCCAGTCAGTGTTGCAGAGGCTTGAACCAAAGCCCAGCCGTCCGACCAGGATACGGATAGACACTGCACAGCAGTCCCCCTCTGCATAGCTGCTTTCACATAGAATGAATGTGTATCTACTGCCCATCACTACAGCCAGAGCCATGGAGGGGCAGGGTAAAAGAGCCAAAGTGAGCCCTGTCAGCCGCTGCTTTGACCTGTAAGCACTGGGTATAAAAGCACAGGTGGGTAAAGATCTGGTGTTTCCAGCATCTTTGGGAATCCATGAGCAAAGTAAACGGCTCTCACCTACAGGGAACTGTGAACACTGCTGCCCATCATTTACCAGGTTTCACGTGAACAGCCCTGGCATCCAAACAAATGGTTCAGAAAGACCACTGCCCAGGGAACATACAACCTCCTGGTAACAAGAGGGTGTGCTGACAAACCGGTGCTGCATAAAAGGGCACAGAAACTACTTCAAATGCTGTAGCAGTGCAGGGGAAGGGCTCCACATCATGAACTCACACCCACGAGCCTCTATCCCAGCCCTGGATGGTTGTTTCCTCCTCTCCTTCATGCTGTCGGGAGCAAGATTTCTCGAGAAAGAGTGATTTTCTGTGTTTGCAAGCCTTCATGTCACCCCACCATGACAAAACTGTCCCACTTAGAAAGAAGGGGCTGTACCTGAGTTGCTCACCCTCTTCCTGACAGCAGGCGTCTGGATTCTTTAAGCCATGCTCTTATTTCCTAGAACTGTGGGTTCCCAAGGGGGAGCCCTGCACATATGCCATGATGGCATTCTGCAGGAAACTTGCTCGCTGGGCCTCTTCATCCCTCATCCTGGATATGTCAGCATCTTTCATTCTCAGCTTCTCCAGCAGCATAGAGATTTCACCTTCTTTGTCCAGCAGTGCCTCACGGTGATTGCTTGATAGGGCTGTGAAAGAAGAGCAGCGTTAGTAAAGAAAATTAGGGTGTCCCTAGAATAAACAGGAAAAATACGTTAGAGGCGCAGCCAAAGGCAATGGAGGCAGGATGATCAACAGGCACACAAGAGAAGCTGCATGAGACAATGTGAGAGGTTTTGCACAGACAAGATGTTGCACTTCACCGTGCAGGAAACCCAAACGTTTTGCTTGCTGTGCAGCTTTGGGTAGTTATCTGAGTCTTGGTCTCTATAAAATGAGGACAAGAATCCCTGCGAATACATCAGGATGGAGGGTACAATTCACAGTTGTACACACAGGCAGGAAGCACCGTTGTCACTACCTGTAAGCGTAGCTCAGTTCTATGCCCACTGTAGGGTAACCCAGCATTACCATTTGATAAGCATGAAAGGATCCATCACCTTTCAGCTGTCTCTCCAGAGCTGCAATCTTCTCTCTCAGCCCTTCCTGTGCTGTGCGTTCAGCCTGCAGGTGTCCAATCTGCTCCTGTAATTCCACTTTCACTTTATTCACCTCTATCACTTTCTCCTCTTCTTTACTGTTCAGGTCCTGACACACAAAGACAAATCCATGAATAACCAAACAACTTCAGCAACTTGTTCTGCCCCCGTGGTGACCGTATCTCTACTCCAGTCCAAATTACCTGCTGAAGTTCCTCTAGCCGCCTTCTGAGTGCATCAGCATGCAGGCTCAACTGATTGGCTTTGGCTTGGGCCTCAGCAACCATTTGTTTTTGCTTAAGGCAGCAGTTCTGAGCTTCATCCCGTGACTCGGTCATCAACCGCAGCTTCTCTTCTAGGTGTTCTAGTCGTTGCTGCTGTAAGACACAAAGGAAAATGAAAATGCATCAGTCCCATTCCATTCCTGTGAAGGGATCCTCCCCTTTTTGCTCCCAACATAGTGAATCCTTGGTTGAGTCAATTGGCACTGAAAAACAAGCAGAGGACTTAGCCATAATAGATACAGTACTTCTTCCTTGCATTCAGGAGTGAATCTAAGCTGCTTTCTATTGCCAGGGAAAACATTCCGATGGAGACACTGCAAAGCCCAGCTCACTCAGTGAGAAACAGAGGCATGTCCTTGGTAGAAGCACCAATGCCACTACCGGTGTTCACAACTAATGCTCTGTCTTTGCTTCCTCCATATCCCAAATGGCTCTGAAACACTGCTGTATGCAGCTAAGCAGCTGCTGTGTCCCACCACAGACACACATGGCAGCTTTTATACATTTGTAACTCAGTAAAGCATTTTCTTTTGTGATGTTACATATAAGTAAACATTCTAATAGCTCTGGTGTATTTTCCTTATCCCTTGTTCTCTTTCACAGGGTGTTGACGTCATTGCCATTTTCACAAAGTTCAGTTCTACAGTGACGTTTTTTATCCAGCAGCAGTAGCCACCTGCGGAAATTCCTCCGAGTCCAGAGAAACATGAGCAGCCCATGAAAGCTGCTGTTAAACAGAAGGATCGATGTCTGGCTGTTAGCTTCAAAAGTCGGCAACTTAAATGAAATCTGCTATGACAATATCCACATCAATTCTGTTACTACTGGAAAGCACAGAGCAGGTGGAGATAGTGGTCACATTCTGGAGACAATTCAAGGCAGACTTTTCAGGACTCCTTCCTCAGAAATCACACTATTTGCAGGCCAGTGAAAACCCAGAGCAGGGAGTTAACTCAGCAGTTCCCTGAGACAAAAACATAGGCTAGGCAGCCAAATCCACTCCTTCCCACAGAGGCAGGGCCCACAGGCAGGTCTTGTCCTTACCTCCTCCAACCGTGCCTGATTCCGGGCTTTTATTAACTCCTCCTCTGCCTGGCCTCGTTCAGTGAGTGCAGCTGCTTTGACTTGGCTCAGCTCCTGCCACAGAAACATGAAAGATCATTCCAGATAGAGAAGCTGCATCACTGCAACACTGACCAGAAAACATTAGCAGCTTCCAGTTGCAGGCTACAACGTGACTCGGCTGTCTCTCTCACTCATGGGCAGGGAAAACAAACCCAGATTACATACCTTTCCTCACCCTGAGACTGCCATCTAAATTCAATGAGAATTTCAGTTACATGAGGGAGAGTAATGGGTGAAGCTTTCCAAAGACAGAATAGGAGAAGGCAGTGCTGGATCTAGCTGGGGGAACAGATAAGGAGACATATGCTACACTACTTGGGACCACATGGGAAACCTGTGAAGTCAAATCCTGGTAAGAATCTAACCATGTTCAATTGAAACTTTATTTTTGTTCAGTCAGAATCTACAAGTTTCTCCTTGGAACCTTCTCCTTCCTTAGTTCAAAGCAGTAAAAATAATTTTAGCCAGTAAACTGCTATTTTCTGTTCCTCCCTACAACACCTGACAATCTTTACATAGGTCAGCAACGGAAGACTCCACAAAGCTCCCCCGGCAGCCCTCTCCTGCCACTGCTACCTGAGCATTCCAATGTGCCTGGAGCATCCATTCTCACCTCCTCCAGAGCTATCCTGATGGCCTCCAGCCTCTGGATCCTGTCCTGCATGGAACGTTCACTGGCGTCAATGTGCTGTGTCATATGATCCACCTGCAAAGCAGTAGAAATCATTTAAGCAAGTGCCGGAAAACCACTCCTATTTCCCAGCACAGCAGCACGGCCATTCAGCATGAGAAAGAGCATCCTCTCATTGACCTACCTACCTCATTGACCCACCTACCACCAAAGAAAAACTCTTACCTCCCTCAGAGCTCCACTAGGAAACTGTAATATAGATAGAATCTGCCCTCTAGAAACTGGGAACTTTAGACAGAGATCCCTTCCAGGCCAAGATGAAAGATACAGAGTCCGAGCCCTCATCTTCAAGTGGTACAAAACACCAGAGATTAATTTTCTAGTTGTAATGTGGCTAAAATCTTTCTAGCCTATATATTTTCTTACAAGATTACACAATCTTCAGAGAGATCTATTGGTATAATTTTATTTTTGAGAGATTTCACACCTCAATAAACACTCCAAAGAGAGTTGATCACAGCCTCTTGTCCTGTCCACATTCAAGACAGAATCCCCCTGAAACATAACAGAGAAGGAACTAGCAAGCTGAGCCCCATTAAAGGATTGGTTGTATACAGAACGTATGTCTCTATCTCCTCCATTAATGCATCTTTATTTCAGTGAGCATGACAAGACTGCTTATTCATCATTACCTCTGTGCATAGCAAGACTGACACGAGGGCCAGCCTCCAAGCCTCTTTTGTAGAATCACATACCACTCTGGCCCATACTCTTGCAAGCTACAAAATCTTACTAGCTGGTAGGATGTCTTGTGATCTCTTCAGCTAGGCTTTACTTGTAGAAATGGCCTATTATTCCCACAGTAAGTCTGAGTCCACTAATCTTTAAACTTGTTTAAGAGCAGCTGACAGCAAACAGTCAACTCCAGTGGTGCCTGTATGTCAGGACCAAAGAGAGACTAACCTCAGGATGCTGCAGAAAACCCATTCTTACCTCTTTTAACCGAAGGGATTCCAAGTCTTCAAGGCTTTGTTTAAATCTTTTCTTCTCCATTTCCAGGCGTTCTGCAGATTAAAAGCAGGCATATCACAATTACGGCATTCCTGCTATGCGGGCTGTATTTATACTCCATCACAAACTCTTCCACTCCTTCTCCTTGGCTGCCTTGCACCTTTGACTCATGGACAGTACTCCCAACCCATAAGTGTCCGTGAGCTGTTTCTGCTCCTCCACTCACCCTCAGCCTGCATCGCCCGCAGCTTCAGCTCCGCTGTTGTGTTGGTCAAGTCTTGTTTTACCTGGAATAGCTGATCCTGCTGAACTTTGCACTTCTTCTCCAACTCATCCACCTACAAGGAAATTACCACCAGAAAGGATTTTCTTTTCCTATTAGCAAAGAAAGTTGGCTGTACAGAACCATCAGCAGAGACACAAACAATGATCAAAGTAAAGGAGATATATACAGAGCAGAAGTGAACAATGCTCAAGTCCCACTTCTCAGCCTTGGACTTGCTTTTCTACCTGGTTTCTTAGAAGCAGATTTTTCTCACTGGCAGCAGACAAGTCACGCAAAAGCTTGCCTTCCCGATCAGCACCTTCCTGCAAACAGAAACAAAATTAAGAACCCGTACTCACCTTAGCTCTTGCACTGCCAACCTACTCCAACCAACACTACACCCAACTAAATCCAGCCTACCCCAGAAACACCATGGCTCCTCTCCACACCTAGCACTCACCTATCTAACTTACACAAGAATTTTTTGTCCTGGCAGCTGTGGTTAACCCAATAAAAATCGTGCTTGCCTATCCCATCCACCATCCCCCAAATCTACACAAACCAGGTATGACCTGGAACCCTGCTCTCAAACCTAACTAGGACTTATCCAGCTCACCTGCTTTTGCTGCTGGAGCTCTGTAAAGTGGCGCTCAGCCAAACTGGCTTGTTCCTGTTTTGTGGCATTCAGTAGCTCTCCCAAATTGTGCACCTTCTGCTCAGACAGAGCCAGGGCAGCTTCAGTCATCTGCAGCCTATACAGAGAAACACTTTCCAGAGTCCTTTCTAAGGGAGACACTTCCAGTGAGCTCTCTACGCCACATGGTATAAGATGTTAATACAAATTTGGCAGTGGATGAAATCAGGCTAGCTAAATGAGGCATTTTTTGCCACTGGGAAAAGGACAGCGCTTATCTCTGCACCCAGCAGCCTCTGCAAACAGTGAGTGACCTGGGACTTCTCAGAGCTTGGTGTTCTGGTGCCCCATTGCGTTTTCTCTGTATTGTCTTCCATGAGCTGTTTTCCCTGCCTGGACCCCTCCAGAATTTGTTCACTCTCACAGGAGAACAAAGCTAGCTATTTTATACCACTGCAAGGTTGTTTAAAATTAAGGACAGAATTTTAAACACAGGTAGCAGAAGAGATTTGCTTACTCTGTACACGGGGGACTTGTCCACACTGAGGCATGGCATAACGAAACTACCTCTACCTGACAGAATTGAACGAGCCAAGCTCATCAGTGTTTGAAGTCTAACGACTGTCACGTGCGTATGGCTCTACACAATCTAATACTGCTTTTGGGCAGCTCCACCTCACTGTTCCTAAGCATACAATCTTGCCGGTCAGGTTCCTCCATATCTGCAGTGGTTCTCAGCAGATACTGCCAACTGCCAGGGGAAGCAGGTACAGACTCTTGCCAGGCTGTAAACTGTGCAAGACACATGCCCCCATCCCCACAACCCTTTTTTTTTTTTTTCTCCTTTTCACCCTCTGTAATTCACTTGCTCTTACACCAATGCACTGCAATTTTACTTAAAAGCAGGCTAAATATCTAGCATGGCAAATCAAAAGGCCTGATCTGACCGTAATTTCTGGATATGACTGCAGAACTAAGCGAAATAGTAAGCCAGCCACTCTGCAAGATTATTCCCCTTCTTAACAGCTCTGCTCAGCACTGCCTATACAGCACAGAACAGTGGGAAAGCTGAGGTTTTCCTCCTCCATACTTGGCTTGCAGTGAATTCATAATAGAGTGCTGCTCATCCAGTGCTTCCTGCAGCTGGCTGACTCGTGCTGCAGAGATCCTGCATTTGGGGGGAAAAAAAAGAAAGGAAAAAAAAAAAGGTGGGTAATTTCTGCCAGGAAATGGAGAGGGCCCAATTCTGCTATCAAAGAGCAGAAAGCACTCAGAAATTCAACTCACCTGCCGCTCCTAGCTATTTCTTCTCTCTGCTTGTCTATAGTGTCCATCAAATCCAAGAACTGTGAACAAGGCAAACAACAGTGGGAAAATGAACTGCATCAGCTTGAAGCATTTACATTTCTCATCTTTCTCCTCCTAGTGACAGCCAAAGACAGGTCAAGCCACTCTATTGAAAGCAAGCCAACTGGAGGTTTGACGGGTTCATTAGCACATCTGACTGAGGTCATCAACTATAGGGACTCTGCACCATTAGGTGTCAGAAGGAAAACAGGCTCATATTTCTAGGTTTTCACCACTTGGAAAATATCAAACCAGTTGCAAAAGAAGAACCAAAAGCATGAATGGGGGTGAAAAAAAATAATCACCAAAACTCCTCCAGAATCCAGAGGGAACATGTTCAGCAGGGCATGCGTCCACATCCATACTGTCATGGATTTGATTCCTGGGCAACCTAGCTCAGAGGAAGGACCTTACTAAACCATGCTGTGTGCCCACCCATAAAGATGCACATGCAACTTCAGGTGCACAAAAGTCCTGTCACCGACTGTTTCATGAGGACACCAAGGGAATGCATAGGATTCCAGCTGTCCCATTTGAATTGCCAACATGTAAAATTGCTGACCTGCTTGGTCTTCTCATCCTTCAGACTCGAAACCTCCTTGCTGAGTATGCACGCTCGGTTCTGGGTCTCACTCAGGATAGTCTGACGGTCTTGGTTGTGATCCGTGGCTTGTTCTGATGCAGAGAGAGCAGGAAAGCATGCACATGTTTCTAAAGCAACAGAATAGCAAGCACTGCTGGAAGAGATAGCACTCAGGATGACACCTGGCTATCAGAAGCACCAGGACAGTAGCCCTTCTCAGGCTGGCCCACATAGAGAGACCGCTCTCACCTTACAGACACAAGGTGGGGTGGAATCGAAGAGAGCAGTGTATATGGGGTAATCAACACCCCAGCCACAGGAGAGCCATTCAACTCCACTGTGCGTAGGACAATGAGAAAGGACATGCTGCATTAGCCATATCCAAACTTGGCTACTCAGAGGCAAACTAGAGCCCCAAGTTCTCCCACATTCGCTTGGCATAGTAATCTCTAATTCAACCCACATAATTGCTTTCCTCTTGCTGGTAAAAGTGACACCTCCAACTTGACCAGCCCTCAGAAAAGGACAAGAGGAAGCGATGTAGGGCACTGTGTAAACGCTGTTGAGAAAGGGAGGGGAGGAGGGATAGCTTTCTTCTGGAGTGGCAAGTGCCCTATATTCCTCAAGTGCTGAAATGGGAAAGGAGTTACCGATCCTCTCCCGTGTGACAAGTAACACTTACCCACAGCTTTCAGGATGTCACTAGGGACATTGTTCCCAGCCAGCTCCAGCCTCTTCAGGGTCTTGTTGCTGTGCAGGCAGTTTAGCAAAGCTCGGCCACCCAGAAGCCCAATATTATTCCAACGCAAATCTATACAGAAAGCCAACTTTCACCCCAGCAGCCATATATCTGCTGAAAAACACAGGGCTCAAGAGAAACCATGCTCCTTATACATCTACAAGCATGGCCAACTAATCCCAGATGGTCTCAGCACAAACACAGGTGAATACTGTCTCCCTTTTCAAGATGAATGAGAGGGAGGGAAAATGACAGACAAAGCAGGAAAGGCAAGGATGAATCTTAAGTGCAGTAAAGCGCAGGAAACCATTACAGTTCAAAAGGTACATAGGTCTGCCCCTCACGTTTTCATCTCCTGAGTCTTCCTTCCACAACCACAGTCTGTGGATAAGAAAAAACTGGCACCAAGAGCCACATTTTTTCCTGAAGGAAATTCTGGCAAAATTCCTTGCTAAGGACAAAGCAAGTGTAAAGTAAGTCTCAGTCTGGCATGAGGCATACCAACAGCATCCACAAATGGGAACGAATCCATTCCCTCCTCCACTAAGAACTGTTCTGCTCCAAGCACACAATCTTCATCTGTAGGTTTGGTTTCAGAGATTCCAATTACAGTTCCCACTCTCCAAAGGCCATGGGACTGTGACCTCTATTCCCTATACAAAGCCTGCAAAGCACTCCAGACGGACAGGAATCGGGAATGACACTGACCAGTTAGCAGAGATCAGGGCAGGCTGCAACGAACCTCAAGATACGTGTGTGCATGCGTGCATATATGTAGGTGGGCAAAGAACTCGTCACTCTTACCCAGCTCCTGAAGGGTGGCATTTTGTTTCAGTGCCATGGCCAGCTCTCCAGCCCCTTGATGGTTGATCTGGTTATTGCGCAGATCTAGCCGCTGGAGAAAGTTGTTTGCTCCCAGTCCTTGGCAGAAAAAGGAGAAGCCCTCCTCCCACACACCAAGGCTGTTCCATTCCAAGATTAGGCTACGGAAAATCAGACAGGATTGGAGTTCATGGAGGAAATGGACAGTTGCAAGAGCTTGAATGATACCTGGATCATGGTACCCATTCGAACACCCGGCTCCCCTAATAGGGACTCATTTTCAGACAGCAGGATGCTGCTAGGGCCATGCATCCTCAGAAAGGGCACCTCCAATTATCACTTCTTCACCTGTCCCATCCCTCACAAGAAATTGCACCACTTGACATTCCTCCTACTCCAACAAAAAACACCCTCAACCCTTTTCTAATGTTGTGCTCCTCCTGGCAGGAATAACAGAAAGAGAAGTAGAAACAATTTTTTACCTCCTGATGGATTTGTTCTGCCTAAGTAGTTTTCCCAAAGCCTCAGCTCCCATGGTTCGCAGGTTATTTCCCTGAAACAAAAGTCGCAGGTGATCAGTAGGCTACGCCCTGTCCCAATCCAGCTATCCCATCAAACACCACCAGGTGCACCCCAGCTGTAATGCCGATTTCAGTCTGTCAAAGATGGTCTGAGTAACATTTATTTCACATATCAGTCAGCTTTCCAGAAAATGAAAGACCCCAGGAGGAATGGTGGATACATACACCGTTAGTCTTGTGAGGCATCATGACTGAGAGCTCACAAAAATCACAGGATAGCACAGGATCAGCATGGCCCACGATGGGACGGAAAATGCTGATTCTAGATAAGCAGAACCATTCCAACACAATTCATTAAAAAGGGCTTGACTGGCACCAGCACAGATGAGAAAGAAAGGTGTGATGCAGTTTAGGACTGTAGCTATGTGCCAGAGGAACACAGACAGAAAGTCACTCTCACAGTAGAGCGATCATCACATCTGAAAGCGTGTGCTTAGTTCCAAGCCCCAGGCTAGCTGAAAGACACTGGCAAGCTGGACAAACTCTACAGAAGCGCAAGTTAAACAACTAGTAACTCACTGATTAATACAGAAACCCAAAGAAAAGCCTACATATGCCTCATATGAGCAAGCAGCCACTGAAAAAGATACACAACAGTAACTGAATAAACATGGACAAAGATGAGCTGCAAAGTAACTTTGGAAAATCGTGACGTGGCGTTAGGGGGGCAAGGACTGAGTCACTTGAGAACAAGAGCTTTACAGGAGCACACATCTTGTAGAACAATCCTGTAGAACGATCTATTTGTAACTCTGATTAAGCTTGTGCTCCTATTTCCTTCCCCACCTCTTTGTCTTAATTTTATTCGAACCCACTCACCTTCAAATCCAAAGATTTGACTGTGGTGTTGGAGCAAAGACCATGCAACAGAAGTTTTACACCTGAGTAGAAAAAAAAAAAAAAAAGACAGTTGCTGATTTCGTACGTGTAATCCTCTGCCTGAGCTAGGAGAGAAAGCACCCCTTCAAACAGCGAGCTCAGAAGACGTGGCTATGATAAAACATGTGACTTAGTGAACGGCTACCGCTGCTAGGAAGTGTGAGTCTGAACTTTCAGGGTGATGTTTGTATGTATTCTCAGAGAAAGAGGAGCCTGGGTAGAGAACTGCATGTCACCCTATGTACCTTCCCAATGCAGCTAAGAAAATAGCCCACGTCCAGGCAGGCCACGCAGACAAGACGCTAGCTGGCTTACTCAACCCCTGCTCACGCAGCAGGGAGCGAGCAGAGACCCATCCTACCTCCTACAGGGTCCCCATCCAACACTTGCTAGACTTAATGATCTGGTGATGAGATCCAGCAGATTACCATCTGAATCCTCCCGCATCAGCAGCCGCCATCGACCCTGTCTATTCACGGCGGACCACAGCAGACCTGCTCTCGAAGGGGCAGGGAAAGCACCCCTGGCAACCCCGGGGGGCACGGCCAGCTTCAGGCCGCACTGCCACCTCCCGCCACCGCGCCGCGTCCGGCCGCAGACCGGGCGAGTTCACCCCTCGCAGCAGGAGCCACCTCTTCTCGCCCCGCCCCGCCCCGCCCGGCAGCGGGCGCCCCCAGGCCCCCCGCGACGCCTTCGCTGCCGCCGGGCCGCCGCCGCTCGCCCGCAGGCTGCGGCACAGCCCCGCTCCGCGGCCCCTCGCTCGGGCGTCCGCCGGCGCGCCCGCGCGCCCCCGGCCGCGGGGGGGGAGCGCAGGGGCCGGGCTCGGCCCCGCCGCCGCCCGCCCGGCGTGAGGCGGGGAGCGGCCCCGCAGCCGCTCGCCGCGCGGGCCGGGCCGGCCCCCGCCCAGCGACGCCGCGGGCCCCGCGCCCACCTTCCTCGCTCAGGCCGCAGTCGCCGAGCACCACCTCGGCGAAGGGCGCGGCGCCGGGCAGCAGCCGGCCCAGCGCGCCGCACGTCTCCAGCGAGAGGCTCTGCGCCGCCAGGTCCAGGCGGCCGCAGCCCGGCGCCCCGCCGAGCTCCCGCAGCCGCCGCAGCACGGCCTCCTGCGGCGCCGCGCCGCCCGCCGCGCACAACCGCGCGTAGGCCCGCCGGAACTCCTCCATAGCCACAGCCGCCGCGCGCGGTACCGGCCGCGGCCGGGCGCGGCGCTGACGCCAGCGGGACGGCGGCGGCGCCACGCCCCCGCGCGGCGCGCGCTTCCGGGAGGCGGGGGCCGGCAGCGCGCGGCGCCATGGAAGAGCGGGGCGGCCGCGCCGGCGGCTTCAGGAAGGTGCGGCGGGCCCGGGCGGGGGCTCGGCCCCGGGCTGCCCCCGCCCCGCCCCGCTCATCCGCTCTCCTCTCCGCGCAGGAGACGGTGGACCGGCTGCTCCGCCTCCACTTCCGGGACGGGAGGACTCGAGGTACCGGGGCGGCGGGCGGGCCCGGGCGGGGCGGGCCGGGCCCCCGCCTTCCTAAGCACTTTGTCGTTGCAGTTAACGGCGACGCGCAGCAGCTGATGGCGGAGATGCTGAAGGTCTTCGTCCGAGGTGAGTGCGCAGCGCCTGCCCCCGGTGCCGGGCTCGGGGTCAGCCTCAACCGTGACGGGGGCCCGTTACCGGCCCGAGGGCTCTCCCCGGCCCGGCCCCGCCCCACCGCGGAAGGGCACCCCCGTCTCCTCTCCCAGCACCTGCTCAGGCTTCGGCTCAGCCCGCCGAGCTCCAGCTCCGCTGCCGCCTCAACACGGAGCGAGCGGCTGCGCCTCCTCTGCGACCCCGCTCCCGCTCCCCCGGGCACCACCTCTTCCTCCCGGAAAACCAGCCCCTGCCGCCTCACGGGGGCCCCACGCGGCACACCTCCGAGACCCCCCCAACAACTCCTTCCTTACGCTGCTACTGCAGAAGCAGCGGCACGAGCGGCACGGCAGGCTCAGGCAGAGGACCTGGAGAAAGTGGATATTGAGCACGTGGAGAAAGTGCTGCCACAGCTGGTATGTAAGTGTAGAAGCTGAACTGCACTTGAACAGTGTAAGGATGTGGGCTGAAGCAGCTTAATCCTCTTCCTTTTGGGAGATGCTCAGGGACCCAGCAGCTGTGCTGAGTGGCTTGCTGCTCTCTCCTTACAGCTTCTAGATTTCTAGAGGCCTCATGAAGCACATATGGCCTGTCGGCAGAAGATCCTGACCTCACAGGGAACATCTGGCTTGGAGTCTAGCTCGAGGAAGAACAGTCTCAACTTTTTCTTTCTCGGCCATTTTGCTTCTGTTTCCCCTCTCCTTTACCAAGTGTGACAAAGCCCTAGGCAACGATGCTGTCAGATGCTGGTTTTGAACAGAGGCTGCCACACACTTGTTTTGGTCAGCTAAGTGTGTAACTGGTTTCCATCTTGCTGCCTTACTCCTTTAACAGCAGCCCATACTTCATAGCACGGTAAGATGCTGCGGCTTTCTCAGCTAATGTGAGAAACAGGTGCTGCTTCACAGAGATGCATGGAAAGACTTAATGGCTGGAAATGTCGTCCAAACTTCAGCCTCTCGTCGCCTCAGCAGGCAGCTGTGGCAGAAACTTTAGGTCCAGCTCCAAGCCTGTCTAATGAATAGGTTGTTAACAGGAGCTCAGTCACAGGCTCTTGCCAAAAGCAGGTAACTGATCTTTATTTTATAAATAAACAGTGTCTGTCCCTCACTACCTTCCAGTATTTCTCCAGGGCTGTGACATCAAAGAATGCTTGGAACCTTTTAACCATTTGATATTCTCCTCAGAAGCTGCTTCCCCTCTGCTATAAATTTGTTCTCACAAAGAAACATCAATAAATTAAAACTGAGTCACCCTCCCCTGTGTAGGCTCTTTGCTGCAATTAATCATCGAAAGTCAAGTTGCTTCAAAGACTTGCAAAGTTTCCCCCTCACCCACCCTCTTCTCTAAATCTTTGTAGGACGAAAGGAAAAAGGACAGAATAACAAACAGCATGTGTGAGAATCCCACATCCTGGGACAGCCTGGCCCCTGGGACAGCAGGGGGGCCGGGGGAAGCTGTGAAATAAGAAACCTTACACATGTAGGCAGGACCCCCACAACTGAACTGGCTTTGCTGGAAAATATATAGCTGACTGCACGAAAAGCAGCTGACACCAGTGTGTCTTAAGGACTGCACACTCACTGTTGTTGGCTATCTGTAGTCTTTATGATTAGTAATAGCGAGCGATTTTTTTCCCATTGACAGCTGTAGCAAGCAGAGGCTCAGTAGGTGACTGTACTCTTTCAGCCAAGAGCTATCAAGATCATCACTCAGGACACCAGCCACTTGGAAACTTCAACTTATACGTGTTCCTTCTGATGACAGTACCAGCTTAAGCAGCGCCCCATCCCTCTGCGCTGCAACCTCTGCCAAGATAACTGTTTGTGCAGCTGTACAATGAAACCAATGAAGGAACTGACCTAGTTCAGCCTTCAGCCTCACAACCATATGGTAGAAAAAGGCAACAGCAAAAATATGCAAGCAATACTACCTTTGAATGCCCCAAAACCCCAGGGATGAGTTCAGCTACTATAGTAGAAGTGATACTGAAACAAATCCACCTCATTGGGTATCTGCATGTACTGTTCTGTGGCAGGATAGGAATCCTTGCAGCAACTACCTTAGTGAAGAGCCTGCAAGTTTTAAGTATCAGGGCATCCTGTCCCTCTTAAAGAATGGACAAGCATGGGCAGAACTGACTGAGGTAATGCACACAGTTAGCAGTAGGAAGCCTGTTAAATCCTCACCCCTGTACTTAACCCATGAAACTGCCCCAGTAATAATGATATTGCTGCTTGTGTCCCTAAACTTTTCCTTCTGTTTTCCCCTATCAGGTACTTGCAGGCGTTATAGTGCTAGTTCTTTGTCAAAACTGGTGGAATCAAAATAGCTAAGCCAATCAGTACTATTTGGTGTTGCCTGTGCTTTTCAAAAAACAAGACCAGCACATTTGAAAGCACACTACAACTTCCTACCAACCAGACTGCTTCTGTTTATTCTAACCCTGCGAATCAAGAACACCAGCACAAGTATATCATCACCTATCATTAGCTATGGCTGTTAGTTGGCCCCTGATATATCCTGCATAAATTCAGCAAAGCAGCTCTAGCCACAGTCTACCTCTGAAGTCAGTGAAATGAGTAAGCCTGACATAGCACCTGAACCAAGATACAGACAGTCCTATGGAGTGTAGGCTCAGTCTGCACTTAATCCACTGAAGTAATAAATTTTAAACATTATTTTAGTATTTTTTGTTTTGCTGTAGTATGTCTTTTATAGCCTGTCAAGTGCCAGAAGGGCTTGCTTTCCACAGGAACAATTTAGAGCAGCAGCTGTACAGTGCTCCTGCATTCCCCACTGCCAGTGGCTGCACACATTCCCTGTTTATGTTTGGGTGTCATATAAGAAATCAATCAACATTTTGCTAAAGCATTCTGCTCCCTCCACTTTGAGTCTCCTTTTTCCTAGTCCACCTTTCTTTTATGCCTCCCCTCCCTCTGAGTTTCTTCAAAGCATCTGGGAGCATTTGGAAGTAATTAGACCTGAAGGGAAATGTTGGCCAGGCTGGGAGACAATGACAAGTGCCAGGAACCCTGGGTGCCCTTTCTAGCCACTTTGAAGTTCATTCAGATGGTAGAAAGCTCCGTTTTGCTTTGTTGAAAAAAAGTGGGAGGAAAGGAATGAGGCATGACAGGCCCATTGAAAAGGGAACAGGTTCCTGTGAACTGACAGAGAAACTGAGTACTGGGGGAAGAAAGATCTTATCAAAGAGACCGACAAAAAGGCCTCCTATGGCCACTCTGCTTTATTACATCTACAAATTGTGCAGATGCACACTTAGTTCAGGGAACAATTGTCTATACAGGGAAAATGGAAAAAACATATTATTACCGTAACACGGAACCCCAGCTGTCCAATAGGAATCACTGATCCATTGAGAGGACTTCAAATAAAATACAGCACCATGGCTACTGTGGCACTACAGAATTCAGCTCCTGTATAAGCGCAATTCTAACCAACAATATTCATCCCTGTACAACATCTGCAGGAGGCAAAGATCTGGACTACTGCTTCCCTCTGTACACTAACTGCACTGCAGAGAACAGCTACTCTGCTGTGGAAACATTCGGACCATAGAAGTCCATAGATCGAAGGTCATGTGAAGAGACCCTTTTACTGGATGGTTTTTTTCCTCATTGTAACTACTGATTTTAATTGTATGTAGTGAAAATAAAACACAGAGCTTGGGGCAGAAAAAAACTCCACGTGTATTCCATTAACAGATACCTGTGTTCTTTGTTAACAAGATTCTGGCAACTGAAAACAATAAAGTGCAGCGGACCAAGAGGTTCACAGCAAAAGCCTATTTGAACTATTTTAAGTGATCTGAGTGGTTCCTCTTCACTCACTTTCCAGCAATCTATGCCCAGAATTATCAGCAGCACTAAACCCATCCAGCAAGAAGCAGAGAGAAGTCTTGTTCTAGGCAGCACTTAACTATAGGTAAAACTGAACCAGATTGTATCTTGCTGCTAGGATTCAGGCAGCTAGACTCCAGTTATCTCTGAAGGTAGAGCTAGGAAGATTTGAATTTAAAAACATGAATAGAAACAAAGTCCTTAACAGAACGTCTATAGGAATTACTTCCCCCTTAATTCTCTATTCATATTATTTGCATGCAAGAAACCTTAAATTTAACCTCTAACTTTGCTTCTGTAGTCACAAAGACCATAAACAGGCCTTACACTCCTCCAAAAGGTGAAACTGGCACCTGAAATAGCAATTTTCTATTTATAACTAATATTTATATGGATTAGATCTGTCCAGGGCCACCAGTAATTTCTTACACATTCTAAGTTCATCAGGAAAGAGGCACAGCTGACTGCTCACTGATCCAGCAGCCCAGAATGTTTCATCTCTTCCCACCTACAAAATAAACATAAGAGCATTAAAACACTTAATTTGCACTGTAATGCAAATGACGTGCAAAACACTTAATTTGCACTGTATCATTTCTCAATAACATGACCTGGTTGCTGAGGGCTCTATACACTGCTGTGCTCAGGCAACAGCTGGGTAGCATGTAGGAGCACTTAGGGAGATGGAATGGTGAATACATCGTAACTGTCGGAGCGGGGAACTTCATGCTACGCATTATTAACATGCATGTTAGAGCATGTTATTAATCCTTCATACCAGCTGTTAATGGGTAACCTGCACAGGTAGGTGAGATGTTATATTGTACTTTATCCAGATAATCTTTACTCGGGAAAGAAACTTCTGCTCTTAAGTGGAATGCTTCAAGCATACTGGAAACAGGAAACAGTAAAGATACTGTTTCCCACATGACCTGCATCAGTACCCCAGTACCAGTCTAAAACAGACCAGCCACAGCAGGGAAGCACACAGTACCTTCCAGAATCAAATACTAAAATTCTCATTCAGGAAGTTAACATTTGGCATTATTAGCCAGGGAATTCCATCTAATTCTTCCTAGTTTTATTGCCGTTAAGGGGGTTGATTGACCGTCCTTTTTTTTTTTTTTTTTTTTCTTTCTTCCCCCTCCTCTCCTCCTCTTCTCTTTTCCACTGCATCAAACAGTGAATATTGCCAACTGTTTAATTCAGGAATCCTTCTTCTAGTTACTTCATATTTTGTATAATTTCTCATATAAAACCACACATAAGCTATTGTTTCTGCGGCTAAAAACAAGGTTGCAGTTTTCTGATCAGGATAAACCAAGAAAAAATTCATAATGGAAACTTGGTTGCAATCTTAACTACGGAAAACCACTACTGTTTTGCAGTGAAGATTAAAAACAGAAAGGCCAACTCAAAAAAACTCAGGAGAAAGGAAAGTACTAAACCAGACTATACCAGCAAAGGAAAAATAACAACAGAGGTTTAACAGATGACACGGGCCCTTGGTATGTCAAGTATCATGCCTATTAGTATTTGAACTACATTAGCATAGTGAAGAACTCAACGCATTTAGCTCGGAACATAGTTAAGAGTGCTGCAAGCATATGAATTAGACATCAGACTCAACACTGCCTAGAGCCTGCATTCAGATAAACCTCAGCCTTCACTGGAGAAGTAAGTCACAAACTGATTTGTAATTGAGAAGCACTGAACCAAATGTCTGCGAGCCTGATCTTGACATCTTCAAGAATATCGTCAACATCCAACACGTTTGGCACAGAGGAGCCTGCCTTTCTGGGGAGTTCAGAATGAGAAGAGCTCTCCTCTGATTTCATGATACCTGGCAGCTTCAGCCATTTGGGTATTTTCCCAGGGGCCCTTCTCAACACCTGTGGAGCCTCATGCACGCTTGTTGGTTCTGGCTGCTCATTGGTCTTTTTGTCACTTCCCACTTCTGGTTCAGACAGGGATGGAACTGTTGATTCTAAAGATGACGAAGCAGAAGGAACTAATGATTTGGACAAACATCTGAGGAAGAAAATAAGGAAGTAGAATTAAGCTTCATTTTTTCATAATAGCCCCTTGTACCACCACCACCTTTAAACTTTTAAAGTCGGATTGAAAAGGCTCTTCTTTTTCATGATAAAAGCCCTAGGATTTACTTGATTTAGTCACTGAAATCCTACTTTGCAAAGAAGGACTCGCAAAGCTATGAAGTCAAGTATGACAGTTATGACTGTTTCAGGAGAAAATGAAGTCCTAATATCTTCAGAGCACATTTCTTTGTAGTAAGATGGGCTTGTTTCATGCTTCCCATCCCTGAAATACTCACCCATTTGCAATTCTATTCAGTCCCAACGTACCTGGCTACTAATAAATCAGCTGCAGAAGGGGAAACTGCAGAGCTCAGCAGGTCCGACTTCAGGTAACAATCTGTTTAAAAATTAAACCCAAACACTTGTTTGGTAGCATAGAGACATCAATCACCACAGAATCATGTAGTTCTCAGCTCAGCAAATACCTGCTGTATACTATAGTAAATCTTCATCACCTTCCCCCAACTGACACAGAACATTTTTAAACTATGACACTTTCTTTCACAACTCAAGGTGCCCTTTTTCATCATTCAAACCTCAAGATCTTGACAATTTCTTTCAGTGCTCACTGCATCTCAAACTCTTCTGTGAAGCCAAAGCATGCTTATTCTCTGGGAGAAACGAGATTCTAAGCATAAACAGAGGTGTCGAAGAATCACAAGATTCAGATCTGTTCTCCCATCTCCAGCCAGTCCACTACAATAGGAGGTCTGTAGAAGCGTTTCATAGTCATTAGTCTAGTTAACATTTTGAACAATGGAACTTCCTTCTACAGAGTCGCTCCTCTATCACTCTTGTCCCCATAGTAGTCAATGGCTACTCCAGAGCCTAATAAATCTCATAAGAAAGGTACTATGTTTACATTTGTGTGCAAGCTAACTGACCAAGCTAGCTCTGAAGAGCTTCAGCCATTTGGAATGGGTACATTTACCAGCATTCTTGAGGACTGCATTATCTTTTGTCAGAACAACTCTGAACCTGAACGTAAGGATGTAATTCTTCTGGGTCTACTATAGGAGCTATGCAGTCAGCTGAAGAAGAGAGGAAATTAACTTACCTCTGCACTCCTCAGATCCAAAATGAATGACAGCAGTTGGAAAGAGTTTAGCCTGCAGCAAAAGGGGAAAAGAAGAGATCACTGATTGCAGATGCTTTTGCAGTTCACTGTGAATATTAGAGACAGGTTAGACAGCTACGGACAAATTCACAGAGTTTAAGCTGAGGTCACTGAACCATCTATAATTCAGAGTAGAGCACACAGCACTCAGAGTAAGACATGAAGCAAAATTCTATGATCTGTTCTACTATACACAGATGATGAGACCTGTACAGCAAGTGCTCACTGCGCTGATGACCTGCCATTTGTTTTCCTCTGTCCTCCTATCTCAGGCCTTTATATTTAACCCACATTCTCCACGGCTGAGCAGATAACGCGAATATGATTAAGAATCTTCCGAGACCTGAGAGGCTGATAGTAAGAGAAGGAAAATCCAGCTATGCCCTCAGAAATCTATTCTAGATTATTCTATTACATTTATACCCTGTCTCTAGCTGGAATTTGTCTAGCTTCAACAGCTTTCCGGGATGCAGTCTATCCTTTCATAAATCCAGCCTGAATTCCTAGTTCCTACTTGTCACAATAATTGCCATATTCAAACATTTTCTTCATACGGTTAGCTCATTATGTGACCTAGATAACTGCAGGACTACCTTTTTCACGTCTGCGCTTCTCAGTCTGATGATCATTAGTTCATCTGCAAGTGTTATTAATGATTATCTACCTCCAAACCAGATAAAAATAATTAACAGAGTGTGGCCAGAACTAATTCCAGCAAAACACCAGCATAAGTGACCTATGTTTTCCAACAATTCCTCTGACTATTGAGTCAGTCAAATCATAATTCATTTAGTGTGTGCTTTAATCACACTGTGTGGCACTCCTTAACAAAAACCCCACATATAGGTCATGAAGCACTGAATCAAGTGAAAGCAAGTTAAAGTATGTAAATTTATTGAGTCTGTGATCTCCTAAGTACTGTCTCCATATAGAAAGACATACGATAAAAGGACAGTGCCACAGTGCCCTGGCTGACCACATCAGTGGAAAGGTGGGAGACACTGCTTGTCTCAACTGGGAATGGCCCCAGAAAGGTATGCACCACGTTACCTTGCATCTTATCTTTTTGCCTACCTCTTCACTGCTCCACAACAAGAAGCAATTATTGGTCAAATGCATACACAAAAAACGCATTAAACAGAGTTCCCATTAGCTCATAATCTAAGAGAACAAACTCTTCCTTCTGCAGCCCAGAAGTGCAATAAATCCAGAGACAGCTTTTGCCACTCTACCATTAACTACCACTCCACGGAGAAGAAACACTCTCTGCAGGGGGGGGGAAAAAAAAAAAAAAAAAAAGGGAAGGGGGTGGGGGTGGAGAGAAGTGGAAATGTCTACAATTCTAGTCAGCATGTCTGTTTCCTAGTTTAATCTGTTTGTAAATTTACCACACTGCTTTTACACTTTGGTTTCCCCCATTTTAAGGTGTATACCCATCACACAGGAAAAATGAGATAGCAACTGATGTCCCTCTATTTACTCAGATGTAATGCACCAGATAGTACCCGTCTGGTTGCAGTTCACTTGTTTTTCTCTAATTTTAAATAGCAACAAATCAAAATGATGACGCTTCTGATAACTTACATTGACAGTGGCCATTCTCACCATCTTTTCCTTTCATTGCTTTACACTTAGTCTTTTATGTCATGGCTAAAGAGCTTTATTCAACTACCTCTGCATAAATATATACTGAATAAAATTCTGTGCAAAATATGAATTATGTTCAACGTACTAACATGTTAAATGACATTATACTGTTGAGAAGTAATTTGTCAGTAGCTCAAGTGATGACCTACTAAACGAATAATTGTAAACATAAAAGAAATTATTTTCAACTAGCTCTAAGTAATATACAGAATCAGATTCAAGCCAATAAGAAACAGTGATCGCAATGCAATAAACATAAGAAATGAGAACGTATGAACAATTAATGCAAACACCGTATTTTAGAAAGACAGTTAACAAAATTAAGCATGCTGAATAAAGACCTGGAAGTCAGAGGAAATGGAAGCAAAATCCTTAGCTATTGAATCCTTAGCTGTTGAATAAACTTTACTTGGAAAAATGGAGTCTTAGAAATGCTGTGCAGCCCTAACTAAAAAAAGCAAGCAGAGAAGCAAGCATTAAAGCAAACTAACAAATGTTGTAATTTACCTATAAATAAAAATATAACAAAGATCTTTCAACTTCAGTAGCTAATACTTCTAAGGTCAATAATAAGGAATGAAGCAGCAAAATGGGTGTAGGGAAGGAAATTCAGAGAGCTAAAATACAATTGAAGGATTAAAACAACAAAAAGTTACAGCAAGAAGTTCAGATAAAGAAAGTCCCTAAAATAATTGGTTGGGCCACCAATTATTATGATTAAGAAATCCAATTAAAGAAGAGAATTTCAATTACTTTTCTGGATCAGTTTCATCATCAGGGAGACTTGGAGGAAAGTAACTTTGTTCTCTATCTGTAACGAACTACAACTTGGGTAAGACTGAGCAGTTAAAAGGGCAGAAATCTCCTGCAACGTCATTGCCACCACATAATCACTGAATGGTTGAGGTTGGAAAGAACATCTGAAGATCGTCTAGTCCAAGTCTCCCTGCTCTGAGCAGGGTCAGCTAGAGCAGGTTTATCAGCACCATGATGTCCAGTTGGGTTCTGAATATCAACAACGATGGAGACTCCACAACCTGCTCAGGCAACCTGTTCCAGTGCTAAACCACCCTTTCAGTGGCTTTGGGGTTTTTTTGTTTGTTTGTTTGGGTTCCCCCCCCCTCTTTTATTTCAATGGAAGTTACTGTAATTTTTGTCCATTTCCTCTTGTCGTTTTACTGGGCACCACTGAGAAAAGTCTGGCCCATCTTTCTTGCTGTTTCCCATCACATTTATTATACACATTGACAAGACACCCCCAGAGCCTTCTCTTTTCCAGGCTTAACAACGCCAACTCTCTCTGCCTCTCCCTGTATGTCAGATGCATCAGTCCCTTAATTATCTTCTGGTCCTTCGCTAGGCACCAGAGAAACTGCAGAACTGGACTCACAGTCCCACTGCTTAAACCAAGGAATCACAAAAGCAACTGCAGGCAAGTGAGGAGGGTACCTACCTATGAAGCTTGCTCTGCCACTTACAGTGATTATAGTATGACACCACACCCTCAAAGACACTGAAGCAGTAGAAAAACTGCTGCTGGAACTGAGTGACACATTAAAAAGCACTACATCACCATGTCCAGATGGTACATCCAAGTGTTCAAGGACTGCAGAGCCAGAGATTTAAAATTACTAAGCTTCACACTAAAAACATACACTGCTGCAAGCACAGGCTTGTATTTTTAAAAGGGTTTGAAGGTGATGTGCAGAAGATTAATACGATATGGTGTAATCAGCTGTACCAGTAAGGATTCTGAAAGAAAAATATCTTATTACCGGAATTAACATGTCAGTGTAATACTACATAAAGAAAAACTAGCTGAAACAATTATTTTAAGCTTTCAGCAGGCGTTATACTAAGAGACAGGTAAAGAAACCAAATCATCATAGTGTAAAAGAGGTAAGTACTGTCATAGTCAGAAACTGTACAGAAAATGTTCATTAATGGTCTACATTTACCCTGGCAAAACAATAAAACAATCTCTCACCTTGACCCAATAAATAAATAAATAGATAAAAGCAAGCAACTGCCCCTCTTCGTATCATCAATGCATATTTTGGAACTGTGCAGGGCAGGCTGCCTGCTCTCGAGTTTTCCTGAACCTCTGTTGCCACCAACAGCACAGTCAGGATACTGGAATGACAGTCCTTGGACCTGATCCAGCACAGCAATTACCAGAACTCAAAAGAACCCTTATCTTCACGGGGGAGTCTGTGGATTGCTACCTAATACAGAGACTAATAAAACTGTATTAACTGGAGGCAAAATGAAACAGCTTCACCTATCTTCCTGACTACAAACTTCAAATGAGTATATGGTATTACAATTTTTTTTTTTACATTAATCCAAAGGCTGTAGGAGACTTTCACATACAGTATGGCCTACATCATGTTAGACTGAAGCAGGAGACATTCATCAGTCTGCTCCAAGTCTCTGCCCCTCCTAAAGTGGTCAAGCATCTTCACATCCTTGAACTGACATTTTAGCAGAAATCATTATTTATTAGGTCTTTTAACATTTCATTCCTCAATCAACAGGGCCTAAGGTTGCCTGCTCCAGTCACAAAGACGGCTCTCCATAAACTTTTTTAATTAAAATGTACCAGACATGGTTTAGAAACCCCAGAGAAAACTCTTGCAAGAGCTTTGATGTTTCCGTTGCATTCGTCTGAAGGGATCCCTCTATTTAGGAAATGGGTGCCTTAAAAAGGCCCCCCCAAACACACAAACACTCAAGCCCTTTTACACACAACATCCTTTTCATGCCAGCTGCAAGTTGGAAAATGAGGTTTTTGTAGTGTGTTAGTGTTGGAATTTTTTAATAACCTCCCCTCTCTTTTTTTCCCCTCCCAACCAATTATCTTGGTAAATAATTAACATTTTGAAGGAGATAAGTAAGCACAGCATCTCAGAGCTCAAAGCCCTTTAGTTCAAAGCCCTGCCCTTTTCTCTTCATTTCCCTGCTGCCACCACCAAAACTTCCTTGTCAATCAAGCTCTGGGCACACACATCAAAGCTTCATGTGGGAATGGCCCCAAGGGGTCAGAGAAAATTCATGGCAGGGCCTGCATGAGGCACAAAGAGAAAAAGAGAGGGAGAAACACAGACCGAGAGCTAGACAGACACACTCAACCACGCAAACACACAGACAGAACGTGCCCCAATGTAAACCTCTACCCTATTTACTCACAGATTCACAAAAAACCATAGAACTAAGTTTCAGGATCCACCTCCACAAACATTTCCCACGGCTGGCAAAACATCGGTCCAAATGTTGCAGTTCAAAAACTTTTAATTGAAAGAAACTTAAAGGAACCAGGCAGCAGTTCACAAGTATACAGAATGCAACCTCCTTCCCATGGCTCATTTCCCTGCATCCCTATCCTTTCCTAGGGGTCAGCCAACACAGAGTCCCCTCTTGCCAAATTTACATCCAATAAATTCTTTTTCTTCAATTCAGATAGACTATTGGCTCATTCATACAACCCTTTGTCTAGCTTCCTTTGTGCAGAATTCTCAGGTACCATCCCAATTTCAGTGCTTACTGATGGTTCAGTACAGAAGACAGCTAGCTACATCTTGCTGATCACCCCAGGAATTCTCCAGCCCGTCAGTGGCAGGACATAACACTGTCTGAGATTTTTTTTTGGTAACACAAAAGTATTTAAATCAGCACCAATTTCACATTAAAAAAAAAAAAAAAGCCAGTGGAATGATCCTACCGGCCAAGGAATGTCTTGGCATAAAGATGAGAAGGCTTCAGTAGCTGCCGTCCAGGAAAACATACAAACCCAAAGTTGGAGCCTTTAGTATTCTCTAACACTGCTAAGAATGCAAGGATCAAATACTGGGCAGACCATTACCTGAAAACTATATTCTCAAGTCAGCTGGTATTTCCTCATTTGCAGTTGTTCTAACACATATGTCAATGTCTCTGGAAGAACTCTGCAGTTCTTAACCTCACTGCATAGGATTCTTATAAGAATATCGGTGAATCAAAACAGATTTAGAAACCTCTCAGAGTCACACTGAGCCTGTCAGATTGACCAAAAGAATTGTAGGCTGTTTGAAACAAATACTCAAAAAACTCCATTCAATTATATGCAAAGAATTACTACAATATGAATGAGTCAACAGCTAGTTATACTCAAATATCCGGCATTTCTCTTCCTTGCTGCTTTGATTTCCAGCCAAAGATACACTGCCATTCTGACTGGGAAAATAGATGCTATTAATCTATCAAATTAGAACATTCAAATCACACTGTGTAAGGCATCTTTACAAGACACAATTAGATTATTATTTTTATTGCAACAGCACCTAGAAATCCAATGAAAATGGTGTCCCATTGTGCACTTACATATATGTAATGAGCAGCAACATGCAAAATAAATAAAAACGTAAGTATGATGTTTTGGGGTTTTTGAGTGGGGTTTTTTTTTGGTACAGATGAAAAACTAAGACCCAAAGAGATTAAATAGCTTATTCAAGGTCACAGAGGATGGCAGTAGCATAAATAAGAATTAAGTATGTAAGTCTCCAGAGTCCCATCCAAGACCTTAATCACAGGACAGCTTTCTTCTGAAGGGATCAGGAAGTCACCAATAAGGCAAGAAATGGAGGAAGCCACTGTTCTGCTTGCTGTCCTCCCCATTTAAGGAGTATCATTCCAAATGACCAACTCCTCACATTTTAAAAAGATCTAAATAACACAGTTTCATCAATTTACTTAGTTACAGTTGCAGAAGTTTAAACGAACGTTTTCCATTTCTGAAATCTGAAGACCAGCCTGTTACTCATAAAGCCACATTCAGTCTGAAACTGTGTCGCTAAGTAACTCAAAGTTTTATTTCAGACACGCAGAGTGCAGTTACTCAGACACCATAGTGGTGAGCGTGGTTTATGACAGCAGGGCATCCTGGCTGTAGAGTGGTATACTGGGGCTACTGCATCTTGCATTCCATGATAAAAATATCTACACCAGAACAACATTCTCCTGTGAATCCAGCTGCGATACACAAGAGAAACATTTCTGCTTTGTTTTACTGCATGTTTTAGTAACTTGTTCTCTAGAGCACAGAAAAGATTTCAGGCAGAACCCTCCCCAAATAACATCTCAATATTTCCTCCTTCACTAGGTATCTCTAGACATACACATTAAAAAAATCCTATAACAGAGTACTGCAAAATACATACATTATCACCATGCAGTTAGTCTGTTCACTGACAGAACGATGCTTTCAGACCAGGCAGAGACTGCTGTCTGAGGGGAACTTGCAGCTGCCAGAATAAGAAGCATTCTTTCCGTTACATGATCTGAAAAGATTAGAGTGCCACAGGTCTGCTGTTAGTTTGATGTTAAAAGATGAATAAGAAAATAAGCACTTCAAAGGAACACGCGCATGGAAGGAGAAACCCAAGCTACCAACATGAAATACTGCATAGTCCACACACCCCAAACACATAAACTAGCTCTTGGAAAATTCAACCGGAAAGCCGGTGGATCAAAAGCTTCTCCAGCAAGACTGCAAAGCATCGCTGAAACATAAATAAACATTACAGTCATGGTGAAAGGGGCAAACTGACTAAGTGGTTTGTGTTTATAACCTGAGAACAAAGCTGCTCAATGTGGACTGCAACTGCCAAAGACGATGGATATTCTGCAGCCAATACGGAGGAGGTCTGATCCAGCTAGAGCAGGGGACCTTTAAAATTCATAAGGCAAAGATAAGATTTGAAAGCACTATTTTGAGAAGGCTACTGAAGAAAGAAACCAGGTATAAAGAGCATTCATCGAGCCCCTGAGGTGAGATCAGAAAGATCTGACCTCCGAAACTGACAGTAGAAGAGAGAACATTTTTAGCAGAATTTCCACTCTAAATGCAGTCACACAAGGAAGGCCCTCATCCGTACTGAAGTGCCTAGCCTTACTCGAAGTCAGCGTAAGAAGCGAGTATGGACAGCCTTTGTGAGCACGGTTAACAGACCTCACAAGACAAACAGGAGGTAAGATTGCTACCAAAATCTAGTCAGATGAGAAAATTCTGAATGAGTAAGTAAAGGGCTAAGACTTCATACAGGAAGGTGAATGCTGTCCTCTGGGCTGGATGAATTTCACTACTAATTGCAATTTTCTTTGCTAGTGAGTGGAATAACTGCAAGGCCTGCCACTGGAAATACCTCCGACGGACTGACTGTGATGAAGTAATTTTTTCTGAAATTGCATTCAGACTCTTGCCAAAAGCAGAAAAGGCTTCACACTGCTCAATTCGTAGTCGGCTTCACTGAACAAGCATGTCAGATGTATTGCCCAAACTGGCATTAACAAATAGGATATGGAAACAGAACCAAAGGCAAAGAAAGGAACAAACAGCTCCTCTGGATTTCTGCCCCACGGTACACGCCAGAGGAAACACTCGGTGCACTCTAAGATCTGATTAGATCTAAATATTTATGTGGAAGCCTGTGGATTCCTTTAGTTCCTCTGAAGACAGATGATGGCCTCCTGCCCTCTTTGCTGCCTTGACTTTTCCAGTGGCTGGTATTCTTACCTTCTGCTAACTCTTCCCTAATATTAACTCAGCAATCAATGATTTTTTCCACTGACGCACCCTAGATATGCACTACACAAGTGCCTGCTTCTGGGAGGAGAAAGAAGGGAAGAAGCAACTCTGAAAAGCTCAGCTAGCCTAGAAAAACACAAACAAGCAACTACAGTTATAAGGAACTCAAAGCCAAGTGCTACAACAGGGAAGCCTGCAGTTGACCAGTTCTGGAGAGCAGAACATTATAAAACACTTCAAGGGACATGAGGATAAGGCAGCCAGCAAAAACAGCAACAACAAAAAAATCAAAGCAATGCCTTGAAGACTTTATGGGTTCCAAAACCTCTACATTGCTGCCAATCTGTGCGCTCACTATACTGTAAATACACATACATTTTGGGAGAATTCACTTCAGATAGTTCTTTCAGCCCGAGTATCTTGGCAAACAAGTTGACAATATTTGTCTTTTTTCCTCATTTTGCTTGCAGCGTAAAGGTTCTCCCTCCACTGTAAGTGATCAGATTTAATGAATGTGGTTCCAATCTTACCAGCTTGAACAGAGAGTGTGGAGAGAGAGCAGAAGTGTTGATAATATGGTACTCCACCATCTGCATTGACTCCTGTTATTGGCTTCAGCACAAATTTCAGTCATTTATAAATATTTGAATGCTCAAATGTGCTCACGTTACTGACTCAGACACCATCCACTTTTTCTTATAGACAGCACCAAGGCAGTCTACAGAGTGAAGGATAACCTACTGACAACTTAAGACCTGGGAAAGCTGGGTGCAACTCCGTGATTCATGTCCGACATTGGACAAGCAATCCCAAACAACCAACTCCCAATCATATCACAGAAGAAGCAACTCTACCCTCTACCCTAGCAGAGGGTGGGGTTATGATACCATCAGAAATGATGCAGCCTCCGTGACAATAAGTTCCTAAAACATCCAGGCTGGCAGTGGTCAATATCCAGAACACTCTGTGCTTGGGCTCAAGCAGGGTCTGTCTCTTGACAGTCTCAGCAAAGACCGTAAGTTTCTAGAAAATCCTTTTGAAGTTCATCAAGAGAATTCCTATATCCTTGGGGGAAGCTGCTAGAATTCCCTATGTACCAAGGCATTTCGCAAAGGAGAAAACAGAAGGCAATTAGGTAGCCTATGACTAACCTGAAGAGAATAAATAATTGGATGCTTCTCTGCCACAGTTCTACTTAAAAGTAGTAATAGCAGTACACTTACGTTTAGACATGACAGCATCATATATTTTGAGAAGACACAAGGCAACCTAGAAAACCAAGAATAGACTGTGTAGAAGCCATAAACCAACCTCTATTCCTTTACTCTTTGGTTTTCTTAACTATTTATCATTTTCTGTTTCTCAAGAATTTAAGCACCATATTTGGAGAACAAGAATCTAAGAAGTCCCTGAGAGCAAATGGAGAATAAACCACATTAAAAAAAAAAAAAATGGAAAAGCATTTATGGGCCAGGGTAATTAGACAAAATCTCATGTTTGAAAGTTAGGATTCTAAGGCTCATGCAATTTCAATTATAGCTCACAGTTATCACTGAGATAATTAGATTTCAGTGCAATCTTCCTTATGATTGCCTCTGCTTCCTCTGAAAGTCACTTTATTCCTGAAATGAATATACATTCCAGAGGTGTTCTAAGAAGCACCTACCGTCTACCTCTATTTTGGTATGTTACCTTCTGCTCATGTAAGATGTGGATGAAAGAGTGAATAGCCTGAAAATATGAAAGTTAAATGTTGAAGAAATCCAGAATGGCTAGATACAACATGGTAGTACCTGTTTTGGAAGACCTGTTTTGAACGGAAACATAGGTTTCTGGTCGTCTAAGAAATATCCCATTAAAATCAAGCATCAGGTTATGTGCAGGCATCCTTGCAAGGGAACCACATCAGGTGCAAAGCATTCCAGCAGGCTATTGCTAACACCACTGACACAGAGCACCTGGAGCGAAAGCTGTGAATTTTGGCAGTTAATATGATGCAACCTGACAACCTTAAAGAGCTGTAGTACTGATAAAGACAACCTCCCTTCTCGACCTTTCACACATCCTCCAAAAAAAAGACACCACAAAAAAGCTTGAAAAATTAGCTGCTGCATTACTTTACCTGTGCTCCCTTTTCCCTACGACATCCGGAAGAACCGCACACTCCACAGCACTCCATTCAGGTTTGCATCCTATGTACCAAAACACAGCATTATTCCAGAACAAGCTCTCACACTATGGAGATGCTGAGTACTCCAAGGTCACCTTAGCATAAAAGCTCCTCTTCCCCCAGCCCGAAAGCCATACATTTCACAAAATACCTTAACCATATGCCTTCTATCTTTACAGAACAGCTGTCTTTTCATCTCTTTCCTTCCAGATAATGGGAATGGAAAAGGAGCTCTGACTAAAGTACAAACGGTTTCCCTTCCACAGGCCACATGATGCCTGAAAGGGGCAAAGTCTTCACCTAACCCACCCATACAAAGCCTAAGCCCATCCAGTGCAGGACCAGGCAGCGCAGCCTGCTCTGCAGCCCTCAGCCCTGCAGCGAGTATGGACACTGACCCGCACAAACTTCCTCCCAGACTGAAGATTTCATAGTTTGGAAGGCAACACTAGAGAGCAAGTGAGAAGTGGTGAGCAAGTCCTGTCCCCAGCACTGCCCACCTGGCCCAATACCAGAAATGCCACCTCTCCTGCTCCTGGTCTGAGCCAGTGCCATTTTTACTGAGAGCACTGAGGCTCAGGCAAAGCAGCCCGATTAGTAACAGCCACCTATAAAAAGGGCATCCAACAATAACACAGTTGCCAGGGACACGAAAGCCAGAGCAACTTCCGCACCCGTACCCATTTCTTCCCAGAGAAGAAAGCCCCCTTCAGCCCCTGCCAAGCACTCAGATCTGCAGCAGAAGGGAAAGCCTATCCAAGCAGAAGACATTACGGCATGGGGCCTTCACTGACTCAAGGTGAAAGTTAAAGATGAAAAATGATTTACACTGGTAACAGGGAGCAAAGCTTCACCCGGAATCAGCCAGCCTAGATTGGGATAAGGCCCCATCCTAGTAAATTAGAGCACTGGGGTCTCTTGACAAGCAGTACGGGTAACCAGAATGGTATGACAAGTTCTCAGCAGGAATTGTTTTTTCTTGTTTGATGCTTCATCCAAATAAAATGTTTATAAACACACAGAATCACTTCTGCCGTAACAGACCATGACCTGAAAGGGCTGAAAGGCCCCAGGCGAGGGACACAGGCTACATGGCCACTGGCATTAAACACAGCTCTTCCAACCTGCAAACCCATTTTACATAATGGCCATTTTACACCCAGCTGCATCAAATAACTTCAAGGCTTCAAGGCACAAGCTTGTGTGCCCCTCCCCCAGCACACATTCCTGGCAGTGCAGAGCCATTGCTCCAAAATCTAAAACCCTAAATAGACAGCAGAACCCAACCCCGTCCAGGCACACATTTCTTTCTGCTCCCTCTCTTCACCCTGTTTTATCCTTCCAAGTCGCCTCGGCACCTTGCAGCCTTCTCCCTTCTCACAACTCACCCTGAACATACCTGAATTTCTTTGCTCCTCAAACAAATCAATTCCCCTGCTGTTTCTTGGCAATCCGGAGACACGTCTTCCCTTATTGCTAAACCTCTACTCTGCTCACCTCATTAGAGTAGTGTTGCTACCCTCAAGCATTTGTGACCAATCATGCACTCATTTCCAACACCCTAGGGCCCTGTAGTCAAGGCTAAAGCCTCTCTGAATGTAATTTGATTTTAAAAAATTATTTAAAAAACCCACATAAAAAACAGTGATTACAAAAACACTCTGGCCTGCTCCTTTCACCACCAACTCATTTTTGCAAGTCAGCTGTGATGAACTAGATGGGCCTTCCTAATTCTGGGGATAAACTTTTGAAAACAATAGCATTTTGAAAGGTCACACTGAATGCGCATGGTGAAAAAAATCTAGAAAGTTAAATACCTATAGCTGCATACACATTTCCAACCATCTGAGGTTTCTGCACCAGATGGGCTACGGGGACAAGCTACACTACAAGTATAAACCGCAAAGTTTACACACTCAATTGCAGAAGGAGAAAAAATAGAAAACTCAAAAGTGAGTTCTCTAAACTCACCATGAACTTTAGCAAGGTCTCCTGCAGAAAAAGTGTGCTTTGGTCCATTGGCATAATTGCATTAGCAAACTCTTGTAGAGAGTGAGGGATATATGTGAGCAAAAACTTTGCTTTCACGACTTTGCAGACACACATCCCCTTCCAGCTAAAACCATACCCCTGAAAGGGATACTTTCTTCAGCCCATCACTACCCCCCATTGCAAGATATTAACAACCACTTGGATTTGCATGTTATGAGACTCTAATCCACTTCAGTCAAGAGACCTGAGCCTGCAAATGTCCGTTATTTAAACTGTTTATATTTATCCAACTCACTCAGAATGAAATAGATAGCAGCCCAGGTGACAGATTTGAGAATAACTAGGGCAGCACTCTCTTCAGCTGACTCAGCTGCAACCAGCAGCTATGCATCCATTGTCTAAATTACTCAGATAAAGTTCCTTTAAAACAACAAACATCCACCTTAGGGTTTTCAGCAGGAATGTCTCAAGAAATAATAAAAATTAGTATGCAAAAAAGAGCTTCTACAGGACACCTGGTTAGAAGGAGTTTGCAGTGCCCTTATTGGTTCATATACTCATTTTCCATTGCCTGTATGTGTCACATCATCACTGTACCGTACAGAAGAACACACCATCTCATGAACAAGTTGCTTATACTTTGCATCCTTTTTTCACAGATGTGAAATGCCACACAGGATGTCACATAGCAAAAGAAAATCTAACAAATTCCACTGATATTATCAGCTGTGTTCTCCAGAACTAAGGCTCATACAGTCTGTATTTTTTTTTCTTTTTGTTTCTTAAAATTGGGAGAATTATATACAAAATTGTTCTATTAATGAAATCATAAAGCTGGAAAAAAAAAACATCATGAACACCTGACAGGCAGCAAAATTACAAAGGCTTAATTATTCCACAATAGTCAAAGAAACAAGTCACACATACCAGTTTAAATCCTCTGCCGTACATGAAATTTTGTGTACTGTTTCATGTGTATTTGTCCATTATAATTCAATCTATAGGGTGGCTGAGTCAATATAGGAATTGCTGTTGGGTCAGGTAAGTTGCCAAGGTAGCCTGGTCAATCCCCCTCCAGCAATACACAAAGACGTAAGAACAACTGTATGCAGACCAAAAGTCCATTCAGTCCAGCCAGTATCCCGTCTCTAACAGTGAACAAAAAGAGATGCACAGAGAAGAGTATCCTTGCTCTTTGCTTATATGTGACACTTTCCCCTAATACTATTAGCTAGCAATGATTTTCAGTTCAGAAGCTTCCTGAGATGGTTTCTACATATTAGGAGAAACTCAGTAGGTATCTTCCTTGAACTTGTCCAACTTTCTCTTGAACCAGCATATACTTTTAGTTAATAGCACCCTGTGACAAGATATTCCACACTTCCGTTTTCTGTTGCATGAACAACTGCCTTCTTCCATCTATTCCAGCTCCTGCTCACCTCACTTGATGCCATTCACTCCTGTATTGGAGAGAGTAGGAAATCAACCCCTTCCAGCTTCTCCTTGATATGTTATTTCTTTCCCAGTCACATCTTTCACAGACAAGTCCTAGCCTATTTAGTCTTTCTTTACGCAGGAGCCATTCCAGACCTCTGATGATCCTCATTCCCCTTCTCTGCACCTTTACCAGTTCCTTCTTAAGAAGAGAGACCAGATCTGCACACATTATTCAAGACGCAAGCAAACCCTGGTTTCATACAATGGCACAGGGATGTTCTTTATTTTGTTATCTATTTCGTTTTGAATACTTTGGGTTTTGGGAAGGTGGTCGTTTCAGTTTTGACTCCTATTCAGTAATGAGTTGATGATTTAATCACCTTAAGACTTTGCTCCAGAGCAGTAACAATCAACCCAAAAGCTCACTGAGATGCATATGAAGTTCAAATTATTTTTCCCCCACACATGCATCACTACATTTACCTACACTGAGCCAGCTGGTTAACAAGAAAATGCCAAGTCATGTAGCTGTTAAGTAATGTCATAATAATCTCTTCATGATGTCATGTTACAATCCCTAAAAAGTATTTTAAGCAAGAGATTTTACTTGCTTTCCACATTTTGCAAATAATTGTAATGATTCTGTATACTTAAGTCATGCTTTAAAAATCCTTTTTTCCTTTAACTACGCCCAAATTCTCAACATAGACACTTTCTAATTACAGTTTAATTAGACTACACTGTGATTACATGTTGCATAAAAAAATAATTCTTAAATCAACTTTGGATTTGCCACCCTTTATCTTAATTGGATGTTACTCTTCTTTTGTGTTGACACAGAGGAAGTGAGAAATGAGAAAAATAATTCCTTAAAACAGTCAATCTGCAGGAGAATTTTCAGCTTTCAAGCACCGTATCTTGAACAGTCACAGTTCTGT
Organism: Gavia stellata; assembly: GCF_030936135.1. NCBI lineage: Eukaryota > Metazoa > Chordata > Aves > Gaviiformes > Gaviidae > Gavia > Gavia stellata. The sequence continues at coordinate 14,338,241 of NC_082615.1, read as the reverse complement.
ACTAACATCAAGGCTTTGCACCTTTGCCACGTGACACAGCAAGCACTTCAATCTGAGGAAAGCCGCTACAAATCAAAGATGCTTGACACTAAAATTGTCCAGGTTCCTCATCAAGTTGTGATTTCTAAAGGAGTCTAGAAGACTGGGCTGTAAGGCACCTCAAAGTCTTTGCAGAGCACTAATTTAAAAAATTTTATATGTTTCAGTGAGCTGCCGCGAGGAATGAATTCCACAGTAAATGTCACAACTAGGGAACTGGGGAATTGCCACACATGTAACAAGCACAAGTAATGGTGCCAGGTACAGAACAAAGGCTTTAACAGAGCAAATTAAACAAAATTTCTGCCATAAAGTTTCTGAATCAAAGACAGGAAGATGTAATTATTTCTGTGGTGTTTCACTGAAGAAGTTACATTTCAGAAGACATTCAGAGAAACGTTAGATGTACGCTGAAAAAGAGAAAATAAAAGAACGGGGGGGGGGGGTGGGGGGGGGCAGGTGGGAAGGGAGGCAGGCAAGGGGTAAATAGAGGTAAGCAGAGGATTTTGAACTTTATTTAGAAGATAGACCAAAGCTAACAACAGAGACTGGCAACAGCATCAGAGGTTGGATGACAGGCCAGCAAAGAGGGTGCTGCATTCAAGTTTACTGAAAAGGCAGAGAAACCTCCTTTTCTTTGTTGAATGAGTATGGTATGCAAAGGATTTAGAAGCTAACTAAAAAAAAAAAAGAGGAAGAGAATGATCACAGGAGATTTCAAGGTGGTAAGGACAGGCATGTGAGAAGACAGGGTATTTTCCAACAGCAACAGAAAACAATGGAAGAAAACAGCACCAGAAAGGTAAATACCTTTAATTCAAAGGAGCAACAAAACATCCAATAGAAAATGAACTGAGAATAGGAAAAAGGTTCATTACAGAGGCAGATTTTGAGTCTTCAGCATCTAGGAAGTATTTAACAAAACAACAAAAAGCCCATCTTAAAGAAAAAATAAATAGTGCCAAAACTTGAAGTCCATGAGATTCTAGATAAAAATGTGGCATATGGGGTGGGGGAGAAGATTACTTCCTACGGAGCCACTGAAAAGAAAGCAGTAGATTTTGTAGGGACACAAGTCTGAAGGCTGAGACAGGAAATCGAAGAACACATCCCAGTCAAATCTTAGAAAAAAGACAGAAAAACACCTATTTTATGCAGGCCACCTCTGTTGGTGAGAGCTGCAGAAAGAGCATGCTTTGGAATGATGAAAAAAGCTTTCCAAAATGCATGTTAGAAAATGTGTGTAAAGGAACTCTAGGTGAGGGATGTGCTCTGACATGACAGCTCAGGACCAGAAAAAAAGACAGGAGGGGAAAAAAAAAAGAGACAGAGAAAGGCAGAGATTAGTATGCATGTGCCATGTCAAACCAGTCTGAACTAGTCACAGCTCTACAGCTGCTTCCCCTGCCTCAGAACTGCTAACAAGTGCGGAACATTTTTTATTATCTGTTGTTCCTCTGAATATTTTCCAAATATATTATTAGCAATGCAACCATAGCCAGTTTCCCCTCCGTGGGATTTCTCAGAAATCTGAAGACAAGATTTGTCCTTTGCATTTCCCATCATGGTTACCACGTGTGCCTTGAGACAGTGTTTTGGGTGGCAGATGTGGGCGAGACAGCACAAGTCAGAGGAAGCTGGGAGAACTGCCTTCATGCCCAAATGGCAAAATCTCCTGGCTCAAAGACACAAAGGGCTTTCCACTGGTATTGTCATTATTAATTGAAATATACAAAATGGCTTTGAAAAGAAAAATCGTTTTTCTCCCCACCCACAATGACATTATGTCTTACGAACACACACTGTCCCATTCCTATTGGTGGGAGAAGCACAGCCATGCACACTGCACATTCGAACGGAGGCCAGGGTCAAGCAGAGAGTAGGAAGGCTGATAGAAACAGAGCAGTCCTCAGGCTGTGAAGCTGGGCGGAGGCCAAGAGGTACTGCATAGCAATTCCTGAACAACAGAACCAAACAGGGCTGTGATCCCCAAGAGGCTCAGGACCCCCTAGGAAGCTAAACCTGCCACAGGCATGGTGACAATACAAGGAACTCCAGCATCAACAAAACCACTCCCAAAACTTCAAATTTCAGCAAAGAATTCTTAACAGGGTATTAGGAAGGAGAGAGACTTCCCACTGTGAACACAGAGATCCACGCTTTGCTTCCCTGAACATTCGATAGTCTAAAAGCAGCTGCATGTGTATCTCTTCCACATGGCCTGGTCAGGAAGTTGTGGCATTTGGAAAGCTCCATTACAAACAACTTCAGAGGCATGCTAATCCCTACCTACTTCACCATGCTGCCTGAAAGGTCCCTTTCTCTATCCCTCTCCCCGAATGACAGCACATTTTAAACATGGTGAGTTTGGGGCAGAGTCACGGGCAAAATCACTCCATCAGTCTCTTCACACGTGTGATTTACACAGCCAAGAGTCTCCGGCCAGAGACTTCAAGACCACCTTATTTGACATTTGCAAAAAAACACCAGGAATCTGGCATTGAAAAACTAAATTTCAGCCTTTGAGAAAAGTTACACATAGAGATTACATATTCCTCAATGTACACGCTGGCTTAAAATAAATTCTCACATAGTGATTATCAAAAAGGTCAGATTTTTGTCTACTGTGGCCTCTAGCTCCTGCTGTAGAAAATGAAAACAGTAACCTATCCAAATCCAGTGTCACATCTCCTACTACACTAGTCCAACTACAGATATAGCAACCTTGCATTAGCTCAGCTCTTCCAGTAATGTTTCAAGGTTAAATACAGTTCAGACTCCGTAAGGCACCGAGTGTAATGCAACAATGCGACCCCCCCCAACCCTGCCACAATATGCCAGTGCATATTGTTGCACAAGGTGGACCTCTTCTGGTGAAGAGCTTGTGCTCCAAAACACCTGGTTCCATTAGTCTTGGGTAAGCAGAAGTCTACAGGGATCACAACATTATACAGCTTCTTTTAAAAGTAACTCAAGCATATGGCAGGGTGAAGGGGAGCAGCAAGTCAGAGAGAATCACAGAGCACACATGTGAATCCTTACCTCAAAGAGTGTCAAACTTTCATCGTTCAAGATGATTCTGGGAGGTGCAATAACTGAAGTTAAAAAACAAGTTACAAAACAGGACCACCCAGCAACCAAAACAATAAATACAGCAGGTATGGGAGGGATTACTGCTCTTTAAAGGAGTGACACATTCACACTGCCCACATAGGCTTCTTATTAGGCAGAAGCATAATGTGGCTAAGTGAGCAGGTTACACCTTCTGTATTTAGGCTGTATTTAGGGAGGGAATTCCTCCCCAGGTCATACCTCATGGCATCACAAGATCCCATATGCACCACAGCTAGGAATAGGCTTTGTAAAGTAAGGCCAAATATTACCAACAGCACACTCACACAAGTAAAATGGCAAGTCTGCATCTGCAAGGTGGCTTCTTACAAAGTCTCTCAAAATGCCAACTGTGAAAAAAGGAGAGAAAGGTTTGCTGAATTACATTTGTTTCTTCAGATGCTGGGCAAAAAGGCTAACCTGTACCAGCAGAACTGCCCTCTACAATCTCTGTAGATTGCCTTTTCCTCAAAAGAACACTGTTACTATTACAAATATCTTGGAGTAAAAAAAAAAAAAAAAAAAAACCACAAACAAACAAAACCAAAAAACCCACTTAGACATGCTGGTCCCTTAGCAAAATCTAAGGATGCCAGTGGAGTTCCTCCCGGGAAATCTAATAGTAGCTGCAAGATTTGCAGAGACCAGCCAGGTGAGACTCTGGTAAGTAGTTATTAGTTCTTGTTCCATACAAAAGTATCAAAAAACATGGTGTGCATAACCATCACTGCAAGCTGAGAATAAGAGAATCTCAATTAACAACAGTAAGAGCTACTTGGTGTATAGTCTGACCGCCTTTTGTGAACTGATGGAAGCAGAAAGGTTCATCCTCTGTTATTCTTACTACAGCTTTTTCTTCTTCCTGTTTTTTTGGTTTTGTTTTGGATTGGGCGGGGGGGGGGAGGTGTTGCTGGTTTTATTCCCCAAAACTTTTTAAGCTTTAACATAGAGAAAGCATCCAAACTCATCTCAGTAACATACCAGTTGGACACAAACAATGGGATATCAAGTGGGACAGTTTCCTGAGCACAAATATTTTGCCATCAAGTAGCCTGACAGTCTCCATCAAGTAGTCCTGGAAATAAATTCCCCTTAACTAAGTTCATTACCCCAGACCCTTTTCTCATCCAGTTCAGGGGCCCTATAAGGACAGTATAACTAACTACTGCTGCTTTTTCAGAGCAGTATTACTTCCCTGGACAGCAGAAAGATTTGTCCAGAGCCACTCTCTTTTGTCATGCAACTAATCAATGATGAGAGAGGTTAGCTGCAGCTACACAGACTGAAGTGGAGATTGCTCTTACCAGTTTCACTAGGATGGAAGAACCCCTGTAGAACATGACGGTCTGGAAAATGGACTCTCAACGCCACCTAAGTCAGAGGCAAAGCACATTAGGTCAATTGTTTATGGCTGTTCTGTAACACCTGTCCTTGGTTTAGAATTTGTGAGCAAGTTGGTTTTGTTTTTTTAAACAGGGAGATTTGAGCTATTTACAGGGGTAGTACGGCATACTGGCTAACAATTACTGTGCAGCTCCTCAGAGAACATGGGCTGTCTGGCTTTCAAAGGCTGTAAGAGAGCTGATCTATAGAAACAGTATGATGTATAATGCAATAGCACTTATTCAGAGAGTAGGAGCTCCCTGTGCTAAGTGATGGACAAAGTTGAAAGTCACCCATGAACAGGTACAGACAGTGTATCAGTATCTTCAAGTGTCCGTAGCAGAAGGAATCCTCCTGCCATACTTTTGAAGTAACTTGTACCATTCTATTTTCAGCATTGGTCAGAACGCACTTCATTTGGGAATTTAATCGCTTACTTTTTTGCAATAAATCACCAAAGAGAGAAACTGCATTAGGAGCTTATTTACAGAGTAAGATATCTCCAATCTGTAACATCTTATCATTTAACTTGTAATGAGATACTATCAAAATTTAAGAGTCTACAGAGGAGAGGCAGATAGGAAAGCTCAGTCATACAGACTGATGTGTGCACAACATAAGGGTTTTGAAACATCTGGAACAAAATAAAAGGAGCTATTTTGCCCACCACTCAACCATATCATTATAGGCCAGCTGATTTTCCATGGTACAACTGTTATGCAAGTCCCACAAACAATTAATAGGGACAGGAATTTGAAAAGTCTTCCTATAAGCAGCTCAAGATCCTGTTGATCACAATTGATTCCCAAAGCTACTCAACCCCCAAGACTAGACTAGCCAGAAGGACTGGAAAAAGATCAAAGGCTACCTTTGGGTAACGCTCTAACTTTTCCTTCAGCTGAGCCTCCCTCAAAGACTTTGTCATCAGTGGAGCTTCTTCCAGGCGTTTCCTAGATACATGGGAAGAAGAAAAGCTGTCACTTTTGAAATTTTAAGACATATTTTTATTTTATTAAGAAAGCAAAAGGTCCAAGCAGGGCTGATGAGAATTGTTCAACTGTTCCATGCATCGTCCACAGCATTCTCCCCACCTCCTGTGGTTCCTACCCCAAAATCTCATATATAGAACTACTGAGCATCAGCAACAATACTGTATAAAATTACTTTTCTTATACAAGTTTAAAAATAAGTTCACTACAGCAGATGCCAGAAAACATACTAAGAAGAGCAGGGAAATGTTTGCTTAGACTACTCAAGAAGAGATGGACTTGTTAATCCAATAAAACAGATACTATAGTTGGACGTGATTACTCCAAGGAGGGAGAAGAGCTACTGAAGCTGAAGAACAATGCTGCCACAAGAAATTAATGGGTATTAATTAGCAACAGGGAAACAAAACAAAAATGAAGTTTCAGATCATTCAAGAACTGGCATGGTAGACTGGTGTTTTAAAAGAAGTAGTGGGTACAAAAAAAAAAAAAAAAATCTACCTGTATCGAAGATTAAACAATAAATTCAAGAGAAAGATTATATATTTTCCTGCAAGTAAAGAAATAAGCTTAGATCCAACAGAACCCATGTTCAACTTCAGTCCCTTTTCCTTGTTTGCACTTAATTCTGAGTAACCAATTTACTAGGCTAGAATTTGGTGAAACATTTGATTATATAATTCTGCACAACTCTTTGCAAGTTAATCTCTTACACCTATACAGTTTGAAGGACCTCTTTTTATTTTTAAGAATCATCAAGGTGTCTCAGGAACAGCTGCTGAACAAAACAACTACAGGCTTACTTCACCAACTGCACCCAAAACTGTCAGCTGGTACACCACATTCCAAGATGCTCTGAAAGTACCAACTCACAATCTGAAAAGCAAACATGAAACTAACCGGCTCCATTCCTTCTTTGTGTACCAATTGCTGAGTCATACCAATTCTCAACTCTTCATGAAGTCAGAATGAAATTCTAATTGCATTTAAAAAATTGCATTGTATGCAGCTAGTTTTTGTTAAGATTCACCAAGTGAGACCAGAATCAATCTGGTATCAGTTTCATGTGAAACTTGCCTTTATTTTTATCCCTGGCTGTGAGGGGAAAAGGGCTTACAAGCACCAGCATATTTGGAAATCAGGTCTTTTTTTGAGGGGGCTGTATTCCAGTAACCCCCAACCAAATGATCCTACATTTGTACCACTAAATATTCCAGACCCACAAGCAGCAGAGCAATTTTCAGGCCAACCTGTGTACTCATATGGATTTCAGTGGCCTGTGGGGGAAAAAAAAAATTCAGCTCAAGTAAAAAGTTCAACTCAGACTTGGTTACAGTGTAAAGTAGGCTGTCCCATGGTCTCAGAGAATGCTTGTAATGTTTAAAGGAATGTTATGATCCACTTGAAACTAAATACTCTCATGAAATTAATTTCTTTCAGGAACACAGAGACAACAAAATGCTGTTTTGACAGGGAGGCTAGTTTATCCTAAGCCAAGTTTTTAGGTCAGAACTGGAATAAAAGTACAGTAAAATCATGAATATTTGACAGCAAGCTACTTGAACAGTGAGATGCATAGTTAGTCAAGCCTCCTATACTTCTTCCCACTCTTTGTGCATGTTCCAAATATTGTCATGTCTTGCTTTGTGGCTAAGTTTGATTTTGCTTTATTTCTATTTGCGTAATGTCTCAAAGTTGGTCTTTCTGATGAGGTCTAATAAGAAGTTAATTCTGTTACTTAAAATACAAGGTGTTTCTTACTGGATGAAAATGCTACTACTGAAGTCAGTGGGAGTTATTCTTATGGAGCTGGATCATTGTGTTCATGTATTTGTCCATCACAAGTTACAGATTCCATCCATTTAATTCCTAATAGTTAATGTGAAGTCAGATCAAAACAGGCAGCAGGAGCTCACCACCGTTTTGGGCCTCCAGCAAGTAAGAGCACATCTAATTACACAGACAGTGGCTTCTCTTTCAGAAGAAGGGAGGAGGAAAGAAAGAAAGAGGTGGGGCATTAAGTGGCTTTGAATAACTCCCTGAAATGCAGAATATGGGAAGGAATCTTTCTCTTAATCCTTTCTCAGTGAAGGTCCATCTCTGAATAGCTTGAGGTTCTCAGATAAACTTATCACCACATAGGCATCACAGACACTTCCTGATGACATTTTCAACATCCACGTGAAACCACTATCCCATGCACAAATTCTCAACCGATTCACACAAAAACATAGATGCTGTCACAGAAACATGACATAGCCCTTGAATTGAAATGACATAAAGGGTAGAGACTTCCAGTGCTGATCATTAACTCATTAATTCCACACCCAGTAACTTATCTACAACCCTTTACCCAGAGACCACAGACAGCTATAGGTGCATAGTGTCACTCTGCTCAACAAAAGGATATGGAGCAATCTCAGTTGCCAGCAGAAAGGGAACTTGCCTCTCGCTCTGCAGCTGTGCCAAACGTTTCCGTACATCATCCACTGTGACTTCAAAAAATTCATCAGGTAGCTCTTCTGGGCCAGCAGGAAGTGGTTCTAGTAGGTCTAGGTGACATACAAGTGGCTCTCGTTCTACAAGCTACAGAATAAAAATGCGCTTTGGTTAGTCTTAAATGCATTGCTTTGCTTATGCCATAAGGTTCCTAAAACAAGTAAAAAGACAGTATTTGCAAACTGAAATACAATCACTACCGTGGAATTCATGTCACTAAAATCAGACTAACGATACAGAGGTTGTCAGTGTTGTAATTTTTTATAGCTGATAGAGCTTGGGGCACAATTCCCCCCAACAAGCAGTAGGAATCTATATTGTCAGATGAGTCACACCCTAGGCAGTTAGTTGCTCTCCACTGTCAGGATAGTAAGTCCAGGGTAATAACCTCAGCAGTCATCTAACGTAAGGAGACATGACTCCCTTCCAGGGAGTGCCTGTGGCATCTCTTCACTTACAATGCAGTGGTATTTTGCAGCTGAACCATACTTCTAGCTAGTTACAAGCTCATAACAAGCACTCAGAAATTACTCCTATCCCAAAACCATAACCTACCTCTCTCTGCTCTACTCCAAACCTCCCTCAGTATGTAATCAGTTCCTTACCATTCTACAGGCAGCATACAACTTCCGTGCTATTCTTCGTACTACAGACTATAAACTGCCCTTTTAAGTTTTTCATCTGCCATGCACTCCTGGCTCGTACCGTATCTTCTGTTCTCTTCGCTTCACATTCTCTTGCCCCAGAACCAACGGCACTAGTTCCCAAACAGGAATCGCTCCATTTCTTACTCTGGAGAGCAATCCTTTGGTTTGGGGTAAGGTAGTTTTTGACCTGTTGAGTTCCCTGAACTGAGCCATCGCAGGGTTTCATTGTACGCGTTTCAAATTTTTAACCTGGCTTCTGGTGTGCAGAAAGCTCCCTTAGACAGTGAAAACCCTTTTGTTTTGCACTTACAAAGCACTTAGCACTGAAATCAGCCTTTGTTGCCTGCAAAGCAGACAGATGCAAGGGGAGCAGTTCACTGCAGCATTAGCTGCAATAAAGGTACTCAATGCATTTATTGGCAACTTTCCCTACACCCCAGCTGTTGAAGATAGGCCATTCAAGCAGCACACAGACCTCAAACAGCCAAGATACCCCTCTCACCTGCACAGCAGAGCACAGGCAGCCTGCCCACTCTGCCCCCCCTGCCTCCAGAGCCCAAAACTGGGAGTTGGCTATCACGATGGCAAACCTTTCAGCACAACCGTGTTCTGGCCTATAACTGTGGTTGCAGTTACTAAAAAAATAAAAAATAAAAAACCCAAAACCAACACCAAAACCCAGAGCCCCTGAAAAACCCAAACCAAACCAAAACCCCAATCCCCCCCCCCACCCTATTAGACAAACAGCATTCACTGTCTCTGAAGGGAGAATGACATTATGTATCCCTCCCAATTTAGAAAAGGTTAGATACTGGCTACTATCCCTTACATCAAAAGCAGCAGCTGTGTCAGTATGTGAATATAAACCACTACCGGAGTCAAATATACAAGAGGCAGTCATACCTACCGGCCCTTGAACAATTCAAACTTTTTAAATCATAGAAATGTTTAAATGCACAAATCCTGAAAGCAAACAGAATAGTGTACTGCAGGCTACAAGAGACGCGAAGGGGAAGCAGTCCATGACTGAAGAGCCCCACGAGAACAAAAACTCTGATAGTTAATACAGCGTTTCTTTACAGTCAGCTGCCAGCCTAACACAGCTCTAGGCTCTATGAACAAACTTGATGCTCATCTCTTCTCCCCTTATTCCCCCATACACTCTTTCCAGTCCTAATTAATACCCGAATGTCCTCCCTCCATCTGTTCCATCCATTCTCCCTTCCTCCAGGCACAGGCCCCTTGGGAACAGGAGTCTCCCTCAACTGTCAAAAGCGAGAACACAAATTACAAGGCAACGTTCACTCTGTTTGTGGGCACTAAAGGGTAATTTGAGAAATTAAAAGAGCGAGGTTGTGTGGGTGGGACCCTTGGCTACTTTTAGAAAGTTGAGCAGGGTCAGCTCTAACTAGCGGGTGAAGAAGCCTGATTGTAGCTTTCCCAGGGCTCAGGGGGAGGAATGCCCAGCACTGCAGGAGTGATCCTGAGCGTGCAGAGCCACCCTCTGGGAAAGGGCCTGTTGCACAACTGTCCTAACTTCTGCCAGCAGCTGGTCTGGTATGGTCAGATCGATGTCAGAGGCCAGAGGAGAATTAATCAGGCCTCCTCAATAATTAGGTATACTTCAATCTCCTCAAACAGGCTTAAGTATCATTTCATTTCATTCTAAACACACACATACTGAAGATAGACTTCTCCTTCCAGAAAAACCCAAAAACCAAGAGACTGAGCAGGCACATCGTATGGCGTGTTGTGAAGGGTGCTGGGATACAACGGAGAGAATGCCAATGTCTGCATTAGCAAATCCTAAATTTACCATTTAGTACTGGCTCTAGCAAGCACTTTAGCTAATCCTAACAGTAGCAGGATTCCACAGGGAAAGCATCCCTGCCTAAACGATGGTAGTAGCTAAAGACTTCAGCCAAGACATCAGAAATCACGAGATAGCAGAAGGCAGACATTCATCCCAGTCCTAAGTGTTGGCCCCTCTTCCTTGCTGTGTGTTTACTGCTCCAGACCACTGTATGTCAGAACTGTCGTTCAAGTGTTGCTTTCCAGACATTTTCATTCAAACAAATGGGCCTCCATTGCCAACAAGTTACTGCAAATGGGCAGTCAGGAACTTCCCCCCCAGAGCCACTCCCCAGCCTACCAGAACTACCTACGTGCTGTGATTAAAAAAAATGCACTACTTCCCAGACATAAACGCCCTATTCTTGACCTCCAACTTGCATCCAGCCAAGATGTCCCCCATCTAATTCTCTGCAGGATACCTGTACTGTCCCCACACAGACACACAGCTAGCTACCTTTTAGCTCCTAAGTCTATAGTTTTATCTGTTTCCCCAGGCAACACTGAAAGCTGAGTATCTTAACTTCCAAACCAAGACACATTACTTAGCTACTACTTAACATGAAGAAATATACTTTTCTGTACAGAAGGAGCAGATCTGTGCATGTCTAACAAGACTGCAAAAATACACAATTAGAGTAAGAATTCCTTAATATTAAATTTTCAGCTAACCCCCAATGACAGAGTGAGACTCTGGAGAGCACTGTCATGAGTGAGTTTTTGTGAAACACAACTCAGGTAAGTTTGATTCAGAGTTTCTGTGACTCAATTCCAGAATTCCACAACAGGGTCTGATCAGAGAAGGGCAGCACAAGGTGTCTACCAAGCACTGCTTAGCAACCAAAAGACATCACCATTTTGCCACTAAGGATGCAAAGACTGCTACATCATAATAACATCATAATATCTCTTCTGCCATATATTTAACAACCCATGGAATCAATACATCTCGCCTCGTTACAGACGTAAGAAACACTCTTCAGAGAGAAAGAGGTATCCATTCCTGCTGCTCTACCAAATCTCTCTTTCCCCAGAGTCCAGCCATCATCCTGTTCCTCCTTCTTCATCCATTACCATTTGCTCACTTAGGTATTCCAATTAGGAATCTCTCAATCTGAGTACTCTCAATACAGCCTTATTTTAATGTGTCACCAACAATCCCAAAGCGCAGACAGAATCCGAAAACTACCTTCCTACAAAAAGGAGGCTACCAGGTACACCAATTCGCTTCCCAGTCCACCGCACATCTAGTGTTTTCTGCAACCGTGACAAAAGGTAACCATCTCCTGTAATAATAAACGGCCACCATACGGCAGTTTCTACCTTCCATTACGTAACTCTGGAGGAAAGCAAGCTGTGCATTTTGCCATCATATTTCTGTCAGCGATACCTTTCAGGGCCAAAGATGCTGCGTTAAGGTTTGTCACCTTCATTCTTCAAAGTCTCTACTTCGACTACCAAAGTTGAGCTGTTAGGTGCTTTTCATCAGCAGGCTGAAGCCATCTATTTACAGCAGTGTCTACTAGGCAGTCTACATGACTGCACTCTGTGCGGTAAAGCCAGGTGTCAGGAAGAATGCAGTTCACTCTATGGTCACCACCCCGGACCTAAGTAAGCAGGTAAGCTGACAAAGACTTACTACATTTTAAGTGAAGCAGTGGCTATTGCACTTTCCACAGCAGCAAGGTCTTCCTGGAGACCCACCTCCTCCCCACCACCGCAGGGAGCTCTAATCTCACGGGGAATCTGGTGTAAAGTTACCTTCTAATAATTAATGTTCTGACATCAAAGTCAGCATGCAGCTGTCTGTAAACCATCTTTAGCCCAAGAAACGAAGGGACGCCGGCACAGATTTTATCCAGCCTCTCTCTTCAGCTTCAAAAACCACACACAGGCAAAGCATTAATGGGAAGATTCTTTTACAAAAACGGACCTTTGATGTTTAAAAATAATTTGTTTTGTTTTGGGTTTTTTTCCTCGGGACTGAAAAGGGACAAAAAGCAGATGCCATGTGGCTAGCCTTGCTCTGCTGTTGCTGCTGAGAGCAAGGAGAGCAGAGGATGGCAGGAATGGAGGAGGGAACAAAATGTAATCAATCAGCAGCAAAAGCACCAGAGATCAAAGGGCTTGAAAGCAGCAGTCAAAATCACATGCTGTTTAACACAAGGGCAAAACCCCCCCAACAGAATCTGCAGCTGCTTCCAAAGCTGCTCTCAAAAGCGAAGGGAGGCTGGCTCCAGAAGTGCTGCTGAGTGGTTTGAACTGGACTGCAATTCCGAGAAAGATGCCGGATTATGAGAGTCCTTAGGCCACCGCTGTTCAGCTCTGTGCCCAACAGCACAACTTCACATCAAGATATAGCCAGTAAAATGATAAAATGAGTTCTGTCTCTCCAGCCAGCATACAGAGAAGTGGGGACAACAGGGCTGGTAAAGAATTCCACCACAAACCCTCACACTCCTTCTTTCCTTTTCAGATACAATCGAAACTCCTTCTCTCCACATCTCTCGTATGTGAGAGTGTGACTGAAGCAAGCAACACATTAGACTGGACAAATCACCCAGCCTACTGTTTAGTTCTCCATGCTCAGGGTCTGTTCCAAAAGGTTAAATAACACTGATTAGATGAACCCAAACGTGTTTCTAATATACTGAAATATTCACCACTGGGTTGGCAAGGCCTCTTTCTGCTACATGTGTAACTGCTCCAGAGTCCGTCCAAGGTCGGCTTCTGCTCCTAAACAATTCAGAAGCTCATCAAGAATGGGCTGCAACCACAAAGAAGTCAACCAAGGTAGAACCTCTACATCAACATGAAAGCATACACATAGTCTTGCTAAATTCCTCCTGGATCAAGCTCCCTTTGAACCTCATCAGGCACCCTTTCTTTCTACTTACGGCATTCCATTGTTTAATCCCGTGGCTAGATCAGAACCAGAAATAAACACAAAACTCCAACTCTAGGAGGTACTAAAGAGTGGGAAACAATGAAGGGGATCTCTGAACACTAAATCCAGCCCTAGTGATGATGTGTGCAGTGAAGAGGCAAGGAAAAGAGCTGCTCACAGAGAATCCAGGATGTGAAACTCCACATTGTTGCACACTGGGAGTAAGTTATGAATTTGATGCCTCCTGTACTTCATTTTACGCTACTTGCCAGACGTATCCAACCTTGCTGAAGGGATTCAATTCCATACAGCTGCCCTACAGAAAACATACTTAACATCATTCAAAGGCTATCCTGTGATGGCATCACTCTTCAGCCATCAGTTCTGGTATCTCCACATGAGCTAAAGCATTTTTAATTTTAACCAATACAGTTTTACTTGAGAGACACCAACAATGATGACAGATGTGCAATTTGTCTTTCTGGGAAAATGGTTAGAGACATTAGAGAGGTTTATTTAAGAAGCAAGATATTTTAAAGCAAGACAGAAGACACTTTTATATGCAAGGAGAAATAGAGAAGGAAAAGGATGGAAGGTTTCTGCTTTACCTGCAATACTAAGAAAATTAAGACCCACAGAAGGGATGGGACTAGACTGAAAGGAAGAGGTCCAGACCTGTTTTTTCCAAATATCAAACTCTTGGCAAGTAAGATGCAACTGCAGCTGAAAAATTCCTTTTCTACATCTATACCCCTTACATTCTACCACACGCATCACCGAAAGAGTTAAACTGTAAGTCAGAGTGACCACAGCCAGAAGGAACTCTGAGGAAGCAGATGTTAACAACTACCAGCATGGGACACTGCTTTTACAATACCTTTACTATGGAGTTCCACATTCCACAAAAAGGCTCAGACGAGAAATCGGAGCACACCTTACAACTTAAAGAGTTAGAAAGTCTGACCATCTTCTCAGATCTTGGAAGTCATGCGATCAAGTTGCAACAAGCCTACTAAGACCGCTTCTGCTCCTAAGACAATCCTACAACAAGCTAGAAAAGTTATCCCTTTCCATATGTAAAACTCTACCAAGCTTATACCTTCTGCATGATCTGGGAGATAAGTCAGTCACAACAAGCAGTAAGCACCTTCAGGGTATTATAAAACGCAAGTCTGACCAAACTCTGCTCATCTTTAGCAAAACTACACAGCAGATAGCAGTTTTTAAAAGACAGACAAGTACCCACAACTCAGGTGACAAAGTGGGCATTTGTTAATGAAATTTGCATGGAATTTGAGGCACAGAGGTTGAGGCTCTTCTGGACTGTGTTTTTAATGCAGTTGTGTTGCCTCCATTAGAACCATTTGTCAAGGATACCTCACAATTCAAAGCTTTGCTTCCCTCTGGACAGCAAATTCTTAAATTCCCATCCTTCATACCTCCTATAGTAAACTGTCCAAAATGCAGTACTTCCTTACTGAACTCCTGGTAGAACTGTATGTCACCTATGCACCTAACCCTATATTATGGGGAAAAAGTCTTAAACATGGAAACATCTTTTTCCTCGTAGGAGCTCAGCCTCAGGCAAGGCAGGATAAAAAAAGCCCTTATTGTAAACAAATTTTCCCTTACCTTTTCTTGTTCCTTTTGCAGTTCTTGGCTGTTCTTAGACTTCTTTGGCTTAGAAGGGCCTCCAGGGCTGGAAAAAGTTGTTGGCAGCTTTGAAGATGGCATATCTAACCCAAGAGATGGTACAGCTACAGAAGAGTCCCCCAGACGCTGTCCATCTCCAAAAAAAGGGACAAATGGGGTAGACTTGGGCTCTGAGGAAGGCCACAGCTCCTCCAAGCTGGCACGAGATTCTCTAATCGAGTCTTGCTTGTCTGTGCAGCTGTTTAAAGACATGGCCACATCCTTGTGGTCCAAGTCCTTTGGGAATGTGTTTACTTGAGGTAGGGGCACATCCACTGCTGCTTCAATAGAGCCTGGCCTCACTGTCAGCTCATTACACCGCACTGTGGCACCCACAGCTTCCTCCTGACCAGATGAACTGCATTTCTTCATGACAACTCTTAAAGAAGACACCAAAAGGAATAAAAACAAAATCATTTATCCTAACAGTACTGCCCTCCCCATTCTCAATGTGACCATGACAGAAAGATGACAGCTAGACTCAAATATACCCCTAATTTAATGATCTGCTTCTTCCAGACACTCACAAAGAACAAGCTCCAGTTGCTTTGAAGTTAGGGGTGAGGGGTTTGGGGTTTGTGCAAAAAAACAGAACAGGAACTACCCACTCCACAGGAAGAAAACTGCCTTCCAGGAAAAAACAGCAGTCAGTTGTAAAGCACAGCTTCTAATCACTCCTGCCTTCTGTATATACTGCAAAGAACTGGCTAGAAGATCACAGAAAGGCTGTCATTGTCCCCCACCTCACCCTCCCAAACAGTCAGCAGGAGGCACTGCAGGGATTGGGAGTCTAATGCCCAAAATCCAAAGCAGAGAAGAATGAAGTGGTAGATGATTGTCCTCTCAGAGAGACTTTTAACTTTGAATTGCCTGTTTCACTCACAGGAAAAAAAAAAAGAAGGAAAAAAAAAAAAGAAAGAAGCAAACAAGCCCCTTTAATCTGCACATGACTGGTCAGTGCCAGCATCTGCAGCTGTGGGAAGCACATCTGGGCAGCAGTTTCAGATAAACAGGCAAATGCAATAATTACTGAGTGCCGCGATGTTTGTCTTTTTGAACTTTTTTTGTGACTTTTTTTTTTTTGTATTTGAAACAAAAACAAATTCACCACCAGAGTGGAGAGGAAAAATAAAGAATCCAAACTTCGTTCCTCCCAACCTGATGATGGCACTGCCTCCAGTCAGGCCAAGTGACTTCAGTGTTGTCTTCTCTAGTGCATCCTTTCCCGATATCTGCAACAAAACCAGAGGAAAGTAATTGTGGCAACTGCCTACCTGGGACAGCATTTAAAATGCTCTTTCTAGGAAGAAGCCTATATCAAAACACACTCTTTCTGCAGTTGGAAATGAGACCTGAATCCATTTGTATTCACCTGTACTGCTTTACCAAATTGACTGCTTATTAAATGATCTCAAGGGAAGATGACCTACATATACTTCCATCCCACACATACATCCAAACTGGATCCAACCTCAGCAAAGCATTATTTTTATTTCAGAAGTTAAATCACAGGCAACAGCTCAGAGCTGAAAGACAGCCGATTTCATTACATACACCTCCCATCAGGTAATGACCTGTTCCAGAATAAAGATGATCTGTCCACAGAGGTCAGTGGGAAGGGAAAGGGACAGCTAGGGAGAGCAAATTCCATAATACGCACATACAAAACATTAATAGCAAAAGATCAAAACACAGAGAAAAGCAAATATTTATTAAAATAAAACCACTGTTTTGACTCGAGCTTTAAAAGAAGTTGGAAAGAAAAACACAAACAGGTCATTGAGCTCATTTTATGGGCTCAGAGGTCTAAACGGCCCAGGGTTACGTTCCAAGAGAGCTTTTTTCCATACAGACACGTCATGCTTTGAAAAGACCAACATTTTTCTACTTCCCCTCTCAAGCAAGTTCAAAAGAAACACTTTCCAGTTTGGAAAGCAGAGCTGAGTTTTTCTTATTTTTTAGGGACAGAAGGACAAGAGACAGTTAAGAAGACCTTGCTGACTTACCTCATCTCGCATGTAAATACAGACTGGAGAGAATTCACCATGCTGTTCCATAAACTCCCTGCAATAAAGAGCAAAATACTGCAGCACCTGTAGAACAGTCTACCCCCTCCAAAACCAATGTAGAGCTATAGTAAGTAGTGAAATTAGCTAGCAACACTCTCCTCCATGTTCCTCCAGCAACAACCATTACACAGTTCACAGAGTCAACATTAGACATTAGGTAAAGAATTTGCTTAAACACAGCCCTGAAAGTTTAGAAACAAAGGAGAAATAATTGAAGTTAATTCTGAAATTAGTTGATCTTACTAGATAGATTTGAGCACATCATTCTTCATGCGCCTCAGTAAATAGTAAATAGTTTATTACAGCTTAGACTGTACTTTCCTTGCGGACAGGTCAGTTTCTTTCCATGTACGCATGGCAACAAACCGAATGAAATACTGCTCTAAAGCAAATAATCTGAGGACAAGGAATTCGCCCGTCTTAATATCAGACAGATTAAAAAAGAAAAAAGAAAATAAAAAAAAAAGAAACAGCAGAAGCTTTCATATTCTGGAGACCAGGCACAAAACAAAGCCAAAGGAAAGACTGCAGTAGCAGACAAAGTGAAGATCAACCCACATTTAAGCATTTTAGTGAGGCAGGACACATATTAGCAATGACAGAAACTGCTGACAGGCCATCTACAGAGGAAGACATAAGTGAAGAACTCTTAGCATAGAGAAGTGGAAAAAAAACCCAGTAAGATGCTACTCTTGACAAGATGCTACTCTTCCCATTTTCCTCTAGATAAGCAATTCTGAGGCATTCAAGTAGAAGAGAAGCTTTATTACATATTCATTTGATCAAACACAGAAGATGGACAGGGAAAAGACAATCACTGCCTGTCACAGCAAGTCTCAGTTCTCATCCATCCAAGATTATGCAATTTCAAAAGACAGCACATGTGGAAAACCCTACAACGGGGTGCTCTTAATGGGGAAAAAAAACCGGACTAGCACTTTTAGCAAGGAAGCCTCAGATGTCTGTAGAAAAGTAAAAAGCCTTAAAGAATTAACCAGTACATTACACTGAAGCACTGAAATCGCTGAGAGAATTAGATTCAACAGCAGAAGAAACTCTCTTTCATGATGGTCTCCCCTTCAGCAGCCAAAGTGAAACTCAAACTGAAATCAGCTGAGAATGTGGTAAACATGACATTAAGGAGAAGAATAGCTTGCTTCTCCCCACCAAGCACACCAATGGCAAAAGGTGACCAGGAGAACACTGTCCATGCTGAGACAGTGGTGGTTCGGAAGATAACTGGCTGAATTCTCACAAGCATTTTTTTCAAAGTCTTAGATTCAAAAGTTTCGGCCTAACTTAGCAGGGGAAACTACAAAACAAAAGGTGAGAAAGTTGCCCCAGGACATTCCCCATCGACACAATAAGAACTGATGAGATCTATCCTTCTCTGTAACACTCCAGTAGCTCTTGTTAGCACATTCTGTCCTGAGGTCTCTGTCATTTCAGTGGCACCAGGACAACCCTTGGTAAGGAGCTGGTATATACCATCTGCACTGCAACAGCTGTTTTATCATCAAAAGCAAAACAGCTGAAATTCTTCCTCATGGTAAAATCCCTTGATCTTAGTGCTCTCTGGAGCTCAGTCTGGGGGGGGGGGGCGGGGGGGGAGAAATGGCTTTCCCCCATGCCTCACCCCACCAAGAAACAATCACCCATCACCTTGGGTGACTTGAAGAGAAACCACCTCTCTGCAAATCAGCTAATGAAATCCACCTGACAGCCCAGTAAGGCAACACATCCTTGCTCATCTCCTGAGACCTCTGACAAAAGAGGCTGAAGCTAGTCCCTTGTGATTTTTATGCCCTATTACGCCAGTGTTGACTACTCATGAGGAGCTCTGCAAATGACTGACGTACAGTTATATGAACACTTGGACTTAACTGCCTCTTCAGTCACCGGATTCTAGTCTCTGCAGTGAACTTCACAGGAAGAACCAAAACCTGCGGGACCCTGGCAGCCTGAAAAGAATCCAGTATTTTTCACTGGAAATTAGAAGTTTTGGAAAGATATTTCTACTTCAATAATTTCTCTGCATTGTTTATAATTCTGCAGTAGCCAGTCATAGACACACATTCTCCCAAATATATTTGCAAAACATTCATCAACTTGCTGTCCAAGTGTTACAAAATTTAAGTAGGAACTCAGACTGCTTAAATCTAGTGCATCACTTACACCTATCACTTGTACCTTCAGGGACTAATTCTCTATCTTGTGCTTTGATTTGTGAGCGTCATACCTGGGGCATGGAACAGGGAATGACTATAGGAAAAGGATGTCAGTGATCAAGGCTGGCTTCATTCTGACTTTTCCTGGAAAGGAGTTTAATGAATGGAGTTCCACTGCTTAAAACATTCTGCCTTCAGTATCATATAATTTAAACATAGGTATTTTGGGATGCAGCATTACCATACACAAAGTTATCTTCAGAGTTTATGTAGGAAAAGGATCCCTCAAGTAATAGTCAAAATCCATTCAATCAACCAGGTGTCTCATTCTGAAGTGACTATGTACGTTACATAGCACGTCTGTGCTGTGGCCACACTGACTACTGCTGTTAGAAAGGCTTCTACTTCATAGCTAGTAAATCCACAAACAGGCATGCAATAAACCCAACCATTATGGAAAGACCACCTTAAGACAGGGATAACATTTTCTGTGCAGGTGAGAAGGAAAGAAAATAACCCTTAGCACTTTAGCAATCTGCTTGCACAACAGAAGACAAGAGTCTGCATACCCAAATGCATCTTACTACTTCCAATGCAGCGGCTCCAATAATCTTAAGTATCACCATAATGTTCAAAGTTATTAACAACAATAGCTTTGCCAATATTATCTCACGTAGTCTTTCTATTATGTCCAAAATATGTCACAGATGAGCAGCTTAGAAGAATATATATACAATCAATGTCTTACATAGTATTTTAACATGCATCTATTTAGCCCAGCACAAAGTGACAAAACAAACTGAACGGGGAAGGAGTCAACCAGCCTACACCGTAGAAAATTAAGGGAAATAGCCATTCAGTTCTGGGAAAATTCATCAAGGACATTTACATTTAGAGTCAAAACTCAGCTTCAATGAAACGTAAGTGAAATAGCTGGAACCACAAGTCACTCAGGATTGAGAGAGCCACCTGGAAAATTACGATACTCAATCCTTGAGTAATCCTCAAGAGCAAGAGCACATCAAAGAGTTCCAGCTGGAGGATGTGGGGGAGCAAACCTGTTCAGCACAGACCAGAATTGAGACTTCTGTTTGGTTTAATTGTAGCAGTCTATCTCACATCTTGATCAAAAGGTTAAACCTTAAGCCTTTCTAAATAAAGCATGCAATAGCACGGCGATATGGGACAAGCTGAATCACAATGAAACTGAGAAGCTCCACTCACTAGAGTTAGCAAATCCAAACAGAGTAACCTGTAAAACCAATCCTGAGGGCCGGGTCTGGTTTAGGGAAGTCAGGCGCTGAGAACTACTTCCAGACAAGCTGCAGCACATCACAAGAGGTTTATAGTCCTGAGGTAGCATTCTTTCAGAACACTTCTCCCAGCCACCGCACCAAATCCTGTTGTGGAGAAAGCGAGACACACACCCAGAGCATCCAAACTATTGCATTCAAGCTTCAGATTATGAAACACAGTTAACTTTCTACCTCAAGATCAACAATCAAAACAACACTAAGATAGGTCTGCCACCATTTGCGGTTCTGCAATTAGTTATTCTGCGTCAAGGACAGAACACCGTATCAAACGCTACACAGGAATCAAGAGATTAAGTTCCTAATATAGAATGAGCACAATTTTGTGATTCAAGACCCAGGCTCTGACCTCTCTCACTCCTTTCGCAGCAGCAACCAAGTAAGTTCCAAAGGCCAACGCTTGATGAGGAAAAGCAGGAAAAAAAAAAATCCTGTCTCTTGATTGAAAGATTGAAACAAAATAGCACCTAAGAGACTACCTTTAGCACACCATAGCAGGCTATGTGTGCTCAGACTTTTCCAGACACTCCAGGAGAGCTACTCATCCTCACCTTATTTTCAATGGATTTTGCTTGCAATCAAGACCAGCCGTATCCCTACAGGAATCCTCAACAGAAGTGCACAAAAAATAAAGGGCTGCTGAGACACGGAGGAAACAGTACAGAATCCCAGAAAAGGCAGACAAAACAGCCCAGAGGAATAAAAGCTTGAACCTCAAGTTGCCTGTCTATGGGGAAAGGTGGATGATCACCATTTAGGAGGAGAGAAGCCAAGGTGCAATGGAACACACGACTTCACCACACAGACCCATAAGACAGCAAACCAATTTGACTTACACAACTCAGTTTCATTCACCTTTCCAAAACTGCTTTCCACTTCAATCCAACCAACTCTTTGGACTGAAGAGCCTTCTAACAACGTATGGAAAATATCTGAACTTAATGAGTGATACCACAAAAGCAGCAAAGAGTCATAGTCATTGACAAAACTGTCTTCAAGTGTCCAGACTGCAATCACTTCTATGTAAAACAGTCTACAAAGCTGCTCAAGCTGCCAGACAGGCAAGAGTGGGAGACAGAAAAGCAACAGTTCTCCCAGGCCTAATGGTAAAAGGGTATACAATGCTTGTGCCCTCAATCAGTCTCTGCAGAACAGACTCCAAGGAAAGATCCCCCAGAGACTTATTTTTGTATAACTCTTGGAAGCCAGCAAGCTCCTCCTCCAGCTGCTGTTAATCCACTACATGCATTCACTGAGGCAAGCACACACATCAAACACACTGTCATTTCTTTGATGTGCTTTTCTTCAGAAGGGGAACGGCAAGCAGATTAGATTCCTTCATGTAGTGATCTGACAGGGCCTGTAAACATCTTGTGCAAGGACTGCCGCACGCTGAGAGGAGGAGCAGCCTTACAATAGCTTCCAGACCTTCTTCAGACCCAATTAGCCAAGATGGACGCTGGAAACCCAGGGGAAATTCCAGTGGATTTAGAATACTTCCCCTCACGCACTTAAGAGCAGCTGAGCATTCCAGGAAAACATCTCCAGTTGGAAAGTTGAAGGAAGGATTCAGCAAAAGTCAACAACTAGCTGACTAGTTAGTCAACTGAGTCAATACACACTGAAAAGCAGCACAGCCCGTGAAATCTATATGGATAGCTATAGATCCAGCTTCTTTTGTGATTAAGCCACACACAGCATCTTTGCTGCTCGTTGAACTTCATCAAAAGTTTGCAAAGTTCATCCAAACATCTGAGCTCAGCTTCCAGAGGGCAGAAAAGAACAGCTGTGTCTTATGAACTGAAGTCAGTAATACTTAGCACACTGTAGCAGTTAGAATCTTAAAAAGAGCAGCATGTACATTAACTATTAGTATTACAATAACCTGTCCCAAACAAAACCACTCCAAAGGAGCAAAATTATATAAAAAACCTCAAAATTTAAACCAAAGAAATAACCAACTAATATGCGAGAAAGCCACACAAAGGCTATTTGTCACTGTCCGTTAATTACCACCCCCACCAGTCTACCAGTTCCCAAACTGAAACAGGCACTCTTCTCCTCCCAGAGGGCAGAAAGTATGTAGTAAGGTACAAGAGGGGCCTTAAAACACCCAAGAAAATTATACCCAGCTTTTCTTGCCTACCTCTTTCCTCGATCAAAAGAAATACAATTCTTTTCTCTCTAGCATTTACGTGAAGACTGTCCCTTTTGACTTAAGAGTAAATACCACAGTGTAGACCTGGTCCCTGACCATTAAAGACAGAAAGAGAATGATAAGTAAGACTCATTTATATCACTTTAGAGTCACCGAATGACATCAAGGATTTCCTCAAACTATGGTTTGATGATACAAAAAGTTGAGTAGAAAAACTGACATATGCCATTCCTACCCATCTGCTGCTTCCTCCTTTTGGATCCTTGTTTCCAGACATGCTACACTTCTTGTCATAACTGCCAATGAGAGACAACCCTTAACTGGGTTAGGAAACCTACCTACCTGAAAGATAACGTATGGAAAATACTATTTTTCAGCTGAATCAGCTACTTAAGCTAATTCCCCATAAAGCTGCACAAACAGTATGAGGGGAGTTAGACAGGAGGGCAGGAAGTGAGCAGTAACTGCTCAATCCCCTACTGCTACACAGAAGATGCCCCCGATCCAAACTCCCTCCCTTGGGCCAGCACTAGTGACTCCTTCGATCTTGTTATGCACCAGTTAGGGAGCTAAGCTAGCAGAAAACTAACTCCTCACTGGGAGGCTGGAAGAATTAGTTCCTTAACCTGGAAACAGCTCCGGAGCAACTCCAGTCACACAATTCAACTATGCAACCCCAACTTAATGAGGTAACGTCAGCCAATTCAACCCCAGAACCATGCTGCTTAGGCTATTTCAACTGCAGTGTAGAACAAGCAACTTTAAACTTCAGTTAAAGTGATTTATGCTAGCAGATGTTAGTCTAGTACTAACACATACCCGTAACCAGTCAATTACTACGGCTCAGCTAACAGGTGATAATCCATCATTTTGCATCCTGTAACTGTACCCTAAAAGGTTGAGCTTATCTGAACGCTACTGCACCATCACCCTTACTACTGACTACTCATTTCATAGCTTTTCTAGCACCACAGCCTTGGAGACGTCAGAAGTTTTGACACAGAAAGCTACTGTCTCTTTACATGAGTATTTAACTGGTTTGAGAAATTAACAAAAATAGTTCCAGTTTGCACAATACCGTAGCACAGCATCTGTACAGACGAGCAAGAGATTCAAATGCAACACAGCTACTAGCAGAACGTGAGGAATGTAAGAGAAAGAACAAGCTAGAAATACAGGATCTGGAAAAAAAAATTATCAAGAGAAAGGTAATGCCAACTACAATAGAAAAAATGAAATTTGGAAATTCTGTTCAGAATAGAATGGCTGTCACAGCTTCAAGGCTTCATCTTCCAAGCCATAACAAAAATAAAAGGACTGTCTTTGGAGAAAAGTTTATTAGCTTGGCATTTCAAAACAATACAGTATTTTTAAGTCAAAACTACAGACAAAAGAAAGCACTGAATGTAGGCTGGACTCCAATATATTCAATAAATGTAGGACCAGAAATTCTTCCATTTAAACAGGATCTAATCGGTCTTTTGAAGATTCTACATTAGCCCGCTGAGAGCTCCAGATTTCCCTGTAGAACTTGCACAACAGCAAGCCTCAAAAGCAATAGCAACTCGCTTAAGAAAAAAACCCCTCCATCACATGGAACCACATGATTGAAATACTGGTGATTAAGATAATCTAGGCTACCATCTCAACTCTGGCAGTAACTTGACTTCAAACAAGTTGTGTAAAAGACAGGTAGAGCAATATATCCAATTACAGTTTCTTCCTAGCCTTAGCAGTGTGTCAGCAGTTTATGCCCTGAACCAGGAGTGTTACTCCAGGATTAAAAAAAAATAATGAACCTATGGAGTGACACATCTGAAAGAGCAAGGAAAAGGCAAACATCTGTGCTGTAAAGGAAAAAACACAGTCAAATAAATGCAAATTCTACAAATCTGCAGGATTTAGTGGGATCACCGTAACAACAACTAACTGCTGTCATGCAGAGATCCATCCAAACAAGTATTTTCTCACTGCATTGCTCACCTGATCTTTGCAAAATGGTTGAGAAGTTCCCACAAAGTCTGCTGACAGAGAAAGGAGTCTTGTAAACGGGAGCCATCATCTAACTGTAATGCGATCCGAACCTATAGGAAAAATACAGTGAATTAATCTGAAAATTTAATGAAAACTTCTTTTTCTTCACAACAACTTTTTTCAGTATTTCAATGATGTCTAGAACCTGCTATCCAAAAGACCAGGACTTCCTTCTGAACACTTGCTGCAAAGGATTACATTAGTTAAAAATGCAGAGGCGTATTCAAATTATTATTTTAGAAGCTAATATTTAGAAAAGTTCTATTCTGCTATGAATATGAGTTATTATATATGAGGATCTCATGACAGACAGTGTCAAAGGCCTTACTGAAGTCCAGGTAGACAATATCCACTGCTCTCCCCTCACCTACCACACCAGTCATTTTATCATAGAAGCTTATCAAGTTGGTCAAGCATGACTCCCCCTCTTTGAATCCATGCTGCCTGCTCCTGGTGATTTTCCTGTCATTCATTGCCTGGAAATGGCTCCCAGGATTAGCTGCTCCATTACCTTCCCAAGGATCGAGCTGCGGCTGACCCACCTGTAGTTCCATGTGTCCTCCTTTTTGCCCTTCTTGAAGACAGGAGTGACATTTACTTTCCTCCAGTCTTCAGCTGCTTCTCCCAATCGCCATGATCAAAGACTATTAGGATTAGACTTGAAGTGACATCTGCCAGGTCCCTCAACGCTCATAGGTGCATCCCCTCAGGGCCCATGGACCTAGGCATGTTCAGTTTACTCAAGTATTCCCTGACCTGATCCTCTTCCACCAAGAGTACATCTTCCTTGCTCCAGCCTTTCCCCCAGTCTCTGGGACTTGGGATTCCTGAAGGCCAGTTTTGCTAGTAAAGACTGAGGCAAAGGAGGCGTTCAGCCTTTTCCATGCCCTGCATAACCAAGTCCCCTGCCTTGCTGAACAACGGGCCCACATTTTCCATAGCCTTCCTTTCGTCACCTATGTACTTAAAGAAGCCCTTCTTGTTGTCTTTGACGTCCCTGGCCAGATTCAATTCCAGTTGGGCTTAAGCTTTCCTAACTTCATCCCTGGATGCTCGGACAAGGTCTCTCTATTCCTCCCAGGTTACCCATCCTTGCTTTCACTCTGTGTATGCTTCCTTTCTGTGTTTGGCCAGGGGCTCCTTGTTCATCCATCCATGCAGGCATTCTGGCATTTTTGCCTAACTTCCTATTCGTTGGAATGGACCGCTCTTGAGCGTGGAGGAGGCGATCCTTGAATATTAACCAGCTTTCTTGGGCCCCGCTTCCCTGCCATATCCTGAACTGAAACATATTCAGACAGAGGCCAATGCAAGCATCCCATATAATGTGTCATCACGAGCAACTGAGTTGTTTTGTTTTACACTAGCTGAAACTTTACAGCAAGGGTCTTCGCAGCTATATAAAATTAATTCCAATAATCCAGACAGGATTGATGGAGCTGCATAGACTAAAATACCAATCCAGAGCTCTGTCAACTTAAGCATTGATTTGCAGAACAAGTTCCCTGAGGCAAACAAACAATATACTTGCACATCCACACAGAGAAACAATGAACACAGTCCAAATCCATCTTTGAGTTATTGAAGACCGAACCAACTATTATCAGTCCAAAGAGACTACATGTGTAACTTGCAACTCACTAATGCCTCCTAACCACAAAATTTTAACACACAATTTAAGAGTGAATTCACCAAAAATCTCAAAAATAATTCTGGACATTCAGTTATCAAGTTCTTGAACACCTGCATAAAAAGGCAAAGGACAGCTAGCTGCCTGTTGTAACAGGCCTTTTCCAACCTGGAATGTGAACATTCATGTTCATTAGCAGGTGCTCACGCAGATCTTACATATTCTTCAGAGAATTGCTATCAAAAAAAAAAAATCCAAAGCATTTCTAAAATGAACACATTGAGGACAGTCCTGAAGAACTTCAAACTCCTGATGGTCCCAAGGGAAAAAATCCAGCAGCTGACCAAGAGATGGAGAACAGAAGAGCACTTCAGGTGTTATGTTTACCTTTTAGAGAATATTCAGCCTCCTATTTCAAAATGTGTAACTCTAAGTTTTCCCCAATTAGCTCACCCATCTAAATAAAAATAAAAGTAAGAAAAAAGTCCCTATTAGAGAGCACCTAGTATCTCTAGTCAACTGTGGTTTTCTGAAGTCCACAGAAATTGGCCTTATTCAAAAGTCTGAGAAGGACATAAGCTTAGGACATCAACAGAAACTTTCTTTCACTCTGTGTTTTCATGTGTCCCTACCAACAATCTCAATGCATCCAATCTTTCTCTGTGAGAGCATGTGTGTGTGTGTGTGTGAGCATGAGGCAGGGAGAGAGATGGAAAAAAAACAGACACCACACACTCCAGCAATCTACTGTGATTTCACTGGAGGAATATGCTTGTCATCTGCCTCGGCTCCTACCAGTCCTTGCAGGACTGCAAATTGTGATCTGCTGGAAACAGGAAGTTTTTCTACATAAAGGAAACAGTGGCATCATCAACAACTAGCCAACAGAACTAAGTAATTTCATTCCGCCACTAACACAACCTCCTGGTTTCTCCTGTGCTGGAGACAAGCCTTAGATTATTCTCAGCTACAGCAGAGTGATGACAGCTGACATCACCATTCTCTAAGAATCCAGCCCAGAAATTCAGACTACCAGTTGCATCAGTTTTTGGGCAACAGTTCAAAGCTGAGCATGTCACGAAAGTCATATCCAGTCAATTAGAAAAGTCTTTTTAAAAATCCCAGGCTCTATATAAAATAACAGAGAGACTAGTGCCAATTATCTTCTAAGTTTACAAACACATAAACAAAAGGCTAACAACTTTAACACTAGAACTGTACTGATGGTACCCCTAGATCACCTGCCATCACAAGGAGAGTTTGTTCAATTTTTCTCTAAAGAACTGTCTTATAAGAACCAATGATTTTTACATGCGAAGGCAAATCCAAAAGCATTCTGGTTTAAAAATATCAGATTTGCTGAACAAACACGTGATTTATCGAAACCTGTATTCCGCCTCTAGGAGTAACTGCTGCCAACGCACCACAGGAAAGCACACCTACTTCCACGCACATTATCTCAATAAAAGAGACAGTAATGAAAGGCACAGAAGCAAATTCATCCCAACGTTACTGCAGCTGGTCTGCATGACTGAGTCCACATCTCAGCTGCCACTATATTAGGGCATAATGCTAGTGTCAGTTCTGGTCACAGAATTATCCAGCTGTTTTAAACTTCCTACAGTATTCGACACTAGTTCCCTGTGGCAGGGAATTCTTTTGGTCAACTGTATTTTGTACAAAGTATTTTCTTATATTGTCCGTAAAATTCTTCCAAGTGAAGTCTCTGTTCTTAGTTTATGGGATAGCAACTCTGTTTAGACTGCACCCTTCACAAGCATATTTGCTATATCTTCTCAACTCCGTAAAATAGCAACCAGCACTCCAAGGGAAGCCTCACTTCTGTAGATTCTTCTGTTGAAACACAACTAAACAGTAACAACTTAAACTTTCATTAGCTCTTCTCTTTTGTGATCCAAAGCAGTGATTCCATGTTACAACCCCTCTCCTACAGTACACAATCCTTTTCACCCTTTCTGATACGCTGCATGTATCTTCGGGGGCGGGGAGGGAGGAAATCACGTTTTCCTTCGGTACAATACCTCCCAAACTGGATGCAAATGTCAGTTAAAATCATCACTGTACCATTTTAACAGAAACACTTTCCTCTGGAAGATGAACTCCATGCCATCACAACTTTTTTTAACTGAAAATTTTAAGCAGATGCTAGCAACTTGTGATATTTTTTTAACTAAATATGTCATTTGGAGCACAAACCTCTTTCTACCACAAAGTCAGAAAGAAAACATTAGTGCCAAAACAAAGCACATGGAGGTTTTGCAGAGAAAAACATGAACATCAGCGACCCCCAAAACTACGTTGCACACCCACAGTGAACTAGAGCAGGGATTCCAAAACCACCTCACACTACAAAGTTCACTTTCCAACGAATGTATCAGTTTATCTTTCTGACAGCTAAGGCAACTGCCTATAACAAAATACCACTAACGCAATTTGGCAGACAGACATTAAGAGATTAGCACCAATAAACCTGAAACTTCCACAAAAATTGAGAAACTCCATACAAGGAAGTTGGTAAGAAGAGAGATGACTGTTAGCGATAGACAAATTTTCATTCCCAGGCTACTTAAATAAGATCATACATCATTTTTACCACATAAAATGTTTATGCTCATTAACACCTATGCATCGTTTTAAAAAATATGCCTCCAGCTGTTGTTATGACATGCATAAAAGATTTTTAAATCTCCTAAATGTGACAATAACTCCTACCAAACACAGCATCCGTAAGCCCTTTCCAAATTATACTGAATAGGGACATTCGGCAACTGCTAAACACAGCACATGTCACAGAAAATTCTAAAGCTGTGCAAACACACTGTCAACAGCAATGCTGGGAAAGAAGCAAAAGAGAATCCTCTAAGAATTTGAGATTTTAGTCAAAATCCAGAGGCAGACAACCGCAACTGAAAGAGAAATTAGGAATGGGAACCGAGTTAGTAGCTCAACTGCTGAGCAAAGTCATCAGTGGTGTTTAACTTCCTGTACATTCGTGACTACTGGTTTTTCAGCTCCCCAAAAGATCTCCCTATCCTCCAGCATACAGCTGGAACTCCACCATCATAGAGACTGCAAGCAAAGACTTCCAGCTACTAAATTACCACTTTCCACCACACCTCAAACAGTCTTTGGGTGGCCTCCCACTCAAGCACTGGCCAAGCCTAACCATGCTCTTGCTCATTAGAGGTGATGAGATCACATCCAGCACGACTGGTAACTGAACAAACGGGGTCACGTTGTGAAGTGAACATACCGTGTTTCCAATTCCCATTCTGTTAGAGACCGGCACCATCTCCAGCTTGGCATTGTTGGGCAGTCTGGCAAATCTCCACTGTAAAGAGAGATCCAACACACTCCTCTGAAACCTAAAGAAGAACACAGCCCATGAAGACACCAGGAACCATCCTATGCCACCTTCGGCTCACTTCAGGGACCGGCAACGATGCAAAGTCCAGGTGTTAAGCAAGAGAATTCCCTGCAGGCTGACGAGAAGCCATAGAGCGTGATTCAACAACGCACAACTGGTAATTCAGGAAACAGTCATCAACAAAAATTACTCTCCATACCAAAACAGCTGGAGTTTGTAGAGGTCACAGACGAAATACTCAAATACATGTTCCTCCTCAGACTTCAGGAGATAAACAGCAACTGAACACATACTCAAGGCTGGTGTTCACTGCTAAATAAAAAGGTACTTTTTTTTTTTTTACTGCCGCTCAGACAAATAACCTCTTATTATGACACCATGAAAGCGCAGGGTCAAGCCGCCAGGTACGCGAGGAGAAGAGCCCTACCAGCCCGCGAGCTGGCGGAAGGGCGCGTGTGGGGAGGGACGTCTTCGTGGAAGTCGCACAGGACCTCGGTATCCGTCCCAAAAGCGGAGGGAACGTGGCACGGGGAAACCGGGAGGGATTACTCTCAACAAGGTAACTGCCTTGGGGGAAAACCCGAAGCGCGGCCCGTGGGCCCCCTCTCCCCGGGACGACCGCCGCTCATCCCCTCACGCACCGCCGTGCAGCCGCGGCAAGGCCCGGCACGAGACTGCTGGCGGGCCGCGCATCCCGCCAGACGCCCACCCGCCGGCCACGCGCGCCCTCGCGCCAAGGCCCGGCCGCACGCGCTGCGGAGCAGGCCTGCCGGGACCAGGGGCAGGCCGCGGGCGCCGGGCGTGCGCCTCGCCGACAACGCGGCGGGCGGCTCGGCACCGCCGCGGCCCGCCCGGCCCGGGAGACGACCGCGGGCGGGCCCGGCGGGACCTCGCCCACCGGCGGCGCGGCGCAGCCTCCAGCGCACGGGCCCGGGCCCGGGCCGGGCCGCCCGCCGGCCCAGCGGGGCGGAGGCGGCCCCGCGGTGAGACTCACTTCAGGCCGTACTCGCCGGGGCTGCCGCCCTGCTTCCTGCAGACCTCCTCGAGGATCTGCGGAGAGAACAGAGGCGTTACGGTCCGGCCCGCGGCCCTAAAGCCGCGCCTCGCCTCGCCGCGCCGCCGGCCGCCCCCGCCCCGGACCCACCTGGAGCAGCACCGTGCCGGGCCCCACCCGCACCGTGACCCGCCGCCCGCTGGGGGCCAGCACCGACACCACGGCGCCCCCCCCGCCCGCCGCCGCCATCTTCCCTCCCGCCGCGGCGCCGGCCTCCGCGCGGCTGGGGCGGAGCTGGGCCCCGGGCCGCCCCTGCCTGCAGGCCGCGCCCCGTCCCGCCCCGCCGCGGAGCAGAGCGGAGAGGACCGGCCCCGGGCCGCGGCGGTGGATGGGGGCGGGCGGGGGCGCGCGGGTGGCTGTGCGGGGCCGGGGCCGGGGCCAGGGCCGGGGCCGGGGCCGGCTGCCCGCGGCAGCCCGGCGGAGCGGCATTTGCGTTTCCCCGGGTGCGAACGGGGATTGCGGTACCGCCGGCGTTTGCAGCGAGGGCGGGGAAGCTGCTGAAGGGCGCCGGGCAGAGAAAGGAGCGCGCGGCGGGTGCGCCCTGCGGGGCACAAGCTCTTTCCGTGGCTGAGGGCGCGGGCCGGGAGGGCGGAGGAGATGCCCGCCCCGGCGCGGGGAGAGGAGGCGGTTCCGGGGCCTGCGCGGGGGGCTGGGCGCGGGCCGGGGCCGGGGCCGGGGCCGTCCAGCCGCTCTGCGGGGAGCCGGAGGGGAGGACAGGACGTCTCCAGCTGCCGTTGGCAACGCGTTGTGTTTTCCGTTGGGTTTCCAGCGTTAACGCTCAGCCGGCTGACCGCTGAGGAAATAAAAGAGAGTTCTTCGTTGTACTCGGACCTCGTCTGCCAGCGTACGTAGTAATCCCCCAGGTGTGAGCGCGCCCGTGGCAAACCCTCGCGCGCAGCGGGCTGCCTACGCGCCAGTCGTTCCGCGCCCTGGGTCCGAAAGATCGCTTGGCAGGCTGGGCGCTCATGCTAAATTTATGGCAAGAAATCTCTTCTGCAGGTTTGAGCTCTCGCCTCTTTACCAAGCAGCGACGGCAGTGACGAGTAACTCTGAAAGTATCAACGCATACAAGAAAGGTACTCCTTGGCAAAACATAACAGCTACTGCAACCACCACATTCCAGAGAGAAGAGGGGAGCATCTTGCCGTGTTCCCGTTGCCAGATGAGTGTCTAGACAGTGTCACAATCAGGACGCCGGTAGTAAAACAAACTACAGCATCCTGGTGCCTCAGAAAGCCATTTCTTCTGGCTGGAAAAAAAAAAGGAAAAAGGGAAAAATTACTAGGCATCTCATGATTAGTGTTGCAAACTCAGGCATTCAGATGAGATGACTGCAGCTAGGGAACCAAGATTATCTTACATTTTACAACACAAAATTTCTCAGAGACTTGATTTCATTTATGAGCTTCCCCGTCACTCTCAGCACCACCTCTTCAGCGTTGAAGGCGCTCTCAGAGATTCAACTACAGTCTTTTTTGTTTGCTGTCATAAAAAAACTTCTAGTTTGGGTAACCACTGGAATTTATTTACCCTAAGTTGTTAACCACGTGCCAAATACTTTTTCTACTTCTATATTTGTCATATATGTTAAGCATAAGTCCCCACTGCCACCCCCAGCACCCACAAAAATGTCTGCTTTGCTTGGCTTATAAAGGAAAAAGATCCTTTTAAGGAAAGGCACTTTTGTAAAAGATCAACACTTGCTCGTTTTTACCGTATCAGCAGTGTGAGAGAAGGGAGAAAAAGAGAGGATGGGAATTTTAATGATGGAGAGACATCCCCTTGCTTACGCATGTGGATTCCTAAGTCCACCCAACACCGTAACTGCTCAATAAGATGCAGTAATAGTAATAAAGGATGCCCTGGTGTATAATGCATTGTTTAAAAATAACACTTAAAATTAATGTCTTTACATTTGTTATTTCCATCCCATTGGGAAGTATCGTCGTCATATTGCTTATACAGCGTTCCGGATATTGGCATCCCAGTCCATGCCTGTAATTCCTAAACGCTTTAAAATGGTTTAAGTTGATACATTTTCCTTTCAGAGCTGGGATGGACAAGGGGTATATACATGGCCAGTTACCACAGAACAGCTCATTAGCAACTTGTCAGTCCACATCAGCCAAATGACTTTCAATCGTATGTCAATACCCTGAGAGTTGTCTGGATGCACTTTTTTTTTTTTACTATTTTAGCTAAGCAGCTATGGAACTTCGTGAATATAATCGTGATAGCTATATATGGAGGTATTGCCACCCTCCTCCTTTTACTTGTCTGTTCTCAGCTTACGCAGTGAAGAAGTTTGTTCATACTCTGAAATTCAGTGTTGCATACGGAGGTTATGAATTACCGTCCTCTCAAGGACGCTCTTATCTAGGAGAGAGGCCCACACCTTAGAAGAGTTTCTCCGTAAGAACAGCTCCACTGGCTCACACCAAGGCAACAGAACACTACCTCTAATGGCAGCTGAGAACAGCAGCAGAGCAGGAGACTCTGGGATCGTATTTTCCCCAGCATCAACTTCCAGTTTTCAGCAATCTGCATCTTCTAGACTTCCCGAGTCAGAGGGGTTGTGTCTGTACATCTCATCATATCTGATGGATTTTGACATGAATTTTCCCAGCCGTGTTCTGAGCCCATCTGAGCTTTTGGCATCCACAGGATCACGGGGCAATGAAGGCCACAGTTAAATTGTGTTGTATGACAGAAGTACTTAATTTGTTTGGTTTAGAACTGCTTCCTTGGTGTTCCCCAGCTCTCATTAAGAAACAATGACTAATCATTCTCTGTTACCATCTCTGTAACATTCACAAGTCTAGAGATGTATTTCTTATAATTCCCTACCTTTTTAATTGCCTTTTGCTGTAAAATATGTGAAGAGGCATGAAAACTTAAGGGCAAGATTGTTCTGAAAGTTTTCACACTTTTGCCTGCAAAGGGTGCAACAAATATCTATGGTGTGCAAGTTCTTCTTAGTCTTTAAAATAGGGTAGAGATCCAAAGCTCTGCAAGTATCTAACACAGAATAAAGATATCCTGTCCTTCCACTAATGAATACCTTCACAGAAGGTATGAAGAAGAAGAAACAATTAAAATGGCTGTGTTAACACCAGTGATGATTCAGCTGCTGAGGTGGAGCAGCCATTCAATTTTAAAAGATACACTTTGGGTTTCATGGAGCCCAAAAAATTGGTCTTGTTTCTGGATGGGGGGTAGCTCCTGTTTGATGTCTGAAGCAGGCAGCTGTTTCCTATTTTGCATTTGGAAGTGACACATCCCTTAAAGAAATGTTGCTCCTGTTAAAAAGACACCGATGTAATCTGAGCTGAACATTTCCAAGTTGCAGGATTAGAGAGATGAATCTAGTTTTTAATGGCATGTCATAATCAGAAAGTTGCATGGAGGTTAAGGGTCACATTTCATACCCAGAGCCACTTCTAATCTCAAATATTCATCTGAAATTAGAAGCATCAGGAGAGAAAGAAGGGGGAGGTAACTACAACCTGGAGTTCATTAAAGTGCTACAAAGAAAGAGGAACTCATTAGGGAATAGCTAAAAATACCCTTAACAATTCGGATTTCTGCCACTGTCAGGATCAAGAGGATGCCCGCAAATCTACCAGGTGAGTCTCAGCAAAACAACGTCCACCATGCTAAAAACTTGTCAGAAATTGCATTTCATTAGTGATTGCAGTGAACAAAGTGTAGAATGACCTTTCCCTAAAATCACCCTTTAGGCAACTAGTGCTTTGCATTAGATACATATCCCTGGCATTATGCGCATTTGCATTCTGTCACACACCCACACAGAGAATAATGCATAACTTTGCGTCTTGATAAAGCGTGGACACCCCCCCCCCTCTTGTTTTTCTTTCAAATGGATAGGA
Organism: Gavia stellata; assembly: GCF_030936135.1. Lineage (NCBI taxonomy): Eukaryota > Metazoa > Chordata > Aves > Gaviiformes > Gaviidae > Gavia > Gavia stellata. The sequence continues at coordinate 14,303,439 of NC_082615.1, read as the reverse complement.
AATTAACTGTGAACATCTACAAATATGTTGTAACCAGTTCCAAAACACGATACAGAACAATAGTTACTTATCACAGTAACAATGATTCTGAAAAGTATTTCCTCCTGCCTGTACCAACAGTACATGCTAACGATCATGCCAAGTCCTGGGGACATTCAAGAGGGTGGTTCCTACCAGAGCATCACGCAGCACGTTACGTTTGTACAAAGGGTATAAACGAGCTCTGTTGCCCTATCAGAGTTCCTTTACCCCCACCCACCACTGATGTTAGAAGAGACGGCGGTAGTGTGACTACGCAAAAGCAGGATTTTATCTGTTGGTGAGTGGTCTTCTATGGGTGGTCTTCTCACACCACACACACATACCCACACACACACTTCTGATCAACACAAGACCCAAGAAACAAGCCAGGGAACTTCAACTGAGCCAGGGCTGCAGAGCTGCTTCCATCAGGCATGGGAGCTGGCTACAGGGGAAACGTACCTATGGCACAAGCCCTTGCACAGGACTCCAGGTGTAATCCTCTTGGTTTTTGATAGGGAAACATCAAAAGGGCAAGTCCTGGAGCTGCCTTGGTCCTGGCAGAGTACTAGGGAATTTCAGAACTGCCTCATTTGCTGTTGGATAGCATAGTCCAATATACTTCAATGCACAGAACGGCATTAGGACGTACTGGAATATATTATGCAGGGTATTTCATTTTGAAAGGTATTAAATGAAAACAGCATCCCCCTTAACATTATTCCCAATCATTACAAATCTCTTGCTGGCCTCCTACGTGCCTTACTCCTACCAATAAAAATGCCCAGTCTTCAGTGCCTGGAGCAGGAGTCCAATTCTTTCACAGCTTTCTCTGAGCTTCCTTCTGTACTGAGCCCAATCTATTCAACGTAGGGTGGCTCTTATCAAAATATTAAAACTTAATGAACCTCTCGTGCTGAAGTACAGTATTATAAACTTCTCTAAAATCTGTGTGCACTTTGATGTTCTCCCAAGTTCAGTATATCAAGGAGTTAAACTGTACCAGATTTAAATGCCTAGAAGTAAGAGAGCAGTCTGTCATGCCATAACCTCACACAGCCTTACACTCTTCTTAACAGCCCCCTTGCTCCTTCATGACAGAGGTAATACGAACATTTTACTGGGCTTTGGAAGGATGACAAGTAAGAGGGCTCCGAAAGAAAGCCTCCCGAGTTACCTGAACCAGGAGAAGGAAGAAAGCTGAAGGGGGGTCAGTAAAGCCAAGAGAGGCAAAATTTAAATGTCTTTGCTTCACTGCCTTGGACAAAGGCCCAAGGATCTGCAACTTTAACATGCACTCCCCTTTGCCCTAAGGTTCTTCACTGGTGTATCCCGTTCAGTCACCCCTTAACGCACCAGCCGGTACGACGTGTTGGAGAGTCCAGTAACCGCAGACCTCCCCAAAGGGAAGGAGCATGGAAACCAGGAAGAAAGCAAGCCTATCAGTGAGATGAACAGCAGCCTTTTCTCTCAAGAAGTAGGATGGAGTTCAGCAATCTTACCCGTCCTGTTTTCTTGCTGTAGCTAGTGGAACATGAGGTCCTGGAGCTGTTTATGCCAACTGTTCCAGTGATCCTGAAACACTCGTGAGGACTTACTGATTCATCTGTTCAGACTTTGCACAAACTAAGCACTTTCCAGCCGCACCTCTGCTCAGGCAGCTGGAGGGGCTCTCTAACTTGCTATAACTGGTCCTAGTGATCAATTGCTCATACCCGTCACGGCCAGTGAGGAAGGGATGTTAAGGCCAGTGTAGAAAAAGATAATGATGATGCAGAATTGTGCTGAGACCAAAAATATATCAGGGGGTGAACGTAGTGCGCGTGTGGAAGGGTGTGTTCAATTTGGTGGCTTTTCCTGGCTTAAAGATACTGTTGGTACTATCAGCACTTACATAAAAGCAAACATTTGGAGATAAAAATCCGACTGAGAACAGAGCCAAGACCGAGACTACATAAGAGTAACTGAAAGATTAAAAAAACCTCCAAACCAACACGGCAAGCAAATTGCAAAACCATGTGCTACATACGCAGGAAATTCGGAGTTGAGGATACACGTAGGAAGTCCGACCATGCTAAGGTAAAAAGGCAATTGCAGCAGCTGGACAGCCTCAACTCTTGCTCTGCAAAACCCCCCTCCACTTACTATTTTAAGATCACGCTATTTTCACCTTTTCTCGTCCCAGATAGATTACATTTCCCGGTAAAGACAGACTGTTTCCCTCCTCCCCTCCCCGTCGAGGGGTGTGAGCTGTCCGTTTCGGTATCTAACCGGAGTTACTCAAAGCGCAGCATTTCCTCCGGTTTTCCTCGGTTTTTGACACTGAGGTCTGCGATAAGGACAGCGTCTCTGTGACACTCCTCGCCCTCACAGACGACAGGCACCCTGCCGTAACTGGGACTCGAGGCAGCTTTTTCTCCAGGACTCTCCCTGCCGTCGCTAGCGATGTCCCGGCCGCAGGGGATAACCGGGGAGAGCTGCCGGGGTAAACCTCACCAGCTGCGAGGAGCACCACGGCGAAGACCCCCGCGGCGCCGAGGCTGCGGCCGGCCCGCCGGCTGGGGGGTGCAGGCGGGGCGAGGGGCCGCCGCGCCCGGCAGGGACCGAGCAGGGCCCGCCGCGGCCCGCCCCCCCCGCCCCGCCTGGCCGCCCGCAGGCTTCCCACTGCCAGCGTCCCTCTCCACGCAGCCGGGGCCAGCGCGTCCCCTCTCGTTCCGCGGCAGCAGCAGCCCCCGGCCGGCAGCGACCCGCTGCCCGCCGCGCTCCCCGCGGGCGCCTGCACCGACCGAACGCCGGCGCCTTGGGCCAAACGACCGTCTCCCGGCTTTCCGCTGTTCTGTGCGGGCCGGGGCCAGGCTGGAGCCCGGCACCGCGGGGCAGCCCCCTCCGCCCCCGCCCCGAGGACTCCGCGGCCACTACCGCGCCGGGCCAGGGGTGGGGGGGGGGCGCACCGGAGGCGGCCGGGAGCGCAGGGCAGAGCGCTGCTCGGGGGAGCGGGGTGGCACGTCCCGCGGGGTGGGGCGGGCAGCACCGCCCACGCGGAGCCGGGGAGGAGCCGCCGCGGGGCCGCGGGGGGAGACGTGGGGAGGGGGAGCGGGGGGGGGGGGGTGCGCGGGCCGGGGGCGCTGCCACGTGCGGGCCCTCGCGCCCGCGCGGCCCGACCCCCAAGGCCGCCCCCCGGCCCCGGCGAGAGGCCGCCCCGTGTCCCCCGCCGTCCTGCGGGCGAGGCTGGCGGGCGCCGCCGGCCGCGGCCCCGGCGCCGGCAGGGGCGGCGATGGCGGCGCCGGCGGCGGGGGGCGCGGGGCGCGCCCCGACGGAGCGGCCCGCCGTGCCGGTGCGGCGCGGCGCAGACCCCCCGCTCCCTCCGCCTCGCTCCGAGGGGGCGGAGGGCAGGGCAGGGCGGGGGCTGGCCGGCTGCTGCCCCACGCGGCGCCCGGGCTGGCGGCGCCCCCGGCGCGCTCCCCGCGCACTCCGTGCCCCTCTGTCATGCTCGCCGCCTGTGAGCGGGCGGCGGGCTCCTGCGCCGGCAGCCGCGCCGCCGAGCCCGCGCCGCCGGCGCTGTCCTCGCCGCCCGCCGCCGACCACCGTCCCCGCGGGCGGCGCGGCGGGGCGCGGCGGAGCGCGGGCGGCGCTGCCCGCCGCCGGGGGCTGGCTGCTGCCGCCGCGGCGAGCGGCGGGTGGCGGCGGGCGGCGATGGGCACGGCGGCCGTGCACCTCCTGCTGCTGCTGGGGCTGCTGCACGCCGGGCCCGGCGGCGAGGGCAGGAAGGGCTGGCGGCGGCGGGGCCCGGCGGCCCGCGAGCGCGGCGAGGCGGCGGCGGCGGCGGCCGAGAGCTTCCCGCTGGACTTCACCGCCGTGGAGGGCAACATGGACAGCTTCATGGCGCAGGTCAAGAGCCTGGCGCAGTCGCTGTACCCCTGCTCGGCCCAGGCGCTGCCGCACGACCTGCGCCTGCACCTCCTGCACAACGCCTCGGTCACCTGCAACGACGGCAGCCCGGCCGGGTGAGTCCCCGCGCCGCGCCCCGCCGTCCCGGCGCTGCCCCGCGCCGCCCGCCGGCGCCTCGCCGCGGCCCCCGGCGCTCCCCGCCGCCCCGCTCGGCCGCGCGCTCCCCCCGCCGCGGCCCCGGCCCCGGCCCCGGCCCCGGCCCCGAGGGCTGTGGCGCCACCGCGCGGCGGCGCGCGGCGCGGCGGCGACAGGTGCAGCGGGCGCCTCCCGGGCGGCGGCTCGAGGCGCTGGCCCTGGCGGGCGCGAGCGCCGCCGCCCGCCGCCGCCCCTGCGCCCTCCCCGGAGGCTCGGCGCGGCCCCGGCGCCCCGGCCCGGCGGGCACCAAAGCGCTGCGGTCGGGCCCGGCTCCCGCTAACGCCGCGCCGCCCCCGTTTGTTTCTCCTCAGCTACTACCTCAAGGAGTCCAAGGGCAGCCGGCGGTGGCTGCTCTTCCTGGAAGGTGAGCGCGGGCGGCTTGCTCTGCGCCGGGCGGCGGCCGGGAGAGGGGAGGCGGCCCGCGGCGCCCCGGCCCCCGCGGGCTGCTTTCCCTCGGCCGTCGCCCGCCCCGCTCCGGCCGCCCGCGGCCCCCCGGCCCCCGCCTGCCCGCGGCCCCTCGGGGGCCGCCCGCCGCGGCGCGGACCCCCGCAGCCGGCGCTGGGCAGGGCGGCGGGGCGGCTGACCCCTCTCTTCCCCTCACCAGGAGGGTGGTACTGCTTCAACAGGGAGAACTGCGACACCCGCTACGACACCATGCGGAGACTCATGAGCTCCAGGGAGTGGCCCGCGACCCGAGTGGGTGAGTCGTGCCCGTGGGACACCCCCCCAGGAAGCGGGGCCAGGCCGGGGCAGCCGCCCGCGCGTCGGCGTCCTCGTGGGCGCGTGGTCGCTGCCCGCTGACTGCTCCTGCCCCGCCGCTAGCGCAGCGTCGCAGGCACGACGGGCTTTCGCTCCTGCGAGAGGGTGCCCAGGCAGGCGTGCTTCTCCACTGTCCGGAAAAGTTACGGAAGCGCCGATGTGCCCGTGCATCCGGATGTACGGTTATCGCTGCTAGACAGTGCTGGTTTTTGAACTCGGGCCAATATGCTCTCTTTATTTTAAACGCATGCAGGTGCTCACAAACCTGCTGGGATCTTCAGAGTTGTGGTTTAGTTTTCCGGTTTTTAAAGAGACACTGTGTTTCTCTGGTGGGCATGGTGATGTTGGGTCGATGGTTGGACTTGATGAACTTAAAGGTCTTTTCCAACCTTAGTGATTCTGTAATGCTATCAGAAGAGCTGTTCTTGGGCCTCTCAATCTGTTTGTCATACAGATGCACTTTCTTGCACACTGCACTGTGGGTGTGTGTTTGCCCGTAGTAGGACTGGCCCTATGTACGTAGGGAGAAACCAGATTAACTGTCTGGGCTTCTGCCTCGAGCTGTGCGCTTCCGCCTTTTCCTCATTTACAATTGCGTAACGTCACTTATCCAACTACAGTGATTCTCTGTGTGAAAGCATACATTTGGTGCACACATAAAGTATTTGTAGCATCTTTCAGTGTCATGCGTAAGAGGGAATTGGGAACCCGGATACCCACACTCTGGACCGCCGAGCTCCTGGGTCGGCACAGAAATGTTGAGCTTCTGTCTTCATTCTCGCTGCTTATGCTCTGGCTTTCTGAATACCTAAACCTCTGCCATTCACACAGATCTTATAAGTGCATTGGAATTCACCTGCTAGGGTTTGTTTCTTGGGGAAGTGCTTAACTTTAAGTATGTGTTACAGGTTCTTTTCTGTACTACAAGAGGCTTCTAGACAGGCTTCATCTCTAGCATGAATCAAATTCTGAAAGTCACATCTGCCTAAGGGCAAATTTAGAAATGTTCCTTCCACTTCCCTTACCAATGTTTTTCATCATGGATGTTTTTTTTCTGTGTGGTCAGAGATCCTGTGTGAGGCTTATATGCTTTCTCTGAAGTCACAGACTGTCATCTGTACATTTCTTGTTTCTTTGTGTCCATCTGCAGGAACCGGGATCCTGTCGTCACAACCAGAAGAAAATCCCCACTGGTGGAATGCAAACATGGTGTAAGGAGGGACAACAAAGGGAAATAGGTTTATACTTAAACAGCATCTCCTGCTTTTAGGCTAGGAAGAATGCTACAAAGACAGATTAAGACTAACACTTGCGAGAGGGAATTGCATGTTTCCTCATTTGTTCTAGTTCAGCTCTCTAAGAAGTAGCGCTGGCAAGGTCTGGAGAAACTTCAGTCTCCGTGGAGTTGTGGGGTGATCTAATGACGAAAAATTGGGGATAGCTTGGAGAGCCTTCTCAAATATCTGAAGTGGCAAATACTGTTGGGAGTGGTGGGCTGGTAGTATGTCACACATTTGTCAATTTGAGAGGAATATGGAGCAGCTCTTGCTAGTTCAAAGAAGAGAAATAAGAAAGACACCAGTTTATATATGCATCTATACAGGAGGGAAAAGCAGAAGAGAGGCGTGTTAATTTGCATTCTACAAGCAGGAGACAAAAGTGGGAAGGTAACTTCATTCCTGCAAAAACCTCCCGTGGCTGCAGTCAGCATTTCCACTGCATTGACAAGGCCTTCTCATTTATCATGTGAAAAACTGGAGCACAGGGAGTCTCCCTGGGGCAGGCCATCCACCGTATCAGTGGGACAGCTAAGAGCAAAATCTTGACCCATCGTTCTGTCCACTGAGCTCAGTGCTTCAAGTAGATTGATAAAAGACACATTATTTATTGATTTAACTCTGTAAAACTACCAGTGTTCAGGAGAAAATCCAAGACAATTATAATTGTCACTTGGTGTGCAGGAAGGTAAGTTGTCTAACTGGACAAGAAACTCTTCCCTTTTCCCCTCTCCAGGGTTTAATTTTCTTCCAGTTACTTGACCCTATCCTCACCCCTCCTTGCATGTCAAAGGAACATCACTGCTCACACAACTTTCTCTTACAGATTCATCCCTTATTGCTCAAGTGATGTTTGGAGTGGTGCCTCTTCCAAGTCTGAGAAAAGTGAGTGTTGCTGATGGTCTGTTGCTGCCCCAGACATCACACTTTAAAGGATATGGCCAGACTTCTGTGAAATTACATGAATGAAGAACGGGCTTTTTCTTGCTGAAGGGCAGGAAAGAATATCAAGCTACTTCCAGATAAAACATCCTGATTCCTTTAGCTGAGGCTGTTTTGACATAGTTCAGAGCCACTGCTTGCAGAGATGTTATACTGATGCAGTATGCAAGGATTAGAGGAACAAAATTCCTTTTAGATGAATCTCCAGGTTCCAGCACACAGCAAATTAAATGGTGTAGCTGAGGAACCACAGTTTGTTGCATGCAACTTTGGCTTTGCTGATCTGAGAGGCAAGTGCAGTGAATTTAGTTTCAGACTTCTGTCAGGAGGATATCTGGCCTTTGAAAGGAGCCATCATGTGTCAGGCTAAAGCTGTCTGCAGGCTAAAACGAAGAATAGTTTTAATACATGCATTGCCATCAGCTGCCATCTTGATGATGACGGAACTCTGGGAGTCTGCTTAAAGGAGTCCTTTTCCAGATTAATCTGGATTTCATGCGACTGAATTGTTCTACCTCATGTACTTCTCTGGGTTTCCCAACTTAAGCAGGATTAGTGTCTGGGTGCAGTAATGTCTATAGAAATACCGGGGGCTTAGTTCTCCTCTTGTTTGTTCATGAAGAGTTTTCTTTGACCAGAATGGAATTACTGTTGGTATATGCTGCTGTGAACAAAATAATTTGGCCTAAGATGCTCTGTGATGTGGCACCAGAAAGGCAGAAGGTTAATGCTTTTCTTTGAGTTGGTCTGTGAGTTCTGGCCTTAAACCAGACATTGTGTCACTCAATACCTCTTTTCGCTAACTCTTATATTGAGAAACTGAGCTCATGGATACGACAGATACACTTTTTGTCACAGTAAGGGACATTTTTACTTCATCATAGCTTCTTAGATTGTTCCTATGGAGCAGTTACACTTCAGCAAACACGGCTGCCTTTTGGTGGTGCCGAGGAAGTAGCGGTCTATCTAGGTGTAACGTTTTGTGAAACATTGCTTGTCTGAATTGCCTTTATGAATTGGGAAAAAAGGGATACGGTACGTTGGAACTGAGATTCCAGGTGGCAGGAAGGTGTGCATATTCCTCATGTAGAGAGAAAGGGTCCCAGCACCTTCCTTCTTATTTTCCTTCTCTTAAGTTTACCAATTCCTAAGTGCTGTTGTAGGAAGGCGTGCTTGTGTTAGTGTGCATTCTGTTCACTCTCTATCCACTTTCTTTCAGGGAAGCGAGTTTTGTACGGAGGCGGAGTATCTCTTATTAGATGTACTTGATACAGGTGGAGAAAATGGGCCTGGTTTTAGGTTCATAATCCCTTCATAAGGTTCTTAAGCATTTGGGAGAAGAATAAAAAGTCTTAGTCTGGACAGGGGACAGTTTTGTTGACACTGAGCTATCTCTTCCAGGTGAATATGCTTTCATGGGAGCACTGATCATTCAGGAGGTTATTAAGGAGCTGGTGGGAAAAGGGCTTGGCACTGCAAAAGTGTTGCTGCTGGCAGGGAGCAGGTAGGTATCTACAAGATTTCCTGTGGTGAAGACAGGAGACTTCCACGGTAGAAAGCTGTTAGGGAGGAGGTTTCAGCAGTTCCTGAAAAATTTCTTCTAGGAGTACAGCAACGCTAACACAGCAAACCCTGTATCTTTTCTCAGTTTTCTCCTTTAAGTGGTACAACAGGGGATGATACAATATTATTTCCTTGGCTTTTGGTCCAGGTACATTTATGAGAAAATGGAGAAAATAACAACCGGGTAGAAGCTTTGCAAGACGGAGGGAATGTGTTCATTCTTCCCCACATCAGGAGTGCTGGCTCCTGTTGGCCCACACCATGAGATGCATGCCTCTTGTGAATAGATTCGGGGCGTCTGAATTGAAAAAATCAGACTTGCCTGACACAGGTGCTCTGAATCATGCTATGTTGCACAAAGCTATGGTACACTCAGCATATGTTACACAGGGGTGTAATATAGAAGTTGCAAAGGGTGAATTTGTCTCACTTCAAATTCTTTTAGTTTTTGAGCAGCCAAACCCCTTGCAAATGATACGAAGCATATATATCTCCCACAAGAAAGAATAAGAACGGGATTTGGTTTCTGAGGTATCAGATTGTTACGCAGCACTGGCTTTATTTCTGAGTGTTTTGCAAAGCAAATAATTTGGTGACTACCAAGTTAGCGGTGGGTTGTCGGGTGGATAGATGGAAGTTGTTTATAGAGTGCCACTGCTGTGAGAGGATATGTGTGCTGGCAGCCATTTAATAGCTGTGAGTGCTTCATGACTGCAGTATTAACATTGCTGTTGCAGTGCTGGAGGGACAGGAGTGCTCCTGAATGTGGATCGAGTGGCGGAGCAGCTGGAGGAGATGGGTTATCAAGGGATTCAGGTTCGAGGCTTGGCAGATTCTGGATGGTTCCTGGATAATAAACAGTATCGCAGAACTGACTGTATTGATACCATAACATGTGCTCCAACAGAAGCCATCAGAAGAGGAATAAGGTACAATCAGATGCTCTAAAGTACAATTCTGTAAGAGGTTAGAGTGTGGAGAAGACGTCCTCCTTCTTTATCTTCCTTCATTTGATACTTAAGAGAGTATTTATCATCTCCATCAGTGGTTTTTCAATGATTGTATTGGAAAAGACAGTAATTTAAAAATCTAGACCTGCAGAAGAATGCGTGCAATTGTAGATGCTCTAAAATTTGTTGATGGGACAATGTAGCGGAGAAAGAACTCTGGTGTCAGTGAGTTGGAACTATAATCAAAACAGAAATAGACTGGGATATGGAAAGGCCATTGTTAAGATTGCACTATGCCTTTGATTCTGTTACTGCTTTGTCTTCTAGGTATTGGAATGGTATTGTTCCTGAACGCTGTAAGCTGCAGTTTAAAGAGGGAGAAGAATGGAATTGCTTTTTTGGATATAAGATTTACCCCACTCTTCGATGTAAGTATCAGAGGAGAGACATAAAATGGATTCTAGGGTTTCCTCTGTATCCGCAGCTAACTCAGAGCAATCCCTTTTCCCCATTTTTTGTCTTCCTAGGTCCAGTCTTTGTTGTCCAATGGCTCTTTGATGAGGCCCAGCTTACTGTAGACAATGTACACCTCACTGGCCAGCCTGTTCAGGAGGGGCAGTGGCTCTACATCCAGAACCTGGGTAGGGAGCTGAGAAATACCTTGAAGGATGTGACGTAAGTATTTCATTGAGGAAAACCTGGCACATTTATTTCTAAGAGACGTTCTTGTCCAGTATCCTATCAGCATTTCTCAGATCTCCGCAGAAATGAGTGGTGTAAATTTGGTAACTATTAGTTTGTCTACATCAAGAATCTTGCCTTTTTCATTTTTGGAAAAGTGCAAAGTAATTTCCAGCTTCCCAATTATCAAAGCTACCCTTTGTTATCAATAGGAACATGTTCTTTTCTTTCCTGCCTCCAAGGTGAGGTCTGAGACTCCTTGCCATTGCACAGCCATTGACCTCACAGGGATGTTTTGAAAAGTGCTGATCATAAAACATCCAGAGAGTTGATGAGACAACAGGGGAGGAACCATTAATGTGCCTTACTTGCTTCATACGAGAGCAGGTATTCAGGAGTCTCCTGTTGCAAATGTGCACTGTTAGGCAGGATGGAACGCCTTTTCTTCTGGATACTTGCCAGTTCAGTCGGGCTTTATATCATGATAGTCATTGCTGTTTCTAAAAATCTTGCTAGGGGCAGGAAAAATTCCACCCTCTACGTAGTCCGGAAGGTTCTATTTAGCAGGAGTTACTTTGTCCTTCCAAGACCTAATCCATGTTTCCTTTTTTCCTTTAGCGCTAGCTTTGCTCCTGCCTGTTTGTCTCATGAGATCATTACACGCAAGTGAGTGCTTTTGCAGATTCTGTGAAAGGTCAACAGGGGAGTGGTAGGGGAGTTAACCAGTTCTGGCAGCCTGACCCCTCTGATACAATCTGTTTGTCTTTTCAGTCACTGGACAGACATCCAGGTGAAGGGGACATCATTACCCCGTGCCCTGCACTGTTGGGATCGGAGCCTACATGAGAGCAACAGAAATGGGAAGGCCCCTCTGAAAGGCTGCCCAATTCATCTGATTGACAGCTGTCCATGGCCTCACTGCAACCCCTCGTGCCCCACTATCAGGGACCAGTTCACAGGGCAGGAGATGAATGTGATCCAGTTCCTCATGCACATGGGTTTTGATGTTCAGAAGATGGCACAGCAACAGGGCCTGGAGCCCAGTAAACTTCTGGGGATGCTCAGCAGTGGTAACTAGGAAGGGGTCTTCAGAAGGGCAGAGAGATTAGATCAGGAGGAGACTCTAAGCCCTTCTCCCACACTTTCTAATCTTCCTTACGCTCATGCAGGCAGATGCACGCTCGCACCCATGCATGCTCAAACTTGTACACACCCACGTGCTCCCACACTCTTGCACACTTAGGATGTGTCAAGGAAAAAAAAAAAAAGGCAATTTCTTGCTTACACTGTTTGACTGGAACTCGTTACCTCCAAACTCCAGGGCTCAGTTTTGGCCATTCATATCCTCTTCCTGTGTTACACAAGGCAATCTGATACAGGGAGTAGCAAAGCCATAAATAGCAGCAATGAGAACCTTCCCCAGATCTAGGACTTCTTCCCTTGCCATGAATTTTACATCATAGACTTGATACAAGTGGTGAAAAAAGCAAGCACTGGATTTCTTTTGTCCAACTAGAAGTGAAGGAATGATTACATGACTTCCTGGAGGTCAGCATCTCGTGATGAGTCATTACAAACCCAGGACGTGTGCTAGGGATGGACGCTCTTGTACTCAATTTACTTTCGTATTATTTTATAAAATGACTTTTTTATTACTTTTTTTAAACTAAGCAAGAAATATAAATGATATTGTTTTGTAACATATTTTTTTTAAATAACGAAGAAGCCTCTTGCTACTTTGGCAACGTGGACATATTTATTTTAATATGTAAAACGCTATTTATAAGGGCTGACCAGAGAACCATACATACGTCTTTGTAAAGTTGTATATGCTGCTCATTTGGATGGGTTATCCTTATGATCACTTGTGCCTGGGAGAGGGCTGAGGGTGGTATTGGCATTTTGTATTAATTAGACTTCTGTGTTCCCCTTGCAGTATGCTGTCATTGTTTCTCTGATGAAGAGGTTGTAATATGAGGTCTAAGTACAGAGATTTTCACCCAGCATCTGACGTTTGCATACACGCACAGCATTTTCAGCTTGAGTGCGATCTGCCGGGTATTCCAGGGCATTGCATTTGAAGATGCAGGGAGATGTGTTTTTGCAGAAAAGGCCTCTATTCTAGTGAGAGAAATGTTTGATCAGACCATCTGGCCTGTCTTGAAATGGGGAGCATTTGGAACATAAAAGGCAGAGAACACAAGACAAGCACCAACATATTCCTATTCTAGTGGTTTGCGAACACACCCACCTCAGAACACAGAGGATCCCCTTTGATGGTAATGGGAGGAGAACAAGGGCGGGATGAGGAATGTGCGACTGAAGCTGGAGAGAGTGAGAGACCATTCCTTAGGGGGGAGAGCACACAGGCAGCGGCAGAGGAGCTTTATACTGTAGCGCACTGCTGCTGGTGTAGACAAACCTCCACGAGGAGCGTAATTTACATCCACTCTACAGAAGTTCTCGATACCGACTTTGCATTTGCTTGCACTTGTGTAAATGGTCACACAATGTGTGGGCCACAGAAAATTGGGGCCTAATTTTAGAAAAATTCCATGCACTTTCAAGATAGGTCTTGCCAGGTTAAAATGGTAGTGCTGTTTCTAAGATCCATTGTCTTAGGTGAGTAAACCCCAAAATGAACAAAACCACAGCCATTCGGTTACTTTTCATGGACTTCGGTAAACAGTCAGGCAGTACCACACAGGAAAGTGGCCGTCCTGCTGTGCAAGATGGGTTTAGTACACATTTAAGATAAAAAAGTCACTGAGGAGAAAATGAATGGTGCTCCCAGGAGAACTCAAATGCAGGAAAACTATCAGTGGAGTTTCCTGATGATCAGTCTAGGGATTACTGATACCCTTGAATGTTTTAGTGACTTGGGTATAAAAGTAAAATTGTCCTGATTACATTTTTCATGCCACCAAGTTGAGAGGCTTCCTCAGTACAGACAACATTTGGAAAAGCATAGAGATTCCTTTGAGGGCTGGAGTCGCATGGAGTCAATCAGAGTGCTTGTACTTGAGCAGTAGCCAGAATTTCTGCAGTGCACTAGTTCATCAGTTGGGAGCAGCAAGGGAAACTACTGTGCATATCAGTAGGATGTCTATACGCAAGACGATGCACCTGTAGATACGGCAAGTGCCCAAGGCTGTGTCCAGCGATATATTTCTGCCAGGAAACAGTAAAGTATAAATACCACTGTTGAAGTTCGGAATACTTTTTGCAGAGCTGGTTACCTGTATATCTAAAACGTTAATTCAATGGTTAATTTCCAAAAGGCAAAGAATGTTCAGAGAGGATATTTTCCTTGCAAGCCCAGGGAAAAAATCCCTGGGAGTCAGGGATCACTCTTGTAGCTTAGCATGCTTCTGCAACAGTCTTTTAAAATGTGTAACAGGGAGAAGTCTCAGAAATATTTTTAAAGGGGAACTTGGCTAATTTATTAGAAAAATTATACAATGTGGTTGCCAGTCATAGCTGAAAACTGGAATCTGTAACCCAGGAAGTCATTTCCAGCTCTATACTTCTTGTACTTGTGCAATAAATATAATTCTCCCAAGCCTTTGTAAAGCTGGCACTTCTAAGTTCATCCCCAGTGACATCTGCTTTGTGGAAGCCAATGGCAAAAAGGGCAAGACTGGAAGAATTCAGTACCATGTGTTTGTACTCTCAGATCTTATGACTAGATGAGATGCTTTCCCTCTGAGAGGGAAAAATTGTCTCCAAAAGCATCACATGATTGACCCAGAATTAAAATGCAACCAAGAAGTCAAAAGCTGAGAGCAGAATGTATGGATTTGCACTGCATGACTACAGGTCGAGACTTGGGCATCGGGCACATGAGCAGTTTCAGTCACGAGCGGGGGGGTAGACCCTGTGCCTCTATTCACTACAGGGATTGCTGCTAATACACAGGGCCTGAGAGAAACTAACTCTTACCCAGATAACCCACTCTTTAGCTGTCACGGAGGAAGACCGCAGATCTGATCAAGTAATGCCCACCAAACCCAGCTGCAATACAGTGAAGACCACGGACAATTACATTCTGCCAGTCTTACTGGTTGGAGCTCGGTGCTGGACTGGGGGCAGCTGCAAGGAGGAAGTGCCATGCTGGAGAGAGGAAAGGCACAGAAGGGCTGCTATGGGAAAAGATGCCCCGTTCCTCGGACAAGCAACATGGAGGCAGCGTCATTACTGCGAAAACACTGCAAGAGGGTGGTGGTAGCAGCAGTGGGACAGTGCGGCTGCTGCTGCTTCCTCAGTTCCGCAGCATCTGCTGCAGCCATGGAGCAGCTGATCAAGCTTTTGCCCCCCACGCTAGCCCTTGCTGCTCTGTCCTCCTGGCAGCACACCTCTCGCATGGAACCCAGGCTAAAAATCTGGACGGTTTGGTAGCCATGGTCTCTTCTGTGCCAATCAATGTCTCACTTCGTAAGATACGGTGACTGACCTTCTAGGAGCCACTGGTCTGATGCGTGGGTATGTGGGCTTCTCAACATTTACTTTAATTGCAAAGCTGCCACGCCATTCACCAGCAAATGGCTGTGGCTCTGGATCTCCTTTCAGAACAAACCTTGAACTGTGCAGGCAGAGTCTTCCCTGTTCAGCAGGAGCTCAAAGTCTCAAAGGAGCAGTGCAACAAGCTGAGGTGATGGGGTGCAAGAAGCTGTGGGTTTCTAATTCATGACCTTCCATCTGATAATCTGCCTACACGTTTTTAAACTGAAAAGAAAATTTAAGTGCTTTGGTAGTGCATCTATATGGTACTGGGAAATGAGACTGCTGGCAGCACCTGGAGGCCCTGAGGATCCACGGAAGCTGCAGACCTGCACATTCAAACCCAACACCCGGGCAGAAGGCAGTGGTCCGTCGGGTGCACTGCTCCTGCCCACTGTTCATTTTGGGGACCATTGCCCTCTGCCAGCGCTGTCTCCTGGTGCTGAGGTCTCTCTGGAATGGCACCATTTCTCATGGGAATCTGAAGCCCGGCAGCAGGACCAGCTCTTCTCTGAGCCCAGGCATCACCGATGGGTCACAGCACGCAGGGCAGCTGAGGGGGATTGCGATGGTCAGCCTGTGGCACCAGGCCCTGCAAGCAGTTGTCCTCAAGTGCACCTCGGCATGGAGCGTCCCCTTGCTCTCTGCTCGTGAATGTGGTGGTCCTCTGGTCAGATGGGAGGTGACGCAGCAAGTTACAGTGTAAGCAATAACACAGTGGGCTATAAACTGTAAAATCGCTCTTTTCCTGTGACTGTGGGGTTCGGTACAGCCGCTTGACTGTCATACAATAGCTGTTGAATAAACTTTTCCTCACTGACCCCACGTAGCCAGTGTGGTACAGTTGCAGCCAAATGCTACAATGGGGAGCGTCGGGATCTAGAGGGGCTCCTGCTAGGGCTTAAGAAGAAAAATGACGAGTGTGATTTCAGCTGTGTTTAGGTGCAACAGAGCATCACTGATGGAGCGCTGAGACTGCACAGGGACAGCAAAGCAGTGTCCCCAAGCAGGATGGGTGAGAATCCAACAGCAGCGATAGCTTTGCCTTGTAGCACAGCCCCTCTGTTTTACAGGACATGCCGCAATACAGACAGTAACAGACTGCCAGTAAAGCCTGGAAAACTTCTGCTAGAGGTGAAGGATTAACATCACAGAGAGTCAGGAAGGGGAGAGCACGTTCACCTGGAGCTCCTTGGCTCTCTTGCTGCATTTCCTGGTTGTTGTGATGTTAATTGTGCAACTTCCACCCCAAATGAATGCAGGTTTTCTACATTTAGTACCAGAGGTCCTTTTAAGGAAAATGGGAGCGATTTTTGTGAAAGAGACACTGAGGTTACAAGATGGTGACAAAGCTGAAGGTAGGCACATTTTTATCTTGACGTCCACAAAATTTGTACTGTTCTCATGCAAATCATTCCGTAAAGTTATCCCTGGCCTACAAAATGTTGACTGTGAGCTGCTGGAGTGCTGTAGCCACTGCTTTTCACCGTAAGCAATCCTGCTGTAACCTATGTCTGTCTCCATTTGTCTCTTGGCTTAAGCCACAGCTGGATCACAAGTGACTTGCAGCAGCAATGCTAGCTTAAACAGTTCCTGTCCAGTCCCCTGGTCCTGGCTGCTCTGTCTGTCAATGCCACTGCTGTGCGGATACAACCACGCACATCTGCAGTGTAAATCAGACCAGTGATGACTCCAAGTTAAAAATAATCCCTGTCAGGTGCAAGTTTTCTGCTGTTCTTTTTTCAATCTGAGATTAGTATCCTGATCCAGCTCGCAGAGCAGTTGTGTAGGCAAGACGTGTAAGAGCAAGGGAGGAGGGTGGAGGGGTGGGAATAAGCAGGCAGAAACTGGACGTGCTGCATCGCCTCCAAAGCCCATTTTATTCAAGCAGAGACTCAGGTAAAGGCACGCTTCCTGGAAGCATGAGCTGCTGCAGTTGCACAGCCCAGGTGGTGGTCTCCTGCCTGCCCGCAGCCCTGGTGCCAGCAGCCCTTGCAGGCAGCGAATTGCTGAGAATGGGTATTCTTCCAGGGGTTCTGGGAGCTTTCAGCCATCTGAGCTCCCTGAACCAGCCACTCCGAGTCCCCAGCCACCGCACAAGGAAGGGTCATGGGAGAAGGGGGAGCAGCGTCCTTTGCCTGGGCAAACACAGGCTGCCCCAGAATTGCACGCTAAGATCATAAATTGGAGCAGACACTCTCTTTTGTCAGCTCTTCCTTCTAGTATCTAGCACTGAATGTGGCGATTCATTGGTGGGTGTCACATCATTACATTAACATACGAATAAGAAACAATGCAATATTAAGCAATTATTATTGTTACTAAGCACGAGGGTTGATTATAATTCCCAGTTAGGAAGTTACAGACTTTATCAGCACAGCTGATGACTATCCTGAACTATTCAGAACAGTTTTAAGAGGCTGGGCTGGGCTGGCCCTCCGTCATGCTGACTCCCTGCACCTGTGCAGATCTTCTGGGATGATCCTGCTTCCTTACTAGGACCACCACAGCGAGAGCTGGTCTGCAGGGAGGAGTTGGCAATGCTGCCATGAGGTAAGTGAGGAATTTTTCTACTATTTTGCGTTTTTCATCCTTCCCATTCTGAAACCATATCAGAAATTTTCTTTGTGGTTTTTAGAGTTAGAATTAAGAGACTTTTGGGTAGAGACCAAGTCTGGAAAAATGTCTACCAAAAACGGCTACCCGGGAAAGCTTTGATCCAACAGGAGGGAGGGTTTGACACTATATATTGAAATCTGTGCTCCAAAACAGAGCTAAGAACATCAAAGTGATTTTTTTTCTCTTTACAATTGTATTTGGTTGTAGCATTCAGAGATACCAGAATAACTGGTTCCCATGTAAGTAAAACAGAGACAAGGAAGAGTTTAAGGAGTTAGTGAGGACTGGTGCTCAGAATCTTCACAGACACATGCTCTCACTAATGCTAAAGCACAGCAGGGCCTTTCACAGCAAGTAAATGTATTACTGCTCCACATCAAATGGAGCAAAGTGAGTCAGCTTTTATCGTAGCCTCTGGCCTAAATCCCTTTATAGGGCTTGTGATGCCTTCAGGCTTGTGCCCCCACTCAGGGATCCTTGGGTCCGCAGAACCGAGCTCCTGTTTCTGCAGCGTGGCTGGATTACAGCCGCTTCCACAGACAGCCCCCACGGTGTGGGGCGGCTGCTGGGAGAACAGCAGCATTCCGGTGACCCGAACGTTTCTGGAGGAATAGTAGGAGGATAATCAAGAGCCTCTGATGGAGCTCGCAGTTTCAGTGTTAAATAACACCCGCTCACGGCAGTTGGGGGGGGGGCAGGACTCATTCCAGAACTATTAATATAGCCCCTATTTATACTCCTAGGTTCCTGCGAATGGCGTAGCAGAGAGCTACAGCTGCAGAGCTAAAATGGAATAAATGTCAGCCTCCAGGGAGAAAGCGAACCTTTCAGGCATCGTGTGGGAAAGGAGACGGCGAAAGGACAGAACACAGGGCAGGTTTCAGACCTGAGAAAGCGGAGTGAGCTGATCGCGGCACTCTGAGACTGCAGCTGGTGGGCAGAGCCAGCCAATAACCTCCCTGCAGCAAGCAAGTCTGCTCTGAGAGGCTGCCAGAAACGCACACTCAACGTCAGGCGCAGCACCTACTGATACCGGTAGAGACAAGGCAGGGATTCGAGCTGCTGCTCTACTGATCCAGTACCAGGTGTGACTCAGGACAAAGGAGCAAAAGCCTGAAAAGACGTTTCGGGGGGGGGCGTTAAGTGCATTGTCTGCTAGACGGGAAAGATGATGGAGAGCACGGGAGGGCCGTATCTGAACACTGCTGCTGTGACGTCCCCTGTGGGAATAGCTCGTTTGCTGCAGATGACGTTTGGATGCACCACATTCAGCCTGGTAGCCCACCAGGGGGGATTCAGTGCAGCATACGGCACTTTCTGCATGTTTGTCTGGACCTTCTGCTTCGCCATCACTGTCTTCATCATCGCCTGCGAATTCACGCATCTGCACAGCTGCCTGAGCATTTCCTGGGGAAACTTCACTGCTGCTTTTGCTATGCTCGCCACGCTCATGTCCGTCACAGCCGCAGTGATCTACCCGCTCTACTTTGTCCAGCTTGGCTGCTACCCCATCGGCTGTGAGGTGAGAGACTTTCGCATTGCAGCCAGTGTCTTCGCAGGCCTCCTGTTCGTTGCGTATGCCACCGAGGTGTTCTTAACCAGGGCAAAACCAGGACAAGTCACTAGCTACATGGCTACCATCTCTGGGCTCCTGAAAATCGTGCAGGCCTTCGTGGCCTGCATCATCTTTGGAGCGCTGGTGAACGACAGCCAGTATGGCAAATATGTGGCGACGCAGTGGTGCGTGGCCGTCTACAGCTTTTGCTTTGTGATGACAGTGGTGGTAGTGGCCTTCAGTGTCACAGGTAAGACTGCCTTGCTCTGGTTCCCCTTCGAGCGCTCTGTGGTCGTCTACACCTTCGGGGCCGTGCTGCTGTACGTGAGCGCAGCGGTCATCTGGCCAGTATTCTGCTTCGACAGCAAGTACGGCTCCCCGCAGCGCCCCAGCCTCTGCGCCAAGGGCAGGTGCCCCTGGGACAGCCAGCTGGTGATTGCCATCTTCACCTACGTGAACCTGCTGCTCTACGTGGTGGACCTGGCGTACTCCCAGCGCATCCGCTTTGTCTCGCACCTCTGAAGTGAGGGTCTGTCGCTGCGAAGCTGTCCCAGCGCCGTAAGCAACGGCAGTCGGGGATGCTGCAGGAGACGGGATGGGGGGAAGGGAGGCGCTGATCAGGCATGTGCGCAAGAACCATGTACCAAACTTCAAGGTCAAGACTGACTGGACCATCAAATTAACGACCTGTAGTGGGTGGGCTGCAGCTGATGCTGGGAAAAGCCCACCTCCCTCGTCGTTCAACATCTGCCTCAGCTGCCTGGTGCCAGAACGAAGAAACGATGCAGCTGACAGTATGCAAAATGTCCTTTCATCTCCAGGCGGCAGAAACGCTTGCTGCAACAGCGGGTCTGCAGCTACTGGATTACTGAGCTAAATATTAGGAAAGACATCAAGGATTTTGAAACTGTTACCAGCGCTTAAGCGTAATCAAGTGACTACCCAGGAAGTGGGAAAGTTAAAAGCTGCATCAAGGAACACCAGTTCTGGAGATGAAAAACAATCCCTCAGAGTTTGGGTTAGTTTGGGCTGTGTGGTGAGACATGAAATGCTTGCAAGTGTGGGAAATTCCAGTCAGGATGTTTCTGAGAAGAACATCATAGCTGTAATATTATTTGGAAGATTACTAGTCCTTTCCCTTCCTCTCCTCTCCTTCGCTGTTTAGTACAGAAAAAGACTATCCTCAAGCACACACCTTGGGGGGGAAGCATGGGATATTCCTATTTAGCCAACACTGAGTCATTACAGAAATGAAAATTTGCAAAATTGGGGCTCTACTGCCAAGAAACAGGGTGCAGAATAGAGCTGAACTGCAAAATAACCATGTGTAACTTGACATCCTTGCTCAAGCAGGACCAGAAGGTACCTTGGCACGTGCTTTGTCTACGTTCATATGCCACTGTTTCTTTATACTGATGGCAAGAATTTTTCTTCTGGAAGCTTAAAGATAAATTTTGGGGGTGGAGGGGCGGGGAGGGGATGCAGAGATTAATTGATCTCACAGTGCTGCATAAAAGACTAAACCGGGGCAGGGGCATGGACAGGATGCGACACGACAAAACTTGCATACAACGGTAACAAACTGGGAGCGCTGCCTCAGACCAGATCAGGCGCTGGGATTCCCGAGCTCTTTGCATCACCACCGAGCTGCATTTCTCTGACCCATCCCTGACAAAACACCCACTTTGAAGTCCCACATTGCATAGCTCAGATTTCAAGCTTAATAGGAAGAAATACTCTTCATTTCTGATCCAGCAAGAAACCAAAGCAGTCTGAGTACGTGTGCAGAAAGCATGCAGACTAGATAGGTTTGATTAAAATCTGAAGTAGCTGACTGTCAAAAGCAAGATTTATTTTTTAACCAAATTACAATAAAGCTGAATGGCAGACTTACATACTACATCTCCAGAGATTTGTATACTTTCATCTTGCTCTCCACACAGCTTTTCTTTCACCAGACATAGTCCTTCTGCTTTCTGCCGGAAAGCATAGCTCAATTTATTTTGATGTATGAAGCCTGAACGCAGCCCCAAAAAAGTATATACACCAGACGGCCAAGACCTCTGACTGACATTCTTTGTAGCAGAGTCACTCAGAAAAAAGGAAGGAAACTCACTTTTCATCAGTGCTTTGTATGGGGTTTGAAAAGCAAAGGAAAAAAATTGTTGGGACAGGTTGCGTTGGGTAATTCTGCTACCAAGAGCCAGCCTTTAGTAGTGGGAATTACTAGCCCATGGAACAGGGCAAGAATCGGTATCCAGCATAAAGGGAATGCACTGAACAGCCTTCCAGGGGTTTTTCTTTTCTGTAGGTCCCCATTAAGGGCAGGAAGTCTGGAAGATAATGGTCCCACAAGAGGCTGGCCAGCTTGTTCTAGGGCAAGACCCGAGACTATCTACTATGGATATAAAACAGGCTATTAGAGCGCTTTATTTCTTGCCACCCAAACAAACTAAGGGGTTGTACAAATAAGAAATGTTAACTTGGGAAAAGAAATCCATTTGTATTGCAGGAGGCAGTGTACAGAGAGCCATTGCACGCAAAAGGAATCCTGAGCATTTCTGATATATTCTTTTTAAACCCATCAACCTGGACAAATTAAGCTCTGTCACACTTGAAAATTGCTTCTTTTTTTTGTTATTACAGAGCACTAAAAATCAAATAGGTGACTGTGAACCGTCATGGCTTGTTATAAAATTCAAGCATGCAAACCCAGGAATATTGCTTTAGGAAAGCACCTTCCTGTAGCCTCCGGTGTGGCTCTGAGGGGGCTGCTGGAGGCCAGGGAGAGGGACGTCAGCGGCAGGTGCCCTGCAGGCAGGGGCTGCTGCTGGTCCCCAGAGATGCCACTGCAAGTCTTTCGGGCAGTGAAGTCTGTCGGAAAGCTCCTCAGCTGGCTAACGCTTTTTTCAGCTATGCATTTGCTTGCGTTTTGCTGTGAAGATTTTGCACCAAGTAAGAGCAACTAGCAGGAATATGATAAAATCTGCTCATGACACAAGTTGATGCAACTTACACGGTGCCAGGGACATAAAGAAAGGCCGAAGAGAAATAGGTAACTGGGAAACAATGGGGGTAAAATTTAATGCCTTCACAATGAGGAGGAAATAGAATTTAACATGGAAATCATGACACCGCTGACCGGAGGAGTGGAAAGACAAGTCATTGCCAAGAACAGTGTGTTCAGATTTAGCTTTCTCATCTGCCAGCCAAAGACTGAGCAAAAAATGTTAGCATGGTCAAAATGGCAAAAAAAGATTGTGTGGACAACAATCCACTCCTTTAGGAGAAAAAAAAATATACAAAAAATCAAAACCTCATGCTTCCGTGGTTGAAAGACTCACTAACCATTGGAAACTATGAGATTACCCAATCTAGGACAGAGAACATCCGATAGCTGCTTGGTATGATTTTAACAACCAGCCCTGTCATGATTCAGTTAATTAAAAACCCCTTTATTTCCAGAGCTCGTCTTTCTCCTTAATTAATAAATCATGATCAAGTAACTTGCCATAAAACAGGCGTCCTAAAACACCATTCATTCTCAACTTCTTTGGTAAACTAATGTCAGAATGTATATGCGTTAATTACAGATTTGTGTTTGCAGCCAATCTAGACGGCTCCTAGAGGATTCTAATCTGAAATACATAAAAAAAAAATCTGAATCTTTAACAGGTTGGGTTTTCATTGGTTTTTTTTTCCTTCTCTTTCTGAAGACTGGGGTTCATTCTGAAGACTGGGGTTCAGGATCCCCAAAAGACCATTAGAAACGTTCAATCCACAGGAGATACACTGAGATTTATTTCTGTCAATACAGGAGTAAGAAAAAAGCCGAAGAAGAGAAAAAAAAAAAAGAAAACAGTGTGGTAAGATCACATTTAGGAAAAAAAAGCACTGCCTGGTGCCTGGTTTTTATAGTGACATATTTCAAAACGTCTCGGTCTCTTCACAGTCCACTACTACGGACCTTTGAGCGAAGCCACCCCGCGGGGCACACCGCCGAAGCACGCCTTCGCGCTCCTGCCACGGGCGGGACCACACAGGCCTTCAGCCTGAGAATGCCCACACCTTCCTGCAGAGCAGCCGCGAGGCTTGTTGCGGGTACATTAGGTGTGCTGACACGACTTGTCTGGTTACCGGGTTACAAAATTTCCATCCTGGTTCAAGTGTAGGAAAATCCTTTCGTCCAGGAAATCTACAGGCAATTCCACGAACAGGGGAAAGCCGCCGTTCCAGGATCAAAGGCTGCCCGAGTCATTCTGCAGCAACGCGAGAACCTGCGCGGGCAGCGGAACAGGCGCTGCCGGGCCCCCGTCCCTGGGCGGGGGCGCAGAACCGGCCCACCGGCGCTTCCCGGGCACCCACCTCCGCGCCGGCGGCCGGCGCGGAGGGCGGAAGGGCGAGAGCACCGGGCGAGGAGGGACTCGAGAGCGCGGGCGCAGACAGGCGGGGACCGAGAGCCCCGTCCCACACCCGCCGCGCCCCGGGCCCCGCGGGGGGACTCGGCCACCCCGGGATGAGCCGCGCATTCCGCGCTCGGCTCCGCGGAGTCAGGCGAGGGCAGGAGCATCCCAGGAATGTCCGGGACAGCAGCTGGGAAAGGCCCGCGCCCGCCCTCCCCGCTGCCACCCGGGCCTGCGGGCACGGCGGCCCCCGGGCCGGGCCCGCGCTGGCGCCAGGCCGCAGGGGCGCTGCTGGGGGGGGGGGGGGGGGGCAGCCCCGGGGGGAGAGGCGGCGGACCGCGGGGCGCCTCCCGCTCGGCGGCCCGCAGCCCTCACCGCGGCGGCGGGCGGCCCCGCAGGGCACGCGGCGCCGCCCGAACCTTCCAGAAGGGCGCGCGCCGCCGGCCCGCGGCTGCGGCGGGAGGACAGCGCCGCCTAACGGCGCGACGCGGCGGCTGGCCCTGAGCGGCCCCCGTAGGCGGTGAATGATGCAACACCCAGCGCCGGTTGCCCCAATAGCTGGCGGGGGCTGCGCCGGTAGCACCGCCCCTCGCTCCTGAGTGGCGGAGGGCCGCTGCGGCCCCGCCCTGCCGCCCGCCGATTTGCTGCGCGCCGACGCCCGCCCCGCTGCCACGCGTCACCGCCTCCCTGCGCGGTGCGCGGCCACGTGGACGGCGGTGCGGCCGCAGGTGGGCTCCGGCGGGGCCGCTCCGAGCCGGCCGCTCCCCGCCGCGCCATGAGCGTGGGGTTCATCGGGGCCGGGCAGCTCGCCTTCGCCCTGGCCAGGGGCTTCACGGCGGCAGGTGGGCGCGGGCGCGGGGGGCGGGCGGGCGGCGGGCCGTGCCGAGCCGAGCCGAGGCGCCTGGGCTGACGGGCGGTGCCGTTCGCAGGGGTCCTGGCCGCGCACAAGATCACAGCGAGCTCCCCGGACACCGACCTGCCCACCGTGAGCGGGCTGCGGGTGAGTGAGTGCGGGCGGTGGGCAGGCGGCGGCGCTTCCCCCGCGGCGGGCCGCCCCGGGGCGACAGCGGTCCCGTTTCTCTCCCACCGCTGCAGAAAATGGGCGTGAACTTCACGGTGAGCAACAAGGATACGGTGAAGAGCAGCGATGTCCTCTTCCTGGCCGTGAAGCCCCCCATCATCCCCTTCATCCTGGAGGAGGTGGGCCCCGACATCGAGGCCCGCCACATCGTGGTCTCCTGCGCGGCCGGTGTTACCATCAGCTCCATCGAGAAGGTGAGGAGGGGCGGCGTGGCCTGGAGGGCCGGGCTGGGGCCTGCAGCCTCCAGAGCCTCGCCGTAGCGCAGGCCGGTGCCCGGAGGCGGCTGCCCCAGGGCAGGACCATGCGGGAGCTGGCCTGGGGCCGGCCCCGCTCCTACGGCCCTCCAGGAGTTGATGTGAGGGACAGGCGTCGCCTCTGCTCCCCGGGACCGGATTCGTGCTGCAGCCGACGGGTTGCTCTGGGTCGCCTTTGCCTGTCCTCATCAGAAAAAGCGCCAAGAGTCTCTATGCCGGCTCTTTTATTACATGAGGTGCTGTCAGACCTTTTTTGTCTCAACAGAGGTGGGTCGTCTCCCCTGAATTTCTGCAGACTTTGTGCTAAGTGTCTGCAGGAGCTGTTTTGGAGACTTGTGACTTGATGTGGGAATGAGGCGTTCAGGATATTGTTCCCAACAACAGCTCTGCCCAGCTTCCTATTTGCTGGTACTACTAAAGACTTCGCATTCAAGTTTTGGCCGCTTTGGCTCAAAGCAGGGCGTTTGGAACACAGGAGTCTCTCTTTTCCCTCTGGTTGCGTTCTTGCTCTAGGGGAGTCCTTTCCTAGACAGCTTATTCGGTATGCCAAATATGCACTAAAGCTCATTTTTCTTTCTTCTTTCTTTGTTTCTCTCTCTCTCTCTCTCCAATAATTTTCTGCCCTAAGAAACTCTCTACCTTCTGCCCCACACCAAAAGTGATCAGGTGCATGACCAATACCCCTGTGATTGTCCGGGAAGGTGCTACAGTCTATGCCACTGGGACTCATGCGGATGTGGAGGATGGAAAGCTCTTGGAACAACTGATGGCCAGCGTAGGCTTCTGCACTGAGGTGGAAGAGGACCTGATAGATGCTGTAACGGGGCTCAGTGGCAGTGGCCCAGCGTATGTATGTGCTACTTCTTCAACTTGTGACAGTCTTGGGGATAGCAGTAGGCTTGGCATGCGGTGAAAGTCTGTGCAACTTCAGTTTGTCATTGCTTGTTTTTCTCATCACTCGCATTCGCGATGGGACATGTAATCCAGGTATTCAGTTTATAACCATTCTGGGTCAACAACAAAAGTCCATTACCAGTTGGATGAGTCTGAAGTCCATAGCCAGCGTGCAGTGTCCACGTGTCCATGTTGCAAAATGTAGGCCTGTAGTTAGTATGACCCAGAAGCTGAATTTCTCCCATTCCCCCCAGTCCTGAGCTGGAACTAGTGGGAGGGAAGCCTGGCATGGCACCCATGCAGTAAAGGGGGAGGCTTTTGTCAAGTCTGTAAGCGATAGGAGTCACGGTGTGATCCTGGAGCCCTGGATTCTCTCCTCCCTGAGACTGTTGGTCTTGGAGTAGAGACTTTCAGTCACCTTCTTCCTTTGTCTGGTTTCAGGCGTTCACTGCCCTGGATGCTCTGGCGGATGGGGGAGTGAAAATGGGACTTCCCCGCAGGCTGGCTGTTCGACTTGGAGCACAGGCTTTGCTGGTTAGTATTTCCTCCCCCTAAACACATCTGAGTCTGTGCCTGCTCTGTGCGGAGTATTCTGCACATTGTGGTTTGAAATTACCTCGGTCCTCTTACTGAACCTACTTTAAAAAAAGTGTTTGGTTTGACTGCACGCAGGTTCCCGGTGAGGGAACGTAGCAAGTGTCCGCAGCAATCTGATGGCGCTGATGGTGGTATGGGAGCTGGGGCCTGGGGAACCGTGACTCCTCTGCAGGCTTTTTCAGCTCTGAAGAGCGTTTTGGCAGCCTGCTAATGGTGTCAGGCAGGAGCCTGGTTTTGCCTACTGTGAGTGTTAGGTGCTGCTCTGTGCAGTGGAGAACAGGAGTATTTGATGCTCAGTTCCTCGGTCAGAGCTCTGGCAGCTGTTTTCTCTTCCTCGCTACAGGGCGCTGCCAAAATGCTGTTAGAATCTGAGCAGCATCCGGGTCAGCTGAAGGACAATGTCTGCTCACCTGGGGGAGCCACCATCCACGCACTGCACTTCCTGGAGAGCGGTGGCTTTCGCTCACTCCTAATCAATGCTGTGGAGGCTTCCTGCATCCGGACAAGGTGGGCACCTAGAAAGTCCTAAAGAGCCTGCAAAACTTGCCCCCCCGCCCCGTCTCTTCCTTTTGCTATGTCTTTCTCTCCCACCACCCCATTGCAGGGAGCTGCAGCATTTGGCAGACCAAGAGAAGATCTCCCCAGCAGCCATAAAGAAGACTTTGTTGGATAAGGTGAAGCTGGAGTCTCCTTCTCTGTCCGTAGCGTCTGCCAGCAAAGTCAGTCTGTTTACCAGTAAGAGCCCCAGCAACAAGAAGAACTGACGAGATTGCTGTAGTCTGGCTGTGCTGAACATCAGTCTCCTCCATGCCCTTTCTTTTGTTGTCCAAGGAAAAACTCTCGCTCTGAATGTTGGTGTCCCCCATCCCTGACTCTTGGCTTGCGGCAGCTGTGGGGCAGTGCAATGCTGTAGAAGAGGGTCTTTAACCTGTAGTGGGGTTAGTGCAAACTGTCCCTGGCATTGCTGTTCTCTGTTGGGCAGGGGTGATACCATCATCAGAGCTTCATCAAGGGCATTGTTCGTCCAGAAGCCTTGGATACTTCTAGCACTCAGGCGGTGTTTGTGGTGTCCCATGCAGAAATGGTTTCTAGTAGGATTTTTTAAAAGGTTTCAGAATGCCTTTTGGTTTCAAAGGTTTGAACCGGGTCTGGATCCCTCTTGCCCCATCTTCCATCTGCTGTCAGAGCTTGTGTCTTGTCGCTGTCTTTATTAGCTAGAGCAAATGCTGCCACGCAAATGCAGTGCTGTGCACTACATTAGAGGCTGGGCCCTAAAGCACCTCTCCGAAGGGACCAAAGTGCCTCTGCCCCATCTCCCATCTGCCTTTACTTTGAGAGACAGATGGTGTGAACCTCTGGACCACGTGCCATTTCTCTCTTTGTGTCTCTCCTTTGCTGCAAGCCTGGCTTGGGTGGTTGGGCAGATGGAGGGGTAGTGAGTGCTCCCTTTTCCCTCTGACACTTCTTAATGCTGTCCATGGGCAGAATCTGCTCCCACGCCCCCATGGATATGTTTCAGCATCACTGTGCACCCTAATGCTCTCCTTGCTCGTTGCACTGTTCCTGGGGCAGCTGGGAGCAAAGCTAAAGTCAAGGACAATCTCCTGCAGAGAAAGACGCCTTCTGTACCGTTCCCTTAGACTCAAGCAGAGTTTTTGTACCCAACTGCTGAGCTACTGTGTGGCAGCAGGACTCCTCAGCACCTTTTCTTCCATCAGGCTGTACTTCCTTGGACTGCAGTGTTGATGCCTGTTGACAGTGGCTGCTCTGCTTCAGCTTGTGCAATCCAGCTGTGTCGTGGTGCACTGGTTGTCCCAGACAGCATTTCTCCCAGCAGAGCCCCTGGGCTGGTGAAATCCAACAGAGCAGCCCTCAGTGTTACCTTGTGTCGGCACAGATGCACCTCTCTGGTATTTTCTAGACTTGTTTCTTTTTTCTTCCTCTTTCTCTGGAGGTGTTGCACCGCTAATGGCTAGAAGGGGAAAACACCTAGAAAAAAGTTTGGGGCTGCTTCATGCGGTTGCATTCCTAGTTCTTTGGAATATAAGACTAAAGGGAAACAGTGAGTCATCTGGTCTGGCTTGTGGCTCAGATCTTGTCCCATCTCGCCTAGCTTGTCCTGTGTGATACCCAGGAGGAAAGTCAGTCCTTGACACAAAAGAGGTTCTCGGGGAGGATTTGAGAATGCCTGATGCCTGTCCAACAACAAGGACTTGCTTAGTGAAACACATCCAGATGACTACGCTTTTGCAGAGGAGGAAGACCCTTGCTGTTCTGGTCTGGAGAATTTCCCAAGGCTGACTCAAATTTATGAGCAAGAAACAGCAGTGAAGTCCGGGGTCTAGGAGCAGTGGTCCCTTCTGCCCCTGAAACTCCGGTATTTGTGAGGGAAGGAATCTGGCCAGGGTTGTGGTAGTAGCAAGCAGGGAGGGTGGCCCCGCTCGACCCTTCCTGCTGGCTGGCACAGCCCCGAGCACCGGGCCAGGCGTGAGCAGGCACTGTGCTGCATCGAGGGCTCTCTTCCCTGGGCCCACTGGGAAAAGGAATGAATGAGGGTTGTAGACTCAAAGGGCAGAGGGGACCAATGCTCTGATCAAACAGAAGGTGGGTTACAGCCCGTCATCCAGAAGGACGGTTAACCTTTCCTTCAGGCACAGTCTTGGGAGCCAGCCCCAGAACAGCAGCAAAGGGAAGATTGCCTCTACTGCTCTCTGTGATTTCTTTACAGCCAACATCCCTCTGTGGCTTCCTTGCCTCCCTACTTTTCTCCTAGACCCCGAGTCCTGTCCCAAGCCAGAAAACTGCACAAAGCAAAGCATGCAAGCTGCCCCTACCACTTTTATAGGGCTGCAGTGGGAGCAACAGGCTGGAGGGGATGGAATGGATTTGGGTGGATAACTGTCATACTGTATTCTACCTTGGGGTATACTGGGGGAGTGCTGGTAAAAGGAGGACACTTAAGATGGGCTTATTGTCTCCTGAGGAATCTTGGACATGCAGGTGATACAGGAAAAGCATTTCAGTATCGATGCAGAGTCTGCCAAAGGTGCTAGTAATGTTAAAGCATTTTTAGTATTAGGCTTTCAGCTGGTAGCAGGGTATAACCCTATAGGCATGACAGATGGTTACTCCTCTTCCCTCTTTATATAATAAACTGCTTCTCTGACAGAGAGCTGTGGCTAATCCCAGCTGTTCGGACTGGGTATATCTCTTGCCTCTGGCAGTGGCCATTGGGTCCTTGCTGCTTGCAGTGAGCATGCTTGAGGTGCGCTGCAAACCAGTCTTTGAGGATGGTTTATCTGGGTGTGGGACTGGGAAGCATACCAGCCTGGTTCTCCTTGTCACCCATGGTTCCTGAACAACAACACAGAAGTTATTCTAGGTCCCTGTGCTATCAGTTTTCAGAGATTTAAAGAGAAGGGGAGGAGGAGAGCCTAAGTATTCTGACCCTTTAGGCTTTCTAGCAGTTCTGCCGCTGCATACAAGATTCCATGGGAGGGGAGCGGGAGCCACATGTTCCTCCGTTTCCCTGCTCAGAAGCTGTGAATGCCCCGTGCAGACAGGCCAAGCTGGCAGTCAGATGGTTTAAGTACGGGCTGATGCAAAATGAAAGGGAGCATTGTGGAAGGAGTTTCCCCTTGGCTGATAAAAGTGCGATGCAGAATAAAAGGTAGGATGACTGAGCTTGAGCCCCTGCGCAGGGAGACTTACGGACTGCCCCAGCGTGTACCCCCTGAGAGGCAGAGCTATAGATGAACTTCTAGCTGCTTGCGGACGTGTAACTGAGCTGGCCACCCCAGCAGATGAAAACCCCAGCCTGCCAGGGGCTACAAAAGAGGCCTACAGGACTCAAGTTCACCGCCCCTGCATGCACTGCGGAGAGCAGCAGTGCTGCTGCTGCGTGCCCAGGGCCCAGCCTGGTCCCCCTAAGGAGCACGCTTTCTCCATGATGTTGCCTTAGCTCCTGTATGCCTAGTTTCAGTGCCGCACCTTCCGCTTGTCCTTCTCTGCTGTACTCGTCAGCCCTGCTTTGGTTGTAGCGCAGCAGTAAATGCAGTAGGCACCAGTATTCCTGTGTTACACAGTTAGAGCGGAGCGGGGGAAACACCCGGAGCAAGCCCGGCGTGAGCTGGCAGAGCAGCGTTTCAGAGCAGAGCCAGCCCTGGTCCTAACGCTTTTCAGCCAGGGCTTGCTTTAGCACTGCAACCAGTGCCTAGGAGAGCTGCTGCAGAGCCCTCTTCTTTTAAGTCAGCGTTTTCGGGGGAGACCCTGCTGCTCTTCGTGCAGCCTCAGCAGCTCTCGGAACCGTGGATGCAGCAAAGAGGAGCCGCTGAAAGGGAGCGCGGGGCCTCCTGGAGGGGAGGGCGGCCGTGCTGCTGCCCAGGCCGGGGCGGGCGGGCTCTGCCCCGCGCCGGAGCCGAGTGGGAACGCAGGGCCTGGGACAGGGGGGCGCCCCGGGGGGAGCAGCACCCCCTGCTCGTGCCGCGCGGCTGCTCCGCGCTGGGCACCACTCACACGCGTGGGAGCTCGGGGGACGCGGCCGCCCCCCCGCTGCCCCGGGAGGCCGCCCGGCAGCGCGCCGAGGCCGGAGGCTGCTGCCAGAGGCGCCGGGAGACCCCCCCCCCCCGCTGCCGCCGGTCCACCGGGGCTCTGGCGGGCGCGGCTGCGGCGGGGACAGGGCTCGCCCCGGGCCGGGAACTGCCCCGCGCCGGCGGAGGGCGCCCCCGCGACTTCCGGGCGGGCCCCGCAGCCCGGCCCGAGCGGAGCCCCGCGCCTGCGGCGGGTCGGTGCGTGCGGGAGCCGCCGGGCGCTGCGGGGTGTGCGGCGGCGCCGCCGCCTCCCCTTTAAGGCGCCGCCTCCGACAGAAACGTGCGTCCCCCTTAAGGCCCGGGGCGGTTGCGCCGGGCGCTTCATGAATGGAGCCACGTGACCCAAACATCACGTGACGCGTCCGTGAGCGGCGGCGGCGGCGGCGGTGGCTCGCGGCGTCCCGGTCCCTCCCAGCGCGGCCTCCCCGCCCGGCCCGGCCCGGCCCCGGCGGCTCCGTGAGGAGGTGAGCGCCACCGGCGCCGGCTGCGGTGGCGGGCGGCGACGGGCGCGGCCCGGGCGGCGGGCGCGGCCCGGGCACCGGGCGGGGCGGGGCGGCGAGCCGGTCCCCGGGGGCGGGCCGGGGCGGGGCGGGCGCGGCGGGGCCGGGATGGCGGCCGGGGCCGCTGCGGGGCGGCGGCTGCCGCGCGCGGCCGCCGCCGCTGACTCACGGCGGGCGTTCCGGGGCCGCAGCCGCCCCGGCGCCGCCCGCCTCTGTCCGCCGCCGCGCGCCCGAGCAACAGGTGCGCAGGGCCGCCGGCCTCCCGGGGGCGGGGACGCCCGCCCGCCGCCTCCCAGGGCCGCCAGCGGGCACCGCGAGCGCGTCCCGCCTCTCCCGCCAGCGGCTGCCCCCGGGCCGGGCCTGCCCCTCCCCGCCCCTCTGCGCCCCCCGGGCGCCCAGCGCCCCCGCGGCCCGGCCCGCCGCGGGTCCCCGGGCCCCGGCTCCCGCGAGGGGCGGAGGCGCTGCCGCGGGCGGGTGCGAGGGCCCCGCCGGGCTGGCGGCTCCGGGCGGGTTCCTCCGTGAGCAGCCGCCTCGCCCGGCTCAGGCCGCGGGCTGTCTTCTTGCTGGGTGGGTTTCCTCCTGAGGAGAGGAGGCGAAGGTCTAGGGTGGGCGACGAGCCACCAAGGCGCCTCGCTCGTTTCCTCGCATGCAGGCTCGGCTGCAGGTGGGACAGCCACGCTTCCCCGCTGCCGTCACCTCGCCGCTCAGCGTGGCCGGTGCCAGCTGGGAGAGAGCTGGCAGCCAAGGGGACGCAGCGGTGAGGTTCTGGCCCCTGTTCCGTAGGGACCTGTGGACTCGCTGCCCCACCGGAGCCCCCGGTGCCTGGTGGGTGCGAGGAGCGGGCTGGGGCTGGGCTGTGGGAGTGCTCGGTGCTCAGCGCTGCAGCGTCCTCAGAGCCGAGCAGATTCCCTCTGCGGTGGGAAGCGAGCCTCTCCAGTGGGACTGTGGAGCAGGCTGCAACACCTGACCGACACGGAACGTGTGTGCGTGCACAGGGGGGTCTTGCTGTCCAGAGCTGGCGGGGTCTCTGACGGCCCAGGACACGTGACAGTTGAGCTGCACGGTTAGGGGAAGGTGCTGCCAGGAAGCTGGAAGGGGTCTTCGAGAGCCAGCTCTTTCCTTTATCTGTGTAAGCACAGTCAAAATCAGCTAGGTGGGCAGGTTCCTTGAGGGAAGAATTGCTGTGAAAGTGCCCCAGGTTGGATGTGAGCTCAGCAGGGACTCCCAAGGGGAGAGGGGAGTGTAAAGGAGAGGCACTGTCCTGACTTCATATGTAATTGGGGGAGTCCTCTGATTTGCTTGGATTCCTGGGAGGGCTGTGTGAATTAATTCACAAGAAAGCAAGTAAAGAGTATGAAGTCTGCACCGGGAGAGAGAGTTCTTGTGCGGTGTGCCCGACTGCTGCCGGCAAACCACACTCCTCCACGCGCCCGGTGCTGCGGAACCCTTTGTGGAGCACAGCCCCTTCCTCTGCCTCCCTGTCCCTACAGATGGGTCTCCCTCCCTCCCTCTCCCTCTCGCTCTCCCTCCCTCCCTCTCACTCTCTCTCCCTCCTACTGCCTGCGCTGGAATGGGTGACGTCACCGTGTTTACACGGGGCTCGTGGCACGGTTCTGTGATCAGGAATGTGGAGAATGGGGCCTGCGTTGAATCATGCGTGGTGCTGTCAGCTCC
The DNA here is from genome assembly GCF_030936135.1 of Gavia stellata. Lineage (NCBI taxonomy): Eukaryota > Metazoa > Chordata > Aves > Gaviiformes > Gaviidae > Gavia > Gavia stellata. The sequence continues at coordinate 14,270,497 of NC_082615.1, read as the reverse complement.
CTTGTGCTGCCTTTGAGCTGAGGAGAGAATTGGCTGCGCTTGTGCTGAGTTCAGGCCTTTTGAGCTCTGGGGAAATGTGTTGAGGCTGCATTTTCTTCATTGCAGTCATCGCGTTTGGCGCTTTTCAGTGTGATCTTTCTTCAGGAAGCTATCAAAAGCTGAGCAATCAGCAGTCTGGAGAGTTAGGCCAAGTTTGGTCTCTGTCTTGGTGCCAGTTCTCTGGGTGTCCTCTGTGCAAGCTGCCAAATAGCCCTGTCTCTGATCCTTCAAACGGGACCTAAAAAATAGCCAACAACTATTGGGTTGATCTTCCCATTCTACCGACTGACTTGTGTGTTGCTGCATCTCATTTTGATCCCCTTGGGAAGGGGGACAAGGAGAGGTGGGATGACCAGGTGCTTTTGGGGATGGTCATGTTACAGCTTTGATGGCTGTTGTGGGAGGCTTCTGCCTGAGGACGTTGGATTCCTCTGGGTAAAAATACTTGACTCCTCAAGTTCAAGAACAGTTAAATTGCTGTCGTCAGAGACTGGAACCAGCCTCTTCTCTTCTCTGCTGATAGCTGTCTCGCCCCTGTCTCAGCTTTAGCAGAAGTCATAGTGCTGCCTTTGCAGGGTCCGGACTGTGCGAGCACCCCTGCTGATTCCCGAGTCTGCCCCACGGAGCTGTCTTTCCCGGTATCCTGCCTGATGCAGCACGTTTGTTGCCTCATTTGTTTTATTTCAGTTCTGCTGTCATGAAGGAAGCTTGAGTGCTTGCCAGGCAGCTGGAAATTCTTTAGCGCCACAAGGCAAACAAATTTCTGTGGTCCCGCTGACCGTACCTGCCCTTGGCTCCTTACGCTCACCAGAGGATGGTGCATAGAGGTGCTGCAGGGGTGACGTTATTGGTCTCCCCAGCTATTCCCTTCCTTCTCCCCTTTTCCCAGCAGCCATGTTGTTTGCCAAGTAGGAGCAGAGGAAAGAAATATAACAGTACGGGAAAGAGTGAAGAATTGCTTTTCTGAAGCAGTTGCTTGTGTGCTGTCCATCCTGTGTTCGCCTGCTTCATTGCAGCTACCTACGTGGATGGCAAAGCAACCCTTTCTATACCAGCACTGGCTGGTTGCAGCGGACATGTCATTGGAAGGAGCATTGTCCTCCGGGTATAAATAGCCTGCCTCCTGGCAGGCTGGAGGCTTTGGGAACGTCTCTGCCGGTGTCCCGGGGAATGCTGACCCCGTTCACCTCTAATAGGTGGTAGATGCATTGCGGGGAGCCTGCGCTGCAGCTGCTGGAAGAGCATAAATTTGGTTTTGCTGACTGGTGCATCTGGTTCTTGGCTATAACTGTACATCAGTGCCTCTTACGTTTAGCAAAGCGGTAAGAAACACAATTTTTGTTGACTGTTTGGCACCAAAGAGATAAAAGGTACAGAGGTGTTTGTAGACTGCGCTTGCACAGGAACGCCTGCCTTGCTTAAGGAGGTGTGCAGCTCCTGGCTGTTTGAGGCGCAGCTATGTCTGTCGAGCAATACCTGAGCAGATTAATTCATTGGGCAGCATCGTAGCATTCTGAACTAAAGCCTGAGGGGAGGAGGTATGTAGGGACAGAAACAGGAGCTTGGGTATGATTCACTGTAAAAACAGGCCTGGGAATTGCTCTTACCAGTCCTCATGTCCTGCCTTCTGTGGCAGTGAAGGAGTCTGCTTTCCTCTGGTTTTGGCCGCCCTTAATCTTTGTTTTCTTATGAGCATACCTTGGCTCTGAAGATAAGGGAGGGAGAAGGTGGTTCTGTGCCCTGGCGTTGTCAGGGGCCAACAGGGACTTTCTGACAGAACAGACCTACAGCTGGGGTCAGCTTTGCGTGACCAGGAGAGGTGAAGGCTGCTGAGGCATCGGCCCAAATTTGTGACGGGATCCCAGTGTGCCCAAATGCTTCCTTGTCTGCAGTATCAGGTTGTCCTCTTGCTCCTTGGGAAAGGTTGGGTGAAGAACTTTGCCTTGAACCTGGATATGCTGGCTTTCCTGGGAAGCAGAAAAAGTTTGGAGAGGCATGAGCGCAGCAGCGGTGGTCTCCCGTCCTGCAGGATGCCCAGCGAGGTGTGTTGTGGAGGCAAAGGCTTCCCCTGCACTCCTTGCCCAGGGCTGTGTGTTCTTGAACCGTACTGGTTTGGGTCCTTGGGGGCACCTGGAATCTGGTGGGACTCTTGTCCTGGGGAGTTTCTGGGCTGTGCTTGGGCACCTGTTGGAAGGGTGTGTCGGAGCGACTGGCTGCCTTGCTCTGCTTGGGAGTGACAAGTATGAGGCTGGGAGCAAGAGGCGCAGAGTGCCAGCGTGCTGAGTCAGCATGACTGGCCTGGAGCAGCCGTGCTCTGGACCCAGCCTGCTGCCTGCCAGGCTATTTTTAAAAATGTGGCTTCCGTGTATTCTGACTCCTCCTAGTTTTTTAATTTCCCCCACCCCAAGCGAAAAAAACCAGCGTTGCCACAAAGTCTCTGTGGGAGTAGGGGTGTGGAAGGGCAGCAGTTTCTGCTCAGGGACAGAATCTGCTATTTGTGAGTCCAGCTCAGTCGGGTGCTTGTCGAGTGTCGCATGGGGAGGGGGGAGTGGGATGTGCAGCAGCATGGGGCGTTCCTGCTGGACCCTACCACAGGAATGTTGCAGGCTCTGCTGCGTCCTGGGGGGCTAACCTGACCTTCCTTCCCTTCCAGAACCTGATTGACAAGGCTGTCGTGTTATGACGACCCCCAACAAAGGAAACAAGGCCTTGAAGGTAAGAGGCAGGTGGAGGAAAGGGGTGTGGGTGGTGGGTGCAGGCACCTGCTTCAGGTTTCAGGAGTGTGTGCTGCGTTCTCTTCCAGGTGAAGCGGGAGCCAGGTGAGAATGGGACCAGCTTGACAGATGAGGAGCTGGTGACCATGTCTGTGCGGGAGCTGAACCAACATCTACGGGGCCTGTCGAAGGAGGAGATCATCCAGCTGAAGCAGCGTCGGCGCACGCTGAAGAACCGGGGCTACGCGGCCAGCTGCAGAGTGAAGCGTGTTACCCAGAAGGAGGAACTGGAGAAGCAGAAGGCAGAGCTGCAGCAAGAAGTGGAGAAGCTGGCCTCTGAGAACGCCAGCATGAAAATGGAACTTGATGCTCTCCGCTCCAAATACGAGGCTCTCCAGAACTTCGCCAGAACCGTGGCCCGGAGCCCCGTGACCCCTGCGCGGGGGCCTCTCACCTCCAGTATGGGGCCTCTCATCCCTGGCAAGGTTGCTACTACTAGTGTCATCACAATAGTGAAATCCAAAACGGACGCCCGGTCTTAGTGAAGCGAATGTTGCCTGAGCTTGTCTGTGCAGGGCAATTAGGCACAAAACCAGCCTGGAATCCCCAAAGCACAAACCCTCCCCACATGGGTCCGGGTTCCTTCTACTTGGCCCAGGACTGGCTTGCTGATCACTCCAATTTTCTTTTGTTGTGTCCAGATTGGTAAGAGCAGTGGTGATGCGTCCCTTGTCCTGTGCAGACAGAGCCTCCCACCCGGCGGTCTGTAGCCCTCGGGTGCCCTTGGGACAGACTGCGAGATCTTGGTTTTCTAGCCAAAGAAAGTCTGTGCAGCGTGGCCGATGGCAGGGCGACGGAAGGGCTTGGGGAAGGTCTGGAAGGAGGCTTTCTTCCTGGGGGCCAGGAACCCTAATTTTCGGTCACTTCCAAAGGCTTTATTTCATTATTCTTCTAGGTGGTGCATCTCAGTGCCTGACTGCCAGGCGCCTGAACCTGCTGCTTTTGTCTCATTTGGTACCCGTAGTTGCAGTTGGGGTGTTCTGTGTAATAGGTTTTTATTCCTTTCTAGGTGTGCCTCTGTGCCCTAACAGTGGGTTTCCTTCAGATGTCCGTTGCGTTAGCCGTGTAAACTAGCAGTGGTGGAAAGGAAGATGCTGTCGTGCCCTACTGCCTCTGCCCCAGCGATGGGGAAGGAGCTGGGACAGGGCCCTGGCAGGGGCCCAGCACCCCAGGGGAGGGAGGGAAGGTACCGTGTTGACTGCAGGCCGGTTTTGTGCCTAATGTGTTGCACTGAACAAGACCAAAATCACTAGTTGTTCCCGTGTTTTGAGGGTATCAAGTGTCTCTAGTGTGATGGTTTACACAACCAGTTTATGTGGTTAAATAGCCCTTTATTTAAAGAGAGAAACATCATTTTAAGAGTTATTAAATTATCTAAGTTTAAAACTAAAATCAGACAGAAGAGAGAGCGTATTTATAGTCAGCTTTTTTATCTGAGAGGGCGAGAATATTTGACCATATGAATGGGGAAATATTCTCGGAGACTTTGCTAGTTAAAAGTTAATAAATAAATAATTTTAAAGTTTCTCATGAACCTCCCGCAAACTGTTTGTGGCTCTGAGGTTAGTTTTTATAAAGAGTTATCAGACTTTATTTATAAAACTTAGAAAAAGACAAAAAAAGAGGCAAGTCCTGTTTGATATCTTTTTGCAATTGTACCAAAAGTGACTTATTCTCGACCTTGCTGGCTTCCGTTGTGTCCCCTTGTGTTGCACTCTGTGTGCTCTCTGAGCTCTTGCGTGGCGCTGTGGTGTGGTGATGCCAGTGGCTGCCTTTGCCATGTGCTGTCATTTCATGCTGCCGTCATTTTCCCTAAGCTCACCGAGAGATTGAGTTGGAATCTCTCCGAATTCTCCGGAAGGATTCTGGCACACGGGCAAAGGTGCTGCTGTTCTTGAAGGCAAAAACGAATGGCTGGTGCAACTAAGTAGTGATGCCTGCCCAGAAAATGCTTCTATGCGGAGGTGTGCTGCAGGAGCACGGGCAGGTTGGACCTCTTGCTGAGCGGCTGACACCGGGTAACTCAGTTACCTGAATGGGGAAAATGTTGCGCTCTCCTTCCTCCGGCAAAGCTGGTAGAGAAGTAACACAAGGGAGAATTGTCCAAGTTTAGAAGGAGACTGATGGGATTTAACTCTGGAATTGGATCCTGTGGTCAGAACTTGTGTTGCTCTTGCAGCTCATCTGACAAGAGCGGCAAGTCTGCCTGCCTTCTGGGCAGTGTGGGACCAGCACTAGTCCTGAGTGTTTTCGTATTACTGAAAATTAAGCTGTGGCGTGGTTACTGTCTTTCCTGGTGCAGCTTCTGTCTGTGAGTGTTGGAAGAGTGCTTACACTTACAGCTGTGTGACACAGCTGCGAAGCTATTTGTGGCCAGGCTCCATTTCCACAAACACTTTGATCCCCCTCTCCCCTCCCCAAAGATTTGAGCTGATTACTGAGTTGTTTTAGAGAAGCATATCGTGAGGGTGAAGTCCATGTGATCTCCTGGCTCCTGAAAGCCTCATGAGCGGAGGGGACAGACCAGGATGACACAAGTCAAACCACAGTCTTGTGGGGAGATGTGGTTCGCCATACTGGGTGGTTTTTGATGATGTGTTTCTCATGTAGCTGAACTGATGCTACTGTCCTCTGGGCTGAGAAGCAGGTAAACCTGATGAAAGCTGCAACGTGGCAGGAGAGGAGCAGATAGTTGGTGGGGATTTCTGGCTGGAGGGGGAGATCAGCTTTGCTCTGATCGATTGGCGTGTTTAGGGAGAAGCTGTTTGGGATGCTTTTCCCGGTGAACTTCCTGAACGAGGAGTGGCTTAGAACAGTGTCTCCAGGTTTCCCCCTCCCAGCCCCGGGCTGTCTCTTCTCGGAGCTGAAGTGTCCGACATGCTGCTTCCCAGCCATTCACCAGATGGGCTACACACTGAGCAGCACTTAGCATCGACCTCTGGGCTCTAACCTTTGTCTTCGAGCTGGTGACATGGTGCCTGGAAGAGGTGAGATATTCCAAAACACGGAGACCTCCAGCTGGCCTGGGGTGTCAGTCCCGACCCTGTCCCTCCTGGAGCCAGCCTAAGATCAAAGCTGGCTAGAGTGCCGTTCTGAACCCAGCCGTAGGCCTGAGCTCAGCAGTGTGAGCAGCCAAGGTTTTGTGTATGGGGCTGGTTAGGGACTGAACTCCAGGGGCTGGAGGCTGTGGTCTGCGGAGAGCCCCATCAATAGAGTAGGCAGTGACGGGCAATCCTGCAGCCATGGTGAACTTGCTTCTGTTGTACTCTGCAGCAAGGAATGTCCGGGTCCTTCCCTGCCTGCTGGGTGGCAGCCGTGCTGTTGCTGGTAAGAGGCTGCCCTGCTTTGGAGTGAGACCGTGAGGAGGACAGAGCAGGCGGCAGCACTGACTCCACCAGATGTTAACGCTGTCGATTCTCCTCCCCTGTGCTGTGCTTGCTAGCTTGTGGCCCCAGCCTGCTCCAAGTGGCCGACTGCGCTCGATGAGGACACGTCGTCTAGGGGGGAGCAGGTGCAAGGCATGGCTGAAGGGCACCTGTGCGGTAAACAAGCTCTGTGGGTGCTGGGCTGGACGTCAGCTGGGACGTGGTCCCCTCGTGAGTGCTGCTTCGCTATGCTAGCGCGTTGGTTTTGGTTTTGTTCTCGGTGAAGTGTTGGGCCCAGAGTGATGTATTTCTGCAGTGTCCAAGGAGTCTCCCGTCCTGTTCCGGGGGACCCGGTCCCCTGCCAGCTGGCTTCCTGTGCCCGTGCGAGGCAACCCCTGCCCCGAGCCGTCACGCTGGCCTCTCTCTCGTATATAGCGTTCTGGAGTGTGACAGTTCTTGTTCTTGAGGTGCTCGTCCATTTGGTTTCCTGCTGTGAAGGGTGTCGTGTTTTCTTTCTCCTTTTCCTGGTGCCGTTACTGCGGTGGTTGGGGAGGGGGGCCCTGCCCCAGCCTGCCTGCAGAACGAACCCACGGAGTGTAGCCCCGCGCCGCCGCCGGGCATTTGTGTATCTTGTGGTGAATTGTGTAAAGTTACTCCTGCCTTGCGCAGCCCCGGCGGGCGTCGCTCCGCGGCCGGAGCGAGGGGAGGGCTGCCCCGCGGGCCGGAGCCGGCGGCTGGTCGAGGGACTTGTCCTGTCCCGGGCCGGCCCTCGGGCCCTGTGCCTCTGTCTGCCTCCCTGCCTGCCGCCCGCGGCGGGGGAGGCCCGGGCAGCTGGCGGCTGCCCCAGGGGAGGTTTCCCGGCGGGCGCTGCCCCCGGCCCGGCCCGGCCCGGCCCGGCCCGGCGAGGCGGCCTGAGGCGGCCGGGGGCTCCGGCCAGGGCGCGGGCGGGGGCCGCCGCGCTGCAGGGCCCGTCCTGGCCCGGGGCTCCGGGGGCCGGGCGGCGGTATTTATTGCTAAGTTATTGCCCGGTGCGGCGGGCCGGGTGGGCGTTATTTATTGCTGTACATAGTGTCCGTCCGCGGCCGCAGCCGCCGCCGCCGCTGTTTTGTACGTGACAATAAACCGCTTTCAAACAGCCGCCGCCTGGCGCTTCCTTGGGGCGCGGTCCGCCGCGACGCGGGGGGCGCTGCTGCAGCCGGGGCGGTGGCGCCGGAAGTGGCGCGCGGCCGCTCTCGCCGGCCAGCGGAAGCGGTGCTGCGGAGGGGCGCCCGGCAGCGGAAGCGGGGCGCTTCCGGGGCGATGGCGGCCGGCGGCAGCCTGAGCCGCTCGGAGCGGAAGGCGGCGGCGCGCGCCGAGATCCTTCAGCAGGAGGAGCAGCGAGACCGGCGAAGACAGGTACGGCGCGGCCCGGCCCGGCCCGGCCCGCCCCGCTGCCGCGGGCCGCCGTGACCACCCGTGTGTACCGGGCAGGTGTCCCGCATCTGGAGGAAGCCGCCGGCGGAGCGGAGCCCCGAGGAGTCCCAGGTGCTGAGCGAGAGCGAGGACATCGTCAGGGAGCTGGAGCGGCGCCGCAAGCGGCGCGAGCGGCTGCGCCGGCGGCAGGAGGAGGTGAGCGGCCCGGGGAGCGGCGGGCCCGGCCGAGCGGCGCGGCGCCTCCCCGGGGCCGTTGCTCGGTTGTCGTGGGGAGCGGCCGGGGGGAGCTGAGGTCGCGGGGCTGGCCGCTGCGGGGGGGGTCTGTGGGGGTGCGGCAGGCCTCGGTGAAAAACTGCTGTGCCGCGTCACCGGGAACGCCTTTGCCCCCCGAGGTTGTGAGCTCCCGTGTCTGCCCCGGGTTTGTCTCCACTGCAGTCTTACTCTTAGCGGCTGCCAGATTCGTGTGCTTTCCAAACGCATGCGTTTTTCTGCATGTGTGCTGTGTGGGCTCCTCTCTTGGGAGGATGGATCTGCATGTGCTGCTGTCCAGGAAGCGTTTTCCCCTGATCTTCCACGGATGATGTGGACAACACCCACGTTCTTTTATTTAGAAACCACTTCTGACAATATTTGTGTCGCTTCTTCTGGCTAGGCTAGGCCCATATTAAAACTTCCAGGGAGCTCCCTGTTCCTTCTGATTCGGTGATGCGCTGTATCTCAGAAACACGTTAACTTGCTCGGGTGTATTTTTTAGGTATGTGACGAACCAGAGGAGTTAAAGAGAAAGGCTACTGAGCTGGCTGCTGCTGTCCGGAATGCCAAGCATCTTGTCATCTATACAGGAGCCGGGATCAGTACGGTAGGATACTTTGGGGGTGAGTGGCTGGAGCTTTGGGAGCTCCTTCAGGAGTGTTGCGATGTTGTTTGGACTTTTTTTGTGGTTTCCAAATGACTGCGTGATGCGTGTTATGAGTCTGGGATGCTGTGTTAACACTGCTGCACTGCAAATCGTGACCAAGGCATTTGCAAGTTTGTATCTTGGGGTTGTGCCTGCTGCCCAAGAGATTCCGAGGCTGCATCACCTCTGTGACCATGTGAAGAACACGCTGCTTAAACGAGGAGATCGCTAGTGTTACTTCAGTCAAGTCTCTTCAACTACTTTTGGTGTAAAACCCAAAACCAAGAAGGCTAATTAATGTTACCTGCATTAATGGACAAGTAGGAATAACTGGTGGTTATTAAAACTTATAAATGACAGTTTAGGAAATGGTTGGTTTCAGTGGCCTGTGTTGGGAGAGTGGAAATCTAGTTCTGCGTCTTCTAATGGGATATAAGTCACCTTTGTCTGAACTCTGAGATGGCAACCTTATTTTTCTTTCCCTTTTCTACAGTCTCTGCTGATAATGGAGCATGATTCTGAGCAGGGTGTAGGAGTGCCAATGTCACAAGTATTTTTGCGAAAGAATGCTGAGTGCAAGCTACCAGAAATCAGAGTCTGGTGCAAATAAGGAAAGGTTCAAGAATTGAGTTCTGTGTAGGGAAATGGGAAGTACCAAGGGGAAAAAAAGAGTTCTGGAGGGATTCCGTAATGGTAAAACTGGAGAAAATAAATACTGGAGGTGAAAATAAGAGCTGTAAGGTAGGAGAAGAGATGCTAGAAAGAGAGAAAACCTATGAAAAAAAGGTTTTCCTGCGATTAGGGAACCACTGCCCTAGAAAACTTGGAGTGAATGACAAAGCACCCGTGAATGGGGTGTATCTGGTTGTCTCGGGTGAGACCGGTCTGATGTGTTTGTGGACAAGAGGTATGTACCTTCCCGTCAGGCCTTGTTTTTTCTCTCCTGGTAACACAGGCAGCTTCAATCCCAGACTATAGAGGCCCTAATGGCATATGGACTTTGCTGCAGAAGGGCAGGAGCATCAAGTAAGAAGAAATTGAGCTGTGTAGCAGAAAGCTGATACTGAAAAGGAGATTAATGGCAATTCTAAGCTTTTTTTTTTTCCTCGTGCTTCCTGTCAGGGCTACAGATCTGAGTGAGGCAGAGCCCACACTCACCCACATGAGCATTGCCTGCCTACACAAGCACAACCTGGTAAGGTATTTTTTCCGCACCTTGTCTGTGTTTCTCTGTATGATAAATAAAACGTAACAGGGGAAAAAAGCTTTTAATGAGATCGCCTAACTACTGTTTTTACTCAGGTGGCTACACATCCATGTAGGAAAAAGCATCTGTGCTCAGTTACAGCTGAGTCTTCACGAGGCTAGCTCCAGACTATAGCTCTGGCAGCTTTTCCCTGATGCCTTTTCTTTAACACCTTGTATTTGCCTCCTGGCAAGGCTGGTCTGGGAACCTGGCTGCACAGTCAGCCAGACCTAGTAGAGCTTTGTTTAGCAGGAGGAGTCTTTTCATTTAGCTTTCATAAAGGTCTATTCTCCACGCTCTTCTGTTAGTTCTGCTCTGATGTACGGCGGTATTTGGGGTCTATTGAGACATAGGCGTCACCTGCATTAGAGTAATACTTGCAGACTCTTCTGCCTGTGTATTAGCTCAGTGTTTTATTCTCTTCAAGGTGCAGCATGTGGTGTCTCAAAACTGTGACGGGCTGCACCTGCGGAGTGGGTTACCCCGAGCAGCAATATCTGAGCTTCATGGAAACATGTACATAGAGGTGAGTGGCGAGAACAGGATAAAGTTACTGTCTAGTGGCCTCACAAGAAGATAATGTGAACTATTTATCTCTCACTAGCTCAAGAAGAATTAGTACAAGAGCTAGCCTCCGCTTAGTTCATGTCATCAGGCCATCAGGTTTGGGGTGAACTAGTTAGGAAGCACCAAAACAAAGTGTTCTGTACAAGTTGGTAGCTTTTTCTGTGTACTTGCTAGGACCTTCTGCTTCTGACTACTCTTCCTCAGACCTTCTCTGAAATCCCTCCTATTGCATAGCCAACAGGCTCCCTGTAATTCCACTTGCTAGTTGAGGTTTTCCAAACTCTTCCAAGTTGACACCTGATCTCTGATGATCCCTTTTACCGCTTCCAATTTATCGTTCCCCAAAAGTGCTTTTCTTCTGAGAGAAGTGGCTGGCTCCTGGCCTTCCACGGGCTAGATGCTAATGATGTAACAGGTTTTTTACTTTCGTCCTGCACCAGGTCTGCACTTCCTGTACACCCAACAGAGAGTATGTGCGAGTATTTGATGTGACAGAGCGCACAGCCCTGCACAGACATCACACTGGCAGGATGTGCCACAAGTGTGGGGCACAGTTGAGAGATACAATCGTCCACTTTGGGGAGAAGGGGACGTTGAGACAGCCCCTGAACTGGGAAGCAGCAACAGAAGCTGCAAGCAAAGCAGATGTGATTCTTTGTCTGGGTTCCAGCTTAAAGGTAACTTTAGAGACTCGGTGAAGATTGTTAGCAGCATTCCCTCTTGGTGATACACCTTGGTGCTGAGCAGTCTCCTCCCAAACAGACAACTGTAAACTCTGGTGTCAGGATTCGCCCACCATCTGTGATAGTCTCTCTTCCTCCCTCTTTCCCCTCCTGGTAATACATTCCTTTTCCTCTCGCTGATACGGTTCACAGTTACGCGTGCCTTTGGCTGTACTGATGATCTCTATTTTGTGGCAGGTTTTGAAAAAATACCCACGTCTTTGGTGCATGAGCAAGCCACCCACTCGTCGTCCAAAGCTCTATATCGTGAACCTGCAGGTGAGGGCCTGGTGCGCTGGGTTTGGGCCGAATGGACGCTAGTGTGCGGCGAGCCTGTCCGCCCAGGAGCATGCAGGTCCCCGAGCGTGGGCCGAATCCTGGGCGGGGAGCCCCACCTGCCCCTGGGGACGGCTCTGCTGCCGTGCGGGGAGACTGCAGCCGCGGGTCTGGTATCACTCCTGCAGTGGACCCCGAAGGACGACCTGGCCGCCCTGAAGCTGCACGGCCGCTGCGACGACGTGATGCGGCTGCTGATGGCGGAGCTGGGGCTGGAGATCCCACGCTACGAGCGGTGAGCGGCCCGGGGCCCTGCCCGGCGGCTGCGCCCCGGGGGCCGGCTGCGCCCCGGGGGCCGCCTGGAAGCCCCCCCACACTCGCCCTGTCTTCGCAGGGCGCGGGACCCCATCTTCGCGCTGGCCGAGCCGCTGCGCCCCGGGGAGGAAGGCACGCACTCGCGGAAGCCGGTGGCGCCGCCGCCGGGGGCCGAGCCGCCGCCGGGGGCCGAGCCGCCGCGGGAGGAGCTGTCGCCGCCCGCCCGCCCCGGCGGCTGGCTGGGCCGCGGCTGCGCCAAGGGCGCCCGGCGCAGGAAGAGCAACTGAGGGCGGGCGGGGACCGGCGGGGCGGCGCCCACAATGGCGGCGGGGGCGGGCGCGGGGCGGGGCTGGCGGCGGCCCCGCTCGCTCGGCTGCGGGCGGGCGGTGCCGCCGGTGACAGCGCGGCCATGCTGCGCAACGGGGCGGCGGCGGGCGGCGGCCCCGCGGCGGGGGGCGCGGCGGCGCAGCGGCCCGTGCGCGTCTGGTGCGACGGATGGTGAGTGGGGCGGGCGGGCTGCCGCGTCGCGTAGCCCGGGGAAATAAACCGTGTTGGCTGCGCTGGTGCCTCCGGCTCCTCTGTGACCGCGGCGCGGCTGCGCCCGGCGGCCGGCCGGGCCCGGGGCTGGGCCCCGCGGGAGAGCCGGTCCCTCCCCGCGTAGCTGCCGCGAGGCGCCGGTGCGTGGGGCAGCGGGACGTGACCGCGCCGGGGCCGGGAGCGCCCCGGGCTCCGCCGCCGCGCGGGCCGCAGCGAAGTCGCCGGGCCGGGCCGTCCCGTCCCGAGCGCCCGGGGCGGGAGGAGCGGGGCCGCGCTGCCGCCCGGCCCTGAAGCAGGGGGGGATACCCGGCCTTGGCCGGCACCCGGCCCGCCGGCCGCGGCTGGGGCAGGTTTATTGCGGCGTGACGGAGTGCTGCCGCCTTCCCCCGATGAACCAGCTGCGAACGTGTCAATCGCTGCGCAGTAACAGATAGCGGAGAGACTTTAAACCTTTGAGCCCCTGGGGAAGGTCACCTGCAACTTCCCAGCGAAGTGCACCCTCGTGCCCCAGACTGAACCGGGGCCGTTGTCGTTCTAGCTACGACATGGTGCACTATGGCCACTCGAACCAGCTGCGCCAGGCTCGGGCCATGGGAGATTATCTGATTGTTGGAGTCCACACAGATGGTAAGAGGTTTTCTCAGCTTTTCACCTCATGCTGCCTCTAGAATCGCCCAGCAGTGTTAGCCCCGAGAGAACCGAGATGTCCTGATGCAAAGCAGGCTTCTTCCTGCATCTCCTCAAGGAGCAGCAGCCTCCAAAAGAAAAGTGTCTTCCCTGGGTAAGGGAGTGGAGTTACCCCTCTCACTCTTTCTGGAGTGAGGCTTAGGCTGTTCAGAGCTTGCAGGCTTTGTTTGAGGGGTGATCTGTATTCTGTGCTCTAAAAACAATTGAACCAGTTGACAATCAGTCCAGTTTTGCTGGTGCAAACTGCAGAACTGATTGATATTCCAAAACAAATTACTGCGCGGAGAAAACTTGTTTCAAGCCCATCTGAAGGTTAAGCGCAAAGAACTAGTTCTTGCATGTGAAGATGGATTTTAAATTGTTTTATGGATGCATGTTTTCCAGCATGAAGCGAGCGTAGCATGAAGCTATTGTTTAAAAGGAGAATTTCCCCTCGGGGGCTGCCAGGAGGCCTAGGTAGTCCCCCCAGTAGGAAGTATCTGGGTACAGGGAGGCACAGAGACCTTCCGAGTGAATTCCAGGGCCCTTGTAACACACTTGGGAAATGCAACTGAATTACAATCTTTCCTGATGTAGCTGGGGCTTCCTCCTCTACCACAAACCAATTCCAAGCTCGGTTTAGGCCCGCAGTGAAGTTCACCTGCCCGTGAAATGAGTGAGGCTCCTGTACCTGAGAGTCTTTGTAGCTGTAGTACATGCTTCTAACTGGGTTTTTCTGTTTCTCGCCCAGAGGAGATTGCCAAGCACAAGGGCCCCCCTGTGTTTACGCAGGAGGAGAGATACAAAATGGTGCAAGCCATCAAGTGGGTGGATGAGATTGCTCCAGGAGCTCCCTATGTCACCACACTGGAAACCCTGGACAAATATAACTGTGACTTCTGTGTGCACGGTGGTGAGTGGTGTTCTGAAGTGATAGTTGTATTAACACAGGCTTTATGGGGCTTGCGTGCTCTTGGTTTCCCTGCTGCAAACTGAGGAACATTCTGGCCAGTGCTGGCCATCAGTGGATGCCTCGTGTACAGAGGTCTGCCTTACCAACACCTGTGCTGGCAGTCTGGCTACTCCTGTTCTGGTATTCTGGAGAAATACATCTGTCTTCTAGGCACCGCAAGAGTGGCCAGATCCCTTGGTTTTAAGCATCCCTTTCACTTACAAAGGTAAAACGTGTTGTCTGACAATTATCCTGAGGTTGCCCTTAGCACAAGCAGAGATTTGTGTGTAGGGAAAAGCCATTTACAAAACATAAACGTGAAAAACGCTGTTAAAAAGGTAAGTGTGCAGAAATACAATCATGTTTATATCTACTTATCCTGGGATGAGATCAGATCTGAAAAGATTCTCTCTTGAACAGCTTATCAGCTGGATAAAGGGCTTAGCTGACCGTGTGGTCAGAGACCTAGTTCTTATTATGAACACTTCCCAGTGTAGAGTCACTGAAGAGAACCAGTGTTCTGAGGAAATATTCTTGCTTTTGTACTCTGTCCCTTCCTGGGACTGCTGCTCGGGTTCATTCAGCCTCAACCCCTCCTCCCTACCCTTCTGAAGGTATTTCGTTCGTTTAAGCAGGAGTAGTCTTTGTACTCATTTCACGTATCCTTCTTCATCTGATCCCAGCCACCTGCTATCGATAAGCCAAGTATTTCATTCAATGTAAATAAATTACTCTTATAGAAGACAGATACGCTTTTTCACGTGGACAGGGTGATTATCAAATTCCTTGTTAACTTAATTGCCTGCCCTGAACACGTGTTTGGGGTACGTGACCCCTTACTAGATTTGGTGAGGGATTATGGCAACAGAGAAGCGCTCGTGGCCTTTGGTCCAGTTTCCCTGCATTTATCCCCTTTGCCAAATCATTCAGTACTTCTACCTGAATAATACCCTTGCACACTGCAGTTTTGCCAGGCTGTGTTTATGCAAAAGGTAAGTTTTGAAATAGCCGAGCTTAACTGGGGAGGCGGCAGACAGCAAACCTGCTGTTTCTGCCTCTCTCCTGGCGTGCAGAGCTGTGCTTGCAGCGTGTTCTCTTCTGTCCCTGTGCCCTGAGGTGAGGCTGTGGGGTTTGAGAAGAGCTCTGCTTCCCTGAGCGAGCCACCCAACTGTGTGAGAGCTCTTCTGAGCTGCCAGCGCCTGCACTGTAAATGAGCTGTTTTGCCGAATGAAAGCCAGCTTAGGTTTTCACTTGTGAAGATTTTATACTATCGCTAAAAGTTGGTGAGAGGTGTTTTTGTAGAGCGAGTTAGGAGCCATGCCGAAGATGAACCGGAATTAACTCTGTAGAAGGGTGGCTTGATGTCACTGTAGAAGCGCCATCACTGAGGGGAAGAACTGGCTGTTGGAGGACTGTTAATGGACTGCAAAAATTGTGACATGAACCGACGGATAAAACCAGTCTTAGAGAAGTTAAGGTGCTTTTTAACACTGAGCTGTTTATTGTCATTCAGACAATAATTCAGTCGTGCCTGCTGCTGGATTCACTGCGAGGGCAACTGGCTCAGATTTTCTGGCCTGCCTAGAAAACAGTGGGCCAGAGGGTTAGTGGTGTTTAGCATCCAGGAGTGTGCTTGTCTCCACAGGTAGGGTAGTCTTGCAAACCCCTGACATTTCCATGGGATGCAGGATGCATCCCACATGTGTGCACAGGAATTTGGATTGCAGGCGTTCTGCTCTGGTTTATGTGCTGGACCTGTTCAGCTACTGCTGTCGTTCTGAAACAGCTTTTGTTCAGGAAGGCTTGGGGCGCAGTTCTGAGGCTTTTCTCTCTCTGCAGATGACATCACCTTAACGATAGACGGCAAGGACACCTACGAGGAAGTGAAGACAGCAGGGCGATACAGGTAACCTGTTGCTGCTTACCTTCTTACCCTGTTTCGGGCAGAGTTTCTGGGAGTTCGCGCCCTGAAGGGAAGTCAGATGAAACACGGCTGTCTTCAGGTCACACTTTACTTTTGCTGTAACGTGTGTCAGAGCTTGAGTTGCTCCCACCATTTTGGCTTCTGGGAAGTGCCAGAAACTAGCAACTGACTGGTGGGGCCCTCCTGTTTCTGGCAGATGCTACTCCTGGTCTTGAAGCCTCACTGGGAGTTAGCTCTGTTGGGAAGTCAGTGCAGGGTAAGTTTTTCTCACGAGCAGTTGCTGTGGCATAAGAAGACACAGAGGCTCAGCAAATGAACATTATACTTTATATCAAGAGCAGGTAGAAGGAAGACTTTCTCAGGATGGTCCCTGGTTTGGATTCACCAGGTGTGACAGGTGTTCCCATGGTAATGGTGGGAAGAGGCACATGCTCCTGTGGCTTCTGCTTTATCCTTTGCTTGTCTTCCTGCAGGGAATGCAAACGCACCCAAGGTGTGTCCACTACCGACCTCGTTGGCCGCATGCTGCTCATGACTAAGGCTCACCACAGCAACATAGTGAGTCAGAGGGCTTTGGGTGGGAGTTTGGAGTCCAGGACATATGCCAGCTCTTTCCTTTTGCTGTCCCAAATGGCAGTAGAGCTCCTGGGTCTGGCTCCTAGGTGCACGAAGAACTAGCAAGCTGATTATGGGCAGTGGCAGCAAAACACCCTGCTTATGTTTGCTTAAGCCTGTCTGAGATCACAGTGTGATCTCAGCCCATGCTGCTTTAGAAAGGTGTGGGAGGATAAAAGCTTCGATCCCTCGTGATTGGTGTGGGCTTCGGGAATGTTATGGGAATTACAGGCTAGCCTGTGGCTTCTCTGAGGGTGAAACTACATAATGCAGCCACATGGATCTCTCAGCCCAGTGCTGCCAGAATTGGAAAGTCCTCTTCCTTCCTACTGAGCTGCATCCTTCTGCCTTCTGCTGTCTCTAGTCTTATCAGACCTTTCTTGAGTCTCCTCAGCTCACTACCTGGTAGATAGCTAGCCTAACCAAAGAAAAATAAAGGAAGTAGTTTTATGTTGGTTAGTGAGTTGAATTGACTTGGTAAACAAGCAACCCAGTGAATGGAATCACCTAGATAACAGCAGGGATAAGACAAGGGACCCACAAGTGAATTCAGGGGTAGAGGGAGATCTTTTAGTGTGCTGAGCTGTTAGATTGGCTTAGCCCTAATATGTAAGTTCGCACCAAGATCTGGCACAGTGCTACTAGCTGTCTGCAGAGATCTGAGCCCGTCTCTAGTGGAGTGTCTTTGGAAGAAGGAGGGATGCTGTCCTGTTAGGGACTTGCGTAGTTGAGGGAGGACGTAGGTGTGCAGTGCTATCAGGTCTGCAGGTTGGGCAAGAACCACTGTCACTGTGTGGTGCCAGGCTGGGATCAGATAAGGACACATTTCATCTGACTCGTGCTGGGACATGACTCTGGTTTAGCTATTAACTAGTTTGTCAGCATTCAGTGCCAGGAATCAATGACGTGCAGTCTGAGCCTGGACTTCCCAGCACTTCTGCCACACACAAGCATGTTCTTGGCTGGATGAGCTATGCGAGTGCTTAAACATTTTGACTCTTTATCTCCCTTCAGGATGAGGACCTAGACTATCGGAAGCACACTGACAACTTTGGGAAGGTAATGTGAGTTCTGGTCGTGGACGTCTGATGGTTGTCCTGTCTGAGAAGGATTCCAAATGTGCTTTCTGGCCTGTGTTGCAGGCTTGTTTTTGCCCCCACCTTTAGTAGCAACCTCAGTAAATGTCTGCTGCCCCCGTAAAGCAGCTACTACCGTAGTCAGTGAAATAGGCAGGTGTGGCCACACAGGGCCAGCGAGTGAACTGTATGGCAGTGACACCGTAGAGCTGCTGCACCCATTGAGCCTTTGCCAGTTTTCTGGCTTGCTTGTAAATGCTTTATCGCCGCTTCCTTTGGCACCCAAGTGCTGCAGTTCTAGCCTAGGGACAGCCTCTGTGGATGTTCCTTTTAGTGCTCGTGTTTTTAAAGGTGTTGCATTAGGTCTGGGAAGCATTTATGTGGCAGGCACGTAGCTAGCATGCTGTACTGCAGAATTTGCATGCCTGGTCTTTGAGTAGCAGAGCAGTCCTCCTGGGGTTCTCTGCTGTCGTGACCAGGTCATGTCTTAGGCTGCCTCTAAAGAGCTTGAGTAAGTCTTTTTTACTCACAGGGGGTTTGCTGACCCGCCCGAATCATCCTCTTTGTTCTCCACCGTGTTGGGTTGTTTGAGCAGGCTTTACGGGGCCTGTTGCTCCGGCATGGCTGTTTCCTGGTGCTTGGATCCGGAGACTATCTGGGCACCAGGCACCCTGCATGACCCCTGTCAGCTGAGCCCTGCTTCTGCGTGCTGCCGTCGCTATGGCTTGCCCTGGTCTCCGCTGAGTTGTCTTGGTTCCTTCAAGTCTCGTAGAGCCGCTAGCTGTAGGGGAGCAAAGCAGGGGCCGGAGCGGTGCCCGGCGGCTGTTTCCAAACCTGCCACGTGGCAGGAATGAAGCTCTGTCTTTGGTTTCACCGGCGCTGGGATCGGGCCCTCGCTGGAGCTCTGGACGATCCCCTGCCAGCTTGGCGTGCCATCAGCCCGGTGAGTGGGTAGGCTGCCTTGAGGCTTGAGAAGAGCGTAGGTAGGTCGTGTGTTGTGTCCTTTAGTAAGCCTTGCCTCTCCTGGAAATCCGAGAGTGCCCTGTTGCCTTCCTGCTTCCTGAGCTTTCTTCTCGGCATCTCCTTAGCTGGCTGTTGAGGGACGATTTAGACTGTGTTTGATAGAGTGGAAAGGGCTTTTGTGAGATCGCATAGATATTTGGTACCAGGAATGTAGAAAGTCCAAGCTGCTAAGAGTGGCGATACTTGCTATCAAATTAAGGCTAGCAAATTGCCTGCAGCTGCATTCTGCCTGTTGTCCAAGCCCCCTCCTGGAGCCTGAAATGAAAATGTGTGTGGTGTGTGTTTTCTCAGGGGCCAAAAGGTCACAGTCCCTGGACTGGCGTCTCGCAGTTCCTACAGACATCTCAGAAGATCATCCAGTTTGCGTCAGGGAAGGAACCACAGCCAGAAGACACTATCATCTATGTGGCCGGAGCCTTCGACCTGTTCCGTATCCTTGACTCTGTTTTGCCAAGAAAGTAGTGCTAGTCTTTTTGTTTGATGTTTTCATGTTTTGAGGCACCACACTAGGATATTTACCTCTCCCCCTTTGGTTTTTTTTTTTCTTTCTTTTCTGTAGGTGTGCATTGGAGGGGAGGAGGCAGAAGTTCTTACTGGCAGTTTCTTAGTCACAGGACACTGAGAAAGGAGCTATAGCTCCTCTCTAGAGAGATTTGTGGCTGTTGGAGGATTTCAGGAAGACAGTTGGATACTCTCCACACTCTAGTGATCACACTCTAGTCCCTCTTGAGGACTGGCTGTCATAGACCAAGTGACTGCACAGGGCATCTGGAGCAGACACTTCATCCCTGGGACAGTCTCTGAGGCATTGTGCCAGAACACCTGAAACAGGTAGAAATTCTGGACAGAGGCAAAGTTGAGTCCATGTAAGTTGGAGCTGAAAAGATGTCTGGCTTTTGCCCAGAACCTGTGGAGCCTGAGGAGGAAGGTGGCAACTGTTCTTAGGATATAGGCAACAAGTCATGCAAAAAGGAAGTCCTTGGGACTCCTGTCTCCCACTGTGGTTTTTCAGTGCATCTGTTTCTGTCTTCCTTTCCCTATTTCCCATGTTAGCTTCCATTCCTTAAACAGGTCTACAGATATTGGGCATGTAGATTTCCTGGAGAAGGTTCACCAGCTGGCAGAGAAACCCTACATCATTGCTGGGCTGCACTTTGATCAGGTCCGTATATAATGTTGTCCAAAGACAGGAGCTTGGCCCCTGCTCTTTCTGAAACAAGGAGGCTGTGCTCTCGAAGACAGGAACGGGATGTATTGGCCAATACAGGATTTTCATGTTGGGAGAAAGCGAGAGGGAAGGGGATTGCTTTGTCTCTCTTCTCATTGTGCCTGGTGCTTTGCCTTAGGAAGTGAATCGCTACAAAGGGAAGAACTATCCCATCATGAACATCCATGAGAGAACACTCAGTGTCTTGGCCTGTAGGGTAAGTGCCTGTAGGGTGGGTGCCTCTGTGCTGTTCCAGAAATTGCCTGGAGCTGGGTGGTGTTCACCTTTAGCCAACAACCTTGCATGAGTTCTTTGGTGTGCACTGAGAAGGCAAAGACAAGACTGATCGCTTCAGGCTGCCGGAGGTGCTGCTGTGCTCTCAGGAGGAATCACTAGGCTCCTCTGTCGTCCTGGCTGAGCTATTGAACTCATCCACCTCTGTTCCACCAGCAGTGAGAGGGCAGGGTGCCTTGCAGAGAGCTGCTCTGCTCTACAGCTGTGGTGTTGTAGAAAACTCTCCACTCCCTGCAGCAGGGGAGAAAATTCCTGGGAAAGAAATGTGGGGAGGCCCAGAAACATGTGCCCTGAGCAATTAACTTTTGGATTTGCTATATACGCACTACCAGAAAGCATATTCTTTAGTGGAACAAAAAGATGCTGTGTGACAAGCAGTGGGTGCTAAAACCACTTCCCTGTTCCCTTGTTTGAGTTCCTAACTCTATACCAGATGACCTGCTCAAGTCTGTTGTCTGTTTAGGAAGCAGGCTGGCCTCTGTTTTGGTAGGTTTTTGTGTTTGGGGGTTTTTTTGTTTTTTTTTTTTTTTTTTTTTTTTTTTCCCAAATCTGGACTCTTTACCTGGTTTCTTTTCTAGTATGTCTCGGAAGTGGTGATTGGAGCCCCCTACGCTGTCACTGCTGATCTGCTGGATCACTTCAGGGTGAGAGTCTTTGTGTATGGATGTATGTGAAGAGGTTGGTGTGTGATGTGCTTAGGAAGCTGTAGTGGTGCAGGAAAAAAAACGGGGTGTAGAAGAGAGATTGTCCCGCTCAGCAGGATTACAGGGAGCTCCAGAAGCACTGCCAAGCCTGGTACAAGAAGGGTTGCTTTGCTGATCTCCAGGCTATGCTGCAGTGAGTGCAGTGGCAGGGAACGTCCCCGTCATCTTTTGGATCTTGTCAGTGACTTTGTGTCCTTCTCCAGGTAACACTTGTGTGTCATGGGATGACTGAGGTGGTGCCAGACAAGGATGGTTCTGATCCATATGAGGTGAGATAGTAGCTGCTGTTGTCCGTGCTTCTTTGTCAGCATTTGATAGATACAGCATGGCTTTGTTCGTGTTCCTGAGCTGAGAATTTGTATTGCAGAGGATGCTACCCGAGCAAGTCCTTGGCACGTGATGCTGGTTTTCATCCACCCCTGAGGGTAGCTACTTGGAGCAGAGCCTGTAAATCATTCACAACAGCTCCATTCTTTTAGTCACTGTTTTGTTTTGCCCGTTTCTGATGCCTTCATGGCAGAATGAGAAATCCTATAATCTTTGCTCTGTGCCAGTCCTGGGCAGCTCCTATATACGTGAAGGTTTGCTTTCAGCAGTTATTTATTCTGCTTCCTAGAAGATTGTTTTGTGTCGTGCCTGGCTGGGTGCCCACAGGACCTGCCATCACTTCTGCTCAGCTTTCACTACTAAGCTGTAAACCCAGAGGTCCTGTGTGTTTTTCACAGCTGAGTGTGCTGTGTTTGTTCACAGGAGCCGAAGAGACGCGGTATTTTCCAGCTGGTAGACAGCGGCAGCAATCTCACCACAGATTTAATTGTGCAAAGAATCATCAAGAACAGGTTGGCTTTATTCATCTCCCAATTCTGTTGCATACTGTCCCATCTGAGGACTAATTAATGGGATCAAACAGGAAGAGAAGGGGTTATCTAAAGGCACAGAATCAGTGAACTTGGTCCTTCATCTTCCATAGCTTGGGCAGGCAGCTTAAATGTGGATGTACTGGACTGTGCAGGAAAAGGAACAGCTAAACGCTACTATGCCACGTGCTGTGTCACAGCACGTTTTATTATTTTTCCTCCTTTATTCATGATAAAATTTCCTTGCTGTATTCTGGGGGATTTAGCATGTTGCTTCTTTCAGAGTTTGCTCTTGTAGGCCTGAGCCCTTCACCTTCAGTGACCTTGACTCAGGTCAGCGGCAAATTTGATTTTGGTATTACGGCACTAAGTGGTCTGTCCCAGGGCAGACCAAGCATAGAACAGCAGGATCTTCTGCAGAGGGAGAAATAAGTAGTGTTTGGCCAGTGTGAGAACGTAGAACTTCGGAGTGATGGTAACGGTGGTGGGAAGCCCGGGGTGCTGGCTCTCGAAGAGGAGTCTGGGGGCTACTGGTGAGGTTTCTGAAATGCTCTCGGAACAAAGCAGCGTAGGAGAAGGCAGTGCGCCCCTGCTCCAGGTGCTTTTAGTCTACTAGAGATATGGATGGATGAGAACCTCACGGCATTTTGTGATTGATGCAGGCTGGAGTTTGAAGCTAGGAACCAGAAGAAGGAAGCAAAAGAGCTGGCTGTGTTGGAGGCCATGAAGAGACTGGAAGAGGAAAAGCACTAGGCCGGCAGAGAGCCGATGCGTGGGTCGCAGAGCGCTGCAGCCTCACTCTCTTGAGGAGCAGACAGCTCTTTGAGAGGGGACCCCTGAACAGGGACACTGCTGCGGGCATGTAGGATGTGCTGTCCTACCCTCTTCTGTCCTAGCTCCTCCTGCACTAATTATGCAGACATAACGAGTCAGGATCCTGCTGCCTAGTTTTTCCTCCGTTAATCAGCCCCCGTCCCCTTTCCCAGGAGGAGATTTGACAAAAGAAAAAAACCCAACCAGTTTTAATTATAACTAATGTTTTAACATGTTGATGTGCTTTTACCTTATGCCATTTCTGGCTTTTAGTAGGAGGGAAATGGAGCAGCCGCCCAGGGCCCCTCTGCCCCTCCAGGTTCAGCTGTCCTGACCGGAGTTCCAGAGCGGCCCTTCAGGCGGTGGTGTGGGCGGCTGGACAGACGGGCAAGAACGGCCTCCCCAGGGAAGGGACATGGTACCCATGGTTCCTCCTGCGAGCTTTCGGTTAGGGACGCTGAGCCAGCAGTGTGCCATCTGCGGGAGGTGCCTTGTGCCCTGGGGTTCATCACGCTGCCTCTTCTCAGTTGCTGCCCCTACACAAACGCCAGACCCAAAGCTACTTCGGGTTTAGCTGGATAAAGCCTTTCTCCGCTGCGACTGGTGCCAGTGAATCCTTTGCTGCCCCAGCAACAGGCGGCGGCGCAGCAGCTGCTGAGAGGGGTACGTGGCTGGTGGCGCAGGGACCCTTGGTTCTGCGGTTTCCCTGGCGGGTTGAGGCGTTTCCCCACACGAGGTGGGGGAGCCCCGGGGGCTTTTGCAAGGCAGCAGGACCCGGTGCTGCGTGTAGACCATGCTCAGAGCCTTGCTTGCTGCTGCCGCCGGAGTCTGCCTTGTGCCCGATGGGTTACCTAAGGGAGGGACCTTGTCAGCTGAAATTTCACGGCTGTTTTCTGAGAGCTGACGTGCAGCATGCATGCCCCTGTGGGGAGGTGCAGGGCCTGAGAGGCCGGGTGCTGGGCTGAGCCCCTTTCTGCCTCTTACATTCCAGGGTGCTGTGGTGGGTGTCCTGGGCTGCTCCCTGCACTGTGCTGGATGGTACTTCCACGTGGGTTCTGTTGTCCTCTCTGTTGTAAACTTCTGTTGCTGATCATTAATAAAATGTTGAAGAGGTGTGTGTTGGTCTCTTTGGGGCTCAAGCCCAGGTAGCAGAAAAGGGCCAGGCCCTAGCTGGAGGCTCTTCTACAGCAGCTTTTCCCAGGATAAATGGATGGGAGCGGAGAGAGGCCGCTGTGGTCCAAGAATGGGCTCATTGCCCCTGGGCAGCCCAGCCTGAGCTCTGGGGCATGTTGGGTTTGTTCTGGTGCAGGGGTTAGGGATCACTCTGGCTAGAAGCCATTTGTTTGCACTGAGGGAGGAGGTTTTTGCTGAATTCACTAGAAAATTGAACTAGACCACGTGAGGGGGTCTTGTCTTTGCTGTGTTCTGAGGTTTTATGCTTTCTGGACTCTAAAATTGCAGCAGAATTTGTGCTGGAAAGCTGAGTGTGGGCACCTAACCATGCTGGGTATGGAGGGAGGAGGTGACCTGAATTCTTCTGCTGATGGCTTGGTGTATCGCAATGCCAGAGCAGCATCTGCAAGCAGCTGCGGTGGGTCTGTTCTGCTGCCTGGAGGGGCTGCGTTGAGGACAGATCAGCCGTGGAGCTCAGGGTCTCACGGCTGTGTAGTTGCTAATCCCACAGCCTGTGTTTGCATATTGGCATTTCAGTAATGAATGTGTCATCCGTGACAAGAGCCAAGACACCCACCTGTGGGGGAATGCTCACCACTGAGCACTGGGGGGGACCGGAGGACTAGGAGCCTCCTTGTCCTCTCTTGATGTAGCTGGAGCCCCTCCGGTGCCTGGGGCAGGAACAGCACTCCCATCCCTGCACCGTGTTGAGCACCGGTCATGCCATGAGTGTGTCTGCTCATCCTGGGCTTCCCCCCAGCTGTCCTGCGCAGCCCCACAGCTGCTGCTGAGACCCAGATGCTCCTGCTTGGGAAGGATGCGGGAGGGCAAGGAAGGGCCGGCAGGTCCTTGCCGTTCCCAGCCTCGGTCGCTGCGCTCCGTGTCGTGCTCTGGGCTCTCCCTTCCCTGGGGTGCCAGGACTCTGTGACTCTTCTCCAGCAGCGGGGCCGTGCTCTGCAGGGAGTTCTGCAGCTGATGGAGAGAGAAGGGCAGCCCTGGGGGGTGTGGGAGTGACCCTAAATTTCTGCTGCCCTTTTTGGTGAGAAGGAAGATGCTTCCTCTCTGGGAAGGTAGCGCCTGTATTGCCTTGCTGGCTGGCGGCAGGATAGTGGCTGTGGTGAAAAGCCTGTTGCTGTGACCCCTGCCTGGCTGGAGTTGCTCCCCAGGGTCTGGGGAATGGACACCTCCCTCCAGCGCGTCCAGGCAAGCCCTTGCTGCTGCTCCTCGTCCACTCCTGCACAGAGCCTGCTCTGCTGCAGCTCTCCAGCCAGGACCAGGACTTCTTCCTTCCTGACCAGAGGCAATGGCTGCTGCTGCTGTCAGGCAGTTGGGGATTTGCCCCTGGCTGAACGGGTCGGCTCATGCTGCAGGCTGTGCCCTGGCTCCCCGTTCAGCTGCACCTCCGTGGAAAACGGGGGGGAGGTCCTCGCTGGCTGGCCAGGGGTCTTGGATGCTCTGAGGGTCTGTGAGATCAGGCTGAGCCCTGTCCTTGTCCCGGCTGCAGTCAGGGTGTGGGAGCAGGACCAGCACTTGCCTGCTGCGAGGTGCAGGCAGAGCAGCCGTCAGGCACTGGGCGCAGGGGGAATGTGTGCTGGGACCACCTCGTGCCCGGGCAGAGCTCATGCTCTGCTCTAGTCTGCACCGCAGCCCCCAGCTGCCCTGTGCACCCTCCTGCTGAAACACGGGGCTGCGGTGCGCGTCAGCTCTGCCGCCTGGAGCTGGCAAAGTTGCTCCTCGCCCCCGAAGCAGCCGTGACTCTGAGCTGTTGGCCCCTTCCCGGGATCTGCTGGCTGCTGAGGGCACAAATAACCCCTCTGCAGCGTGCGACCCCCTCCCACGGAGACTGCAGAAGAATTTGTCATTAAAACCAAACAACTCAGCCACGGTGACAGATCTACCCCGGGCTGAGCATTTGCATGTAAATGGGCTGGGACCCAAACAGGTACTGTTGTTATTAAAAAAATGACAGAAGTACTTTATTTCTGCTATCACCGTGTGCGGGTGCTTGCCTGCTGGTATAACTTACTTGCGTGGAAATGTCAGCTTCGCCTGCTCAGCTGGAGCGTGGTAGAGCTGCTGTTCCTTGGGGCCTTTGAGAGCTGTTTCTGAGTTTACTCTGAAAACTTGTGCATATGATGTTCCTTTCTCCAAGTGCCTCTGGGCCCTTCCTCTAAGCCTCTGTTTACTGACAACCTGTGAGTCCCAGGGGCAAAAATGACTGTGGAGTTAAAATGGGGGGGGGGGGAACCGGTATGAATTTTAAGTTTATGACTTTGTTTTCTGTGGTTTGGTTCCCCCCCCCCCCCCCAAGTGCAGAAAATCAAGACCCTGTTCCTGCACCCATCCCGAGGAGGCCCCCCTCCCTTGCGATGCAGATTGCAGTGAGTGCCCGACATTTCTCTAATGGGAACTAATTCACTGGAACAGTTGTAGCAGGTGCCTTAAATTTTGAAAGAGCAGCTGTGACCCTGCTGAGGGGAGCTGGCAGCTTTGGCCCAGACCCCGCCATGGTGCAGGGCTCCCAGAGCAGGGCTGGGGTTGGGGCTCGTCCCCCCAGGGCCCCATTAGGCATTCACGGAAAGGGGCGATAGGGTGAGCGGACCCCGATGCCCAGTGGGTCACCATTGGCTGCCACTGCCCTGGCCAAAGCCTGGACCAAGCTCCTCGCAGCACGTTGGTCCCACTACGCAGGGAGGGCTGGGGCTCTGCAGCCACTTCCGAAGTATTGGTGGCTCCAGGCAGGAGCTGGCGTGTTGCAGCTGCGGGCGGGAGGAGGGCTGCACTCAGGACACCTACGTGGCAATGCCACTGCTGCCGCAGCTGCCTGGCCAGTCCTGAGCTGCCGGAGCACTTGTGGTGCCCGCAGGATTTCAGAGACGGGGCTGAGCTTAGTGGCGGGCGCTGGCACCCTACGGCAGCTCCAGTGGGTGCTTGTGGTGCTGTGCTGACCCCCACTGCGGCGGGGATGCGGGGCTGTGTCCCCTGTGGTGGTTAGTGGCCCCAGTGCCCACCCAGCTTCCTGGGAAGACTCTGGCACCAGGAGCCTCCAGCTGTGCCGTGCTGTGCCCTGGGGCAGGCGAGGGCCTTACCAAGACCTGCATGGTGCAGTGCGTTGCAGTGAACCACGGTGGGGCTGGGCTGCAGCCGGGAGCACTTGGCAGCAGGGCGGGGAGCTCATAAAGAGCGCAGTGTCTGCCAGGGGTGAGCACTTCTTGCCAGGCGAGGCAGGGCCCTGGCGACCCTCATGGGGACCGGGACTGTGACCAGGCTGAGTGCTGCGCTCCCAGCCTTGCCCCTGGGGAGGAGGTGGCTCCCCTGGCAGGGGTGGGGGTAACCTTGCCAGGGAGCAGCTGGTGTTGGGGGGGCTGCTGCCGCCCCCCTCTTGTCACTGAGCCCGTGTCTTGCTGCTGGAGCACGGCCTGTGTGCCCCAGTGTTGGGCAGGGGCTGTGCCTGGGTCTCCTGCAGTGTAGGGGGAACAGTAGGGCCCTTCCTGGCTGGGGCGATGGGAGTGCCCTGCCTGCAGTCATTCACCACCTGGCAAAGCCCCATCGGATCGTGCTGCTCCCTGCAGCTCAGCCCAGCACCGTGCTGCCCAGGCAGGCTCCCCACACTGTGCCCTGCAGCCACCACGGGTGTCAGGCTGGCCCTCGGGGCTGCCAGCAGGGTGGCAAATTTGCCGGTCACGATCAGCGAGTGATTTTTTCCGCCGAGTGTTTGAGCAGCCTCGACACCTGCCAGGGGGACAACAGCTGCTCACAGGGGCCCGGGGGCAGTGGGGCTGCGAGGACAGAACCACACCGGTGCTTCATGGGTCCCCGTGACTTGGTGGAGCCCAGGGGTTGAGTCGAAGCAGGCGGCAGGAGGCAGGTGGTGGGTGCTCAGTTGGCCAAGCAAGCCCCCACCGCGATGCCCCCGAGGAGGCAGGAGATGGGGCTGCCAGTCTCCCTGGGGACTTAGGGGCTTCAGTGCAGCCACAGGGTGGGGACTGTGCTCAGCTTCAGCTGCAGTCCTGCTGCCAGCTGACCCCACACACTCCCAGCTGGGCTGTCGTCGTCCTTTCGCCCAGAGCGTCTCCGGAGCCCCGAGCATGATCTCCTGACCCCTGCCCAGGGCACAGCCTGTCCCCAGCTTTGTTCGGCCTGACCTGGGGCAGTCCCTGGCCCCAGACAAAGCCCCACAGGGCTCAGGGGGCCAGGGAAGCTGCGGGAGGCACTCAGCAGCCTTATGGGTGAGATGCATCCTCCACACTGCTTTCCCTGGCAGAGCAGCCCTGAGGTCCCCAGACCCAGGTGGGCTCCCCCCACCCCACAGCACCTCCCTCCCCTGCAAGGACAGAGGCAATCGAGCCAGCCCAAGCACATTTATTGTCACCACAGAGCCACTGGTGCCACCTCAGGCATCCACACACTCCATGGGGTCCAAGGACACGGTCGCGACCGCCTTGCACTGGAGAGCGCTGGGGACTCCAGGCAGCACCTGGCAGCTCCGCAGCTCGGGGGCCACATCCATCACGCACAGCGCCTGCAGGGGAGATCATCAACAGGGACCAGGGTCCCCAGGCAGTGCGGCGCTGGCTGGCACTGCTGGGGGGAGCCGAGGTGCCGCTGCTGTGCCCCAGCACCCGGCAGGCAGAGGACCCTTCTCCTGCTGCTTGCTGCGGCACGGAGCACCATGGGGGGGGGGGCTGGTACCCGTGGCTGGGAGCTGCAGTCCCAGCACCGTGCCCAGTGTCCCGTGGGGATCAGCCCCAGCACCCACCCTGTCCCCAGCCCCCGGGGCAGCCCTGGTACTCACTGTGGCGTGGAGCTGCACAGGCGCACGGGCCGTGCCGGGCAGCAGCACGCCGGGGCTGGGCTCGGTGGTGCCATCGGTGTCAGAGCGACGTGTGTGGGGCGAGCGGCGGAGGCCAGAGAGCAGCCCCGAGGCTCTGCCCACCGAGTAGCGGCGGGGCCCGGCTGCCTGCTTGTACCAGGGCTCGGCGGGGCGGCAGAGGCAGAGCAGGAGCAGCCCCAGCCCCAGCCAGCGGGCAGCGCGAATGGTGCCGGCGGGACCGCAACGCTCCGGGGCCGCCGCCTTTATAGCCGGGCGGGGGGGCCGTGTCGCCCGCCCCCGCCGCAGCCGCGCGGCCCGCCCCACCGGGGCGGTGGAGCCCGCGGGGGAGGAGCTGCTCGCCGGCGGCCCCGCAGCCGTCCCCGGGTGGCCGAGGGGCCCTGCCCGCCGGGGCCGGGTGAGGTTCGGGGCGGGTGTCGACACTGACCCCCCCGCGCCCGGCAGAGCCGCCTTCCGTCCCCGCACACGCGTCCCGCGGCGCTGCCCCCCGCCCCCCCCGAGCGCCGATCCCGAGCGCGGAAGGGCATCGGAGAGGCGAATGGCGACCGCACGTTTATTGAAGGCGGCCCGGCGGGGAGCGCGGAGCGGAGCGCGGCCCGGGGCGGGCGGCAGCAGGAGGCGGCCGCAGCCCCCCTCGCCGCCGGCCGGTGTAACGGCGGAGGCCGGCGGTCACTCCTTGAACTTCCACTCCTGGCGGCACATGGGGCAGTGCTGCTGGACCTGCTGCGAGTTCAGCCACTTGAGGATGCAGTGCATGTGGAAGCAGTGCGAGCACTGCCCCCACACCAGCGGGCAGTCGTCGCCGGGCACCTTGCCTGCGGCAGGGACAGGCCGTCAGGCCCGGCCCGGCGGGCCGCGGCCCCGGGGCCGCCCCGCCCCGCCCGGCGCCGGCGCACTCACAGTCGGGGCAGCAGCCGTTGAAGGCCATCCGGCAGATCCCGCAGTTCTCGTCGTTGGCCACCCACAGCCAGGAGGCGACGCCGTGCCAGCTCCGCACCCGCACCCGCATCGCCCGCGCCGCCGGCAGCCCCGCCCCGCCCCGCCGGAAGTCCCGGCCCACCGGAAGTCCCGCCCCACAAGGCACCGCGCACAAGCGCGCGCGGCCGCCGCGCCTTCGCCGTTAGTCCCGCCTCTTCCGTTTCCGGCGTCGGCGCAGCGCGGCCGGAAGTGCAGGCCCCGGAGCGGAGCCGCCATCATGGCCGACAAGATGGACATGTCCCTGGACGATATCATTAAGCTCAACCGAAGCCAGCGGGGGGCCGGCCGAGGCGGCGGCCGGGGCGGCCGGGGCCGGGGCGGCGCCACCCGCGGGGGCGGGCCCGGCCGGGGCGGCGTGGGAGGCGGGCGAGCGGGCGGCGGTGGCCCCGTGCGGAACAGGCCGGTGATGGCCCGGGGCGGCGGCAGGAACCGGCCCGCGCCCTACAGCCGGGTAAGGAGCGCGGTGGGGGCGGGCGGGGAGCGCGGCCGCCCGCGGGGCTCGGCGGCTCCGCGGGGGCCCGGGCCGGGCCGGCGGCGGCGGGATGAGGCGGCGGGGCCGCGCGGGGGGCGGCCGGGTGGAGGGCGGGCCCGCCGGGCAGCCCTTTGTCCGCTCCCGGCGGGGGGCGGGCAGCGTGGCCGGCGGTGCCCCGGCGCCGGTCAGCGAGGTCCCGGTCTCGTTGCAGCCGAAGCAGCTCCCCGAGAAGTGGCAGCACGACTTGTTCGACAGCGGCTTCGGGGCGGGGGCCGGCGTGGAGACCGGCGGGAAGCTGCTCGTCTCGAACCTGGACTTCGGCGTCTCGGATGCGGACATCCAGGTAGGGGGCTCGGGAGCGGCCCCGCTGGGTGCGCGGGGGTCGTTCACAGGGGGTTTAATTCATAGTGTCGGGGTTGGGCATGCTGGGTGCGTGCAGGAGCTCTGCAAGTCCCGCTCCCTTCTGCGGCCAGGATGGAAGATCCCCGAGTGAATTAGCTCTCTGTTGGTGACGGGGTTTGTGGCGCAAGTGTCTGTCCTGCAGAAGTTCTGGTGATCCCGGGGGGTCTGCAATTCAGAAAGGCCTCCATCTTCTGCGGAGCGGTAGCTGATCGCATTGTGAATGACTCTGCCACAGCACACATGTGGGAAAATGCTGCTGTTTGGCTGAATCTAGCTGTGACTGGAGAATTCAGTATAAACCGTGTAAACTCTTAAGGTCTGCGTAACTGCAGAAATTCCGTAACCGCACTGCATGTACGTCTGTGTGCTTTGTTTTTATGGGACCTGTTCGCACAGCTTTGTTGAAGTTGCATTCTGTTGAGCGTTGAGGTGTTCCTCTGGACACACCCATCGGTGTAATTGGGAAGACTTATTTGGGGGGGAGAGCACGGTGCCCTGCGCTGCAGCATCTGTGGTACCTGGTGTGTTAAATCTTCTAGCCGAGTTACTTGTTGGGGTCATATCTCTTGTTTCAGCCATGCCTTGGTTAAGATCCTGCTGGGTTCTTTCAGTCGGGTGTATGGCACGATCTGTCTCTGTGGCTGCGTGGGTCAGGAGGGGTTGAGGTGTGGCGTTCCCACCTGGCTGTGAGGCCACGGTCACGAGTGGGGCAGTGAGTTGTGCAGAAATAAACATTTGCAAATACCAGGTGCATCCCCACTGGGAACTCCGGTGGCTCGGTCACGCTGCAAAGTGCTTCCTTTTAAACTGGCTTCTGGTCCTCGCGTCCTCACCAGGGAAAAACAAACAACTATTTTTATGCTTTCTTCATCGGTTAACTCCACATGCCGACCAGGGTGTGCCTGGGGAATTGGAAGTGAGCTTTTTCAGGTCACCCAGTTACTGGGTAATGCACTTAAAACCACCTATTTTCCTCATGTAAGTTCAGATTTGGTCTAAATAAGTTTCTTGTTTGTTGTAGTTAGGCCCTGATGTGTAAAATGTGGCTCTGTGAAGTCACTTCAGTTTAACCAGCTCCTGCACTTTGTGTGGCAGTTGAGATTCACCTTTTCTGCCACTGGCTTGGGCTGAAGTGTGGATGAACTTCCACCTATGGTTTATTTAGCAGCAAAGCTGACTTAATGGCTTTGCACCTGTTTGTTACTACCCATCCCATAATTTAGTGCTGCCTCAGATGTGGTGACTGCTTTCTTTGTTTCTATGCTAATCGCATAATTAACGTGGTACAGCGCCGCTTGGGCAGTGTATTGGCAGGAACGAGTGGCTGGAAGGAACCTCGAACGCATGTTGCTCTCGGAGGAGCTGTGCAGCATCGCTCCCTGAGCATTCGCTGCTGCTCGGGAGGAACCCGTGTTCTCTGCAGTACAAAGAGGAGCTGGCTCCAGAGAAGTGGCTGAGCACCACCTCACCTGTGTTGCGCTCTGTTCCAGAAAGCTTCTATCAAGTGCCGTGTAATGTTCACCTCTGGTGAATGCGTACAAGGGGGGAGTTGGCCTGCAGCCCTGCCTGAAGTGCTGCTTGCTTAAGAGGTGGAAGGACACGTATGGTGCTCTGTCAGATGCTTGGCAGTAGCTTACGGAGACAGCTGTGTGGCAGTCAGGCTTTGCAGCAGATGCTGGAGAAGGTGGCCTGTCCCTTGGGCACCCAGCAGCTCTGGTGTAGGTATTGAGCTTTCAAGGCGCGGGGTATAGCAGAAACTCGCGAAGGTGAGGGGTCCTTGTTGACTTCCTAAATGTAGCGCCTGTGAAACAAAATTGGTGGCTTTGTTGCTGCCTCTTCATTTCCATCCTTCATGACAGAAAATGACATGCTTCAGTAGAGGGCTTTCCTAATCTCAGTTTTTGGGGTGTATTCCTAATGGGCTGTGTTTTTAAATTGCACCTGGTCTAGTAAAGATGTGGGAGGGGGTGGGATCCAGCACACTGAAACTGTGATCATCTCATGAATCCCTGCATTCATACAGGTCATTCTTCCTCTATGAAATGGATTAGGGTCTGGATTATTTTTAAATAGTCACCCCATTGACGCAGCCTCAACAAAAAAACGTGTAGTTTCCCTTGAGTCTGCTTTGCTGGCTGTAAATGTGCACCCTGCAAGTGGTGAATGTGAAGTCCTGCTTGGTTTTGCCACCTGTGGCAACTTTCTGAAATCATTCTGATGGGCTTGTGCTCCCCTCATTCATCGGTGCTTTTTCCGAGTTGCCAATGGTGTTTTGAAAAGCGCCTGTGATTGTTGAGAGCGCTCATGTATGGGGAGCTGCCAGCACTGTCTCTTGGCTGTGCGGTGTTTGCACCCCTGACGGATGTATGCGTTCTTCTCCTTCTCTCTCTCAGGAACTCTTTGCAGAGTTTGGGACCTTGAAGAAGGCAGCTGTGCACTATGACAGATCTGGCCGCAGTCTAGGGACAGCGGACGTGCATTTCGAAAGGAAGGCAGACGCTCTGAAAGCGATGAAGCAGTACAACGGAGTCCCCTTGGACGGTGAGTCTGCATGGCTGTCTCTGTAGCATACTTCACTGGCTGGCTGGACTGGCCCGTGCGCCCGTGTCCCGCTCACAGGCTGCTCTTCCTCCAGGGCGCCCCATGAACATTCAGCTGGTCACATCACAGATCGACACACAGAGGAGACCAGCACAGAGGTGAGATGCTGTACGGCCGCAGGAGTCGCTGTGCCCGGTCAGCGCGGGGTGGGAACGTGCCTGGCCTCTCTCTGTGTAGGAAGCGTGGCTCCGTCTCCCATTCGGCAAACTTCCGCATGCTGTTTGGGTTAGCCGGGATGCACTAAAACAGTTGCTTTTTGAAAATCACAGTGTAAACAGAGGTGGCATGACCAGAAACCGCGGTGGTTCAGGAGGATTCGGTGGTGGAGGAGGCAACAGACGAGGTACTCGTGGCGGGAACAGAGGGAGAGGCAGAGGAGCTGGAAGAACTTCCAAACAGCAACTCTCCGCAGAAGAACTAGATGCACAGCTGGATGCTTACAATGCCAGGGTAAGTGCTGCTTGGGTGCTGCCCATGGGGTTCCCCGTGGCATCTCGTTCTGGGAAACATTGGCATCCCAGAGCCGGCAGGAAGGCGAAAGCATTTTCCAGGTCATGAGACTAAAGCAGTCTGTCTCTAGAGCCAAGCAGTGACTTGGTCCGGTGGTTGGCTTTATTTTCCTGAAGACTTTGTCAGCTACTGTTACTGATAGCCAAGGAACAGCCCCTTCTCCAGCTCTCCAGCTTGCTGGGGCTAGTGTAGGGCAGGCTCTTCCGTAGCTGGAACAGCTGTGACGAACAGTAGCTGCGTGACAAAACCCACAGGGGTAATGGGCTGCAGAAATGGAAAAACAAAAAGAAAAAAAAAGTGAAATAACTACATGGGATGCTAATGGAGGAAAGGTGCTGGTGGCAGATATGAGTCTGTAACGCACGGGGCCATGCATGTCGTTTGCTGCCTTCAGAACTAGATCAGACGCCTCTGTGCTGCGGCCAGACTAAAATCTCTATAGAGAACCGAGGTCACACGTGTACGCGGTGACAGCTGAGTCAGTGTTGTAGGAATGGGATAAAATTGAGGCGAGAGTACGGAAGAAGTGGGATGAGCAGAATTCCAGAAGAAAAATGGCGTGGGAATGTCTGGTGTTTCAGAACAGTCTTCTCTGGTGTCAGGGATGCATAAATAGTGTTATTTTGCAGAAGACTTGGATGAGGCGGGGGAGCGCAGCAGGGCAGTTCACAGTCATGCCTTGGCGCGCTGCGGTGGGTCGGCTGTGCCCCGGCACTGCCGGACGCTCCCAGGCCAGCGCCTGAATGGGCTGGGGCTCAAACCCGCATGTTCCTGTCTGGCAGCACCGGGGAGTTGCCGTGGTTTGCCGGAGCCAGACTGCCTCTGGGAGGGTTGGGCGGGCTGGGTGCCGCAGGGTGCGTGGTGACGGCTCCTCTCCTCTCTTCCAGATGGACACCAGCTAAAGTGGCGGGCGGCAGGTGCAGGGAAGGACTCCGATCTCGCTCCACGCTCCCCGGCGGGGGCTGCGGCTGTGGCTACTACTACCGAGGATGGGATTTGTTTTACTTTTACGTTCTGGGATAGGTTTTAAACTCCTGTAAAGGTTTTTTTTTAATTCTGAAGCAGACCTGTTTTGTACCGAGTTATTTTTGGGATAAATTTTACTGGTTGCCTGTTGGGCAGAGGTGGCTTTTTCACCTTTGCCGTAATAAAATAGAACCGTGTCTAGAGCTGTGGACGCCTCCTCCTCCGTGCCCCGCCGTGCCCTGCTCCCCCGTGCCGTGCTCCGCCGGGCCCCGTCGTCCCCCGCCCCGCGCCGCCCGCGCGCGCCTTCCCGCGCCCCGCCTCGCCCCGCCCCGCGGCGCTCTACCCCTCCGCCCCAACTCTATCGTCCCTCCCGCCACCGCGCGCGTATCCCGTGGGCCAATCAGCGCGCCGGGCCGCGGCCGGAAGTGAGGGGCCGGGCTCAGCCTTGTGTAACGGGAAGTGACGGGCGTGTCCCGGAAGTGCGGGGGTGCGCGGGCGGCTGGGCGGATCCCGGCGGCGTTGTCACCGCAGCGCGGAGAGCGAGCAGGGCCGGTAGGGCGGGGCCGGGCCGGGCCGCGGCGGGGCGGGGGAGCGGCGGGGACCGGGCCGCGGCGGGGACGGGCGGCTCCCTGGGGGCCGTGAGGCCCCGGGGGGGGATGTTCAGGTCGTGGGGCCGCGCCTCCGCCCCGCCGGGGCCTGGCCGGGCCGGCCGCACCGCGCCCCGCTGGCTCCGGGCCGCGGGAAGGGCCGGGGCGCGGCCGAGGTGCGGGAGCGGGACCCCGAGTGCCCTTGCACGACCTTCTAAGGGCCGGGGAAAGCCGCTGTCCGCGGCGGAGGCCGTTCCGGAGGGGAGCTCTCGGGGCACGAGGCACGCAGTTAGGGCGAAACAGGGACGGTTAGGGCCGGCTCGTGCTCCCCGGAGGACCGGGGCTGCTCCGAGCCCTCCCCTCGGGTGTCTCTCGTTGCCTGGGCTCCGGGGGGCGGTAAAAGGGGACTCTGGGCCCTTTTCACTTTCCAGGCGTTGGGAGGTGCAAGCGCTCTCGTTTGTCTCAAACAGATTTTCCATAAATGGTTTCTAGTTATGAACTGAGTAACTTGGAAGCAACTTCCTCAGGGTCGATTTCCTTCCGTGTTAGAGGAATTAAAGAGCCTTTTTTATCCCCCTTAATGCTGTAGGCAGGGTGCATTTTCAAGCAGCTGGGGCAACGTGCATAAAGACTGCAGTGTGGCTCCTGCAGGAGGTATCGGTTCTCCTTCTTCCTTTGCAGCCCTGCCGGAAGGATGGCAAGGTCTTCCCTGGCTCTGTAGGCGCTTTTGCAACAAGTCTGAAAGTTGTAACTTCCTTTTCTTAAGATGAGAAGAACTCCCACTGATGCCAAGTGGCTAAATTGTTGCCTTGAGAGTTTCGGGTCTAGTCCAGAGTGCTTTGTTGCACTGGCTGTCCAAGCATTCTTCCAGTGCGGGTATTCTTGTCCCATAACTGCTGAGCAGAGACGGTTTCATTGTACTGTTCTGCTACGGTGACGAGTGGCGATGCGTACGAATGGGTCTCGCTCTTGGCGGTGTCCGCGGCTGCAGCTCCAGCGTCACCGCACGGACTGGCGGTTGCAGCCAGACTGCAGCTCGTTCTGAAGTTGTGAGCGTGTGGAACTGTCTGCTCACGCCTTTGGTTTTGCTCTTGACAGTTAATGCCTTGTACGTGAACTGCAGTCTAGGGTTATGTCACGAGCATAAAATAAAATACTACATTTCCAAACTGCCGAGTCCCTGCAAGGCAGCAGGCTGTTTCCAGAGTCCTTCATCCCCAGAGCTGTGAGCCAGTGGCGGGGATCAGGTGAGATGAGAGTTCTCTGGGATGCTCTTACAAAAAGACTGGTGCAGCGGCATTATCTGGACATTTCCTTGCCTCCAAACTCCCGGATGGAGTCAGAGGGCAGTGCTCGGCCTTGGGAAGTGTCAGTGAGTCACCAGTTCCTCCTTTGCCGCTGATGTGCCCCCCTCCCTCCACTGCTGCTGCCCTGGGAACCATCCGAGCTCAGTTTATTTCTGATCTAGCCTCCCGAGCTGCTGTTGTACATGTGGAGCAGCAGCACAGCTTGAGCCGGTTTAAGCAGTTTTGGCTCCCGGTCCTTACAGTATAGCAGCGTTTGTAGCTGCATAGGGAACTGGATCAGCAAACTGATCTGACTGGAAAATATCCCTGCAGAAACGGTTATTAGCTGGATCAAATTCCAGCTGAGTTTGCCGTGTGGCTGCACAAGCTTTTCTTTGCACCATGGGGGAAGAAGGAAGGGTGGGGACCGCTCGAATTGGCACCGCTGTGTGTCTGCAGCTGCGCCGTGGCCTAATGGATGTCCGAAGCCAATTAGCTCATCTGAAGAGACTCTGACTGACTCTGGTTTCACTAGGGCCGTGGGATCTTGATCCCGGGGTATGAAGAAGTTGCTGTTTACCGCTGTCTGCCTGAAAACAAACAGGGTTATGTTCCTAGCAGTTTTTCTGTCTGGCAGAAGGTGGGGCTCTTGCATTCACTGCTGCTAGCTCCTTGGTCTTGCGTGAAGAATGCTGAGAATCCAGGAGAAACTGCTGACTTGAGGAAGCAGTGAAGACAGTTGAGTGCGAATTACCAGGTGGGAAGCGATTCAGCCTCCTGCTGTCCTGAGAAGAGCCCAGGGCTGTTTCCTTAGACATCTCTCCACAGCCGAGGAGCTACCCCCTGTAATTTGCTTTCAGGCTGAGCATGGGCTGGGAGTCCCCTTCCCTGCCCGCCGTGTCAGAGTTCACAGCGGGTCTGTGCCGTCTCGCAGAGCAGCGGGCTTCCCAAGAGTCGCGGAGGCGCCAGCTCTAGCGTTCTGCGACTCAGCTGAGTCTTAAGAGCCAGAGAGCCTCTGTGCGGAGGTGCCGATCAGGGCACCCAAGCATCTCCT
Organism: Gavia stellata; assembly: GCF_030936135.1. Taxonomy (NCBI): domain Eukaryota; kingdom Metazoa; phylum Chordata; class Aves; order Gaviiformes; family Gaviidae; genus Gavia; species Gavia stellata. Next base: position 14,233,354 of record NC_082615.1, on the reverse strand, counting down.
GAGTGTCAAAAGGAGCTGAAGAGGAATTTCCTTCCAAGCGCCTCAGAGCAAAGCCTGAGGTTTGAGGTGTTGAGCTCCCGTAAGCACCCGTGCCTGGCTGCAGGTCAGCAGTGTAGTGGGAAGGCTTTCGTTAAGGATCTGAGCCCTTTGAAGGACCGTGTTGCAGGTCCCCTCTCCTCTGCGTGTCGGTGCGTGCTTGCTGGAGGTCTCAGCACTGTGCAGGTGAGATACGCGATTGCAGTTCTCTTCTCTCCTGGCAGTTCACATGCGATCGAGTCCCTTGGCTTTGCTTTGTCTGGCAGCGTGATGGCTGGTCTTTCACACACCTGGAAAACCTCTGTTTTACTAATCCTGAGCTGTAATAAATGCTTCCTCTGAGAAGCCTGAAGGGCGAGGTTGAGGCCCTCATAAAAGTTTTGATGCAATTAGGAGTCTCCTTTTCTGGCTGCGTGCTTGGAGAAGCGGCCGAGGTGCTGTGACCCGTGGTGACGAGATGCAGCGCTCTGTGCAGAAGGGGGTGGTCAGCTGTGTCGCAGCGTGCCTCTCGACCCTCACCTCCAGCTAGGGTGCAGGAGCCTGCTCTTCTCGGGAGCGCTGCAGGCTGTGGCTTTGGCGCAGCCTGGTCAGAGGTGTTGCTCTTCTGACTGCTGCTCCTGGGGAAGCCTGTTGGAAGAGGTGAAGTGGTATTTCTCCAGGGCTTCCTCAGAGACCTGAACCCTGGCCTGGCCTGAGCTGCTGGTTGGAACAGTGCTTTGTGTTGGTCTGAAGAGCTGTTTTCTGTCTCTGGTGGACTTCTGTCATTTTAGAGATCCTGCGAGGACTGGGGTTGTTCTTGATTAATCTGTGTGGTAGTGTGCATGATTGTTTCTTTAGCTCTGGATCACAGGATTAAGGCTAGAGGCATAGGAACACAACCAAAGAGCTGGGGATTTGGTTTTTTTTTGTTGGGTTTTGGTTGTTTTTTTTCCCTCCTATGCCCTGTATGGCATGGTTGTTACTAAACATCTGTTTGTGCGAGAGATTACCCTAATGGAGCTGATGAAGATTGGGTGCTGGTGATGTGTGGGAGGACACTGTTGCCCCGTCTGTTACATATGGAGGATGGTTATCAGTGAGTGGTAGCTCTATACGTGGGTGAGACCAAACTAATGCATTTTTTAACTGATCAGGATAGGATACCTGATCCTGGAAATCGGCTGCTATTTCAGCTGCTAGAAATCAGTACTGTTTAACGCTAAGGCTGTTCCTGTGCAGAGCGCAGCGATCTTCCAGACCTGACCCTGCTGTTGGGAGCTGCACTGTGGTTGGCACTGCTCTGTTCACCTTGCAGTGCTGATCCTTCGCTGTGTGTGCAGGCTGGCTTCAGCAAGCTTTGGTTGTTCAAGGAGAGGCTGTCTGATGGCTCCTGTGGCCTGTCACTTGCAGATGCTGATCAGGCCATTTGTCAGAAGTTTTGTCTCTGCTTGGTCTGAAAATTGGAAGGTGATGTACACCTGTGGATGCTAATGCCACGGAAAAGGAGCTGGCACCATTGGGGATATGCGTGTGGATACTGGTGGATCGTCTGCCACGTGTGTCTGTTATATTCGTGCTTTCAAAGAGGGCTCAATCACAGAGAGTTTGGGAGTCAACAGAAGTCAGTGACTTGGGACTTTAGTTCTTGAAAGCTCTCGCTGGAAGTTGATCAATTCCATTTCCTGAAAGCTACAGGTCTCTTAGGAAGGTCCAGGAGTTCTTCAGTGTAGAGAGAGAGAATGACGTGTAGTGCTTGGGAGGTGAAATCTAGCCTGGAGGTGAGACGAAGAACTGAAATAAAGGGATCAAGCAGTAGAACGGATGCTTGAGTGAGTGTTTGCTCAATGCTTCTGGGAGTCTTCAAGGCTGGAGGCTGGACAGGAGTACAAGGGAAGTGACTGGGTTTGATACAGAGATACCAGGGTGAAATCCAATCAGTTGTTCATGTATGACATGAGATTAAAAGGCCTTTTGAATACAAATTTCCATGATATTCAGTGCCAGGATATTGGACAATGCCATGCAGAAGGGCCAGCTGTTGGTTGTAAAGTGTAGGGGTCAGTACTGGCGGTTGTTGGGAGTTGTAAGCACAAAAGTACGATGGGAAAAGCTCCCCTACACAGACACGCTTGTGCCACGCAGGGCCAAAGCCATTGTAATAACCCTAAAGTGCCACATCGTCCCCCCACCTTTGTCTGGTGATAAATGTTAGTCAGGCTTTAATACCCAGAAACACCAGTTGCATCCATTGCAAGTATCCTACCCCCAGGACACCCTGAGAGCCGTGCCAGTGTTGCCAGGGAAGCGCTGCCAGCACAGGACAAGTCAGCAAGTCTGTTCTCAGGTTTGACAATGGGCAAGGAGCAGGTCCCCACCAGGGGCCTGGCTGCAGCTCCGCCTCAGCATCGGCTCTCTGGAAGCTGGGGCTGGCGCGTCACCCAAGAATCCTGGCAGGTTGGCTGGTCACTGGTTCTCCCTCCCCCTTTCCTTTTCTCTCTCCTCTATGTATTTGCTGATAGGCCTGCGGTATTCTCTTCTGGAGGAGATGTGCAAAATTTCATTTTCTGTGGCTAATCCGTCTCCTTTGCCCTGTTCCCCAACGAAACATTCATAATATTTATGGCTAAAAATATTAGTGGAGCCCAGGTGGCACCTCCACTATTCTGCTATTACAGCCATTGCCAGGCTCGAATTGGATCTGGAGTCAGACTGGCTCCAGCATCTGCAGAACTTGCTTGCGTCACTATAAAATGTGCTCTGTAAACTGTGTGTGATTAATGTCAGTGCTGAGGTCTTTCTTTCCCCCTCTGGTGGCACATTGGGTAGATACCTGAAGGGGGCCTACAAGAAAGCTGGAGAGGGACTTTTTACAAGAGCATGTAGTGATAGGACAAGGGGTAATGGCTTTAAGCTGAAAGAGGGTAGATTTAGGTTAGGTATAAGGAAGAAATTCTTCACCATGAGGGTGGTGAGGCACTGGAACAGGTTGCCCAGAGAAGTTGTGGATGCCCCATCCCTGGAAGTGTTCAAGGCCAGGTTGGACGGGGCTTTGAGCAATCTGGTCTAGTGGAAGGTGTCCCTGCCCCTGGCAGGGCGGGGGTTGGAACTAGGTGATCTTAAGGTCCCTTCCAACCTAAACCATTCTATGATTCTATGAAATGGAATAATTGAACTGTGTGCTATTCTGTCTGTTAGCTCAAGGACAAAAAGAATGGATGATGGTTAGCTTATTTAGTGTAACCTTATGAGAAGCTTTAGGTGCATGTAGATCATAATTAAGCCTGTATTTTAAGTACGTTGTGTGTGTTTGTTGTCTTTGTAGCAAATGTTGCAGTTCTTGATTTATTTGGAAACTAGACGCTAGAGCAGTGAATGCAGTTCCACAGTCTGTTGTGAGTCATGTGTGCTAGTGCAGAGCTCCAGGTGGGAATATTGAACAGGATGTAGGAATGCCAGGTAATGACAGAAACACCTGGATCCTCCAGCAGATCATTTGTGAAAGATTTTGCTTGTACAAAAAGCCTTTCAAAAGCTGTCACTGAAAGAGTTTTTCAAGTCTTCAGAGAGTCCAAGTTGGTATTTGCCGTAAGGTGACCCTTAGGACAACGTGCCCTGCAGAACATCGAGAATTACTGAGGATGTCATTGGCTTTTACCGGGGTTTTTAACAAGGTGTTGGCATCACCTTTCACCAGCCCTCAGTGTGCAGCTGGGTGTTTCCTGGTTAGAGTCTTGGACAGCCCAGCCAAACTACACGTTTTTAATCCATTATCTGTTTCACTGGCTATGTGTGACACAGATCTTTGAAAAGGACCGAGCATGAGATCAGCTGAGCCAGGTGTCTTATTCCACTCCTCTGAGGCACCCAGCACGTGGCGCAGAGCAGATTGATCTGATTGAGTTACAAACTGTGAGCTCCAGACTGCAGCAGAGGCTCCTGGCATTTGTGCCAGTGGTGGGGCAGAGGCCTATTCTTAGCTGGAATCGTGTGTTGTAGAGAGTAGAACTGAACTGGGTTTATTCTGGTCTCAGGTTTATCATGAGTGAAAGCCTCACCCAGTTGATCTTGTGGAGGAGAGTGGTTTCTCTATGGCTTGGGGTATTTACCTGTTCCAGCTTATGAGTAAAACGCTGAGGCTGAGTTTTTCCCCCCCTCTTGTGTGGGCTTCCATGGGCTGAATAGAAGACCTGGCCTCCTGGAGGAGGCTGCAGGGGCTGCAGGCCCGTGGCAGGGTTGTGTTCCCTGAAGGCCCCCTGGGGACAGCCCGTGAAGGGCCCAAGTGAGAGAGGGAGCCTGTGGAGTCACGGCAGAGCAGGTTGGGGAAGCCTGGTTAGTACTGCCAAACTGTGCTGCTGGGAAGGAGCCCATGCAGGTGGAGAAGGTAGGTGCAGTTATGCTTCTCCTCCCCACTTCAGTGTAACTCGGGTGTGTGAGGATGGCAGAGCAGGAGCCAACGGCAGAGCAGCTGGCCCAGATTGCAGCTGAAAATGAGGAGGACGAACACTCCGTCAACTATAAGCCACCTGCCCAGAAGAGCATCCAGGAGATCCAGGAGCTGGACAAGGATGATGAGAGCCTGCGCAAGTACAAGGAGGCACTGCTCGGTGCCGTCACTGTGACTGCAGGTGAGCCCTAGGACGCGGCTATGCCTCACCTGAGCCAGAGCTCCATCAGTCACCTCCAGCCTCACCCCTGCTCCCGCCTGGGAGCTGTTCTCCTCCCAGCTCTTTGCACTTTGGCATGAGCACAGCCAGGAGCATAAAGGCATGTGTCTGCGGTCCCCCCGTGCTGATCTCTGGCCCCTGGAATAAGCACAGGGACTGAGGGGTGGCACTCTGCCTTTAGAAGGGGATGCTCTTGGGGGGACTGTGGGCTGGGCCTAACACAGCAGGGAGCTCAGACCTTCACTGAGGGCGATGTTGTTCTCAGTGGTTCTCTTGCTCTTTCAAGAAGTGCCCTGGAAGGAAAAGGAGTTGTGTTTGTTGGTATCAGGGACGGGTGTTTAACAGCCTTGTTACTTGTCTTCTAGATCCCAATGCTCCAAATGTGGTGGTGACCAAACTGACTTTGGTCTGCGCTACTGCTCCTGGCCCTCTGGAGCTGGACCTGACAGGTGAGCTAGGAAAGAATTCCAGCCCTTCTCCCAGATCAAAGCTGGCTTGGTGTGGAGCCTGGCAGCAGGCTCCATGGGAACACTGCTGGTGTGGTAGGCAAGCGCTCCTCTGTCAGACGTGCCCCTGTGCTGGATGCAGAGTAAGGTGCCCGGGCCACCAGCGGGTTCTGTACTCTGAGGCCAGCGGCTGTGTCCCTGTCGCAGCAGAAGGCCTTTCTGCTTTTGCTCCCTTGCCAGCCCTCGTTTTGTAGAGGCGTGAGCTGCCGGGCGGGGGAGCCAGCTGTCCTCCAGCCTGCACAGCGACACTAATGGCAGCTTCAAGATGGTGACGGCCTCGGAGCAAACGTCTACAAAGGAACATTCTTGAATTAACTGCATTGCTGCGCTGCAGTGTCCTTTCACAGGGCATCGCTTGCCTGCCTCAGGTAGCGTGGGCAGTGCAGCAAGGAGGGTCCTGTCATGCAAAAATGAAAGGATGAACTGCGTGCTGTCCAGGCAGTAAGGGTCATCCCCTGCTACTGCAGATACTCTCCTCATCACCTCTTGCAACTTAAAGTCACCCCAGAGCACAATACAAAGGGACTCTGAGCAACCCTCTCCCTTCTTTGTAGGTGACCTGGAGAGCTACAAGAAGCAAGCGTTTGTGCTGAAGGAGGGTGTGGAATACCGGATAAAAATCTCCTTTAGGGTAAGAATTCAGATCTGAAAACTGAAGAATGAGTGGAACACCAGACTGCTGCAGTCCCAGCGCAGGGAGTGCCTGAGCCCTGAGAAGTGGTGCGATGGAGGAAATAGTCTCCTACTGTGGGTGGGGTGGGCGGTGTGTCTAGGAGCTATCTTCTACAGTCATTTTTTTGTCTCTCTGCAGGTTAACAGGGAGATTGTGTCAGGGTTGAAGTATATTCAGCACACGTTCCGGAAAGGTGTGAAAAGTAAGTGCTTTCTGTGACTCAGGTGCTGTTTTGTGTGAGGGCTTTCTGCTCTTTCCACTGTGGTGATGGGGGCTCGGCTGCTGGTGCCCCAGCAGCTCATAATGGGAGGAGACAGTCTTCAGTTATCTCTGTGCCGCTGAGCCTGTGGCAACATGTAAAGGCATCTGGGTCTGCTGCAGGGTGGCAGCATGTGGTCCTGGCTGCACCTGCACCTGCACCTCTGGGCTTGATGTGTAATCCCTGCCGGAGCACGGCCGTGAACAGTTCACTGCTGACAGTGGTGCTAGCATGGGGGGATCACTCCCTGCAGGAGGAGCTGTTCTGGAGTGAACAGAGCTGTTAATGTGGGTGACATTCTTGTTCTCACAGCTCCTCTGTTGATTGTTGTAGCAGTAATAGACCTTTCATTTGCTTTAGCCTTGCCCCAAATGCAGGGGAGGCTCTTAAACAGCCTCCATACACCTCTTTTTCTCCTTCTAGTTGACAAGACCGAGTACATGGTTGGGAGCTATGGCCCCCGAGCAGAGGAGTACGAGTTTCTGACCCCCATGGAAGAAGCCCCTAAGGGCATGCTGGCCCGGGGCAGCTACAACATCAAATCCAAGTTCACAGATGATGATAAGACTGACCACCTGTCCTGGGAGTGGAACCTGACCATCAAGAAGGATTGGAAGGACTAGCCCTTCCCAAGGCCAAACCCCAGAGAGCGTGAATCAGACAGTGGCTACCGTAGAAATCCTCCCCTGTACCAAAGTGCTGACATTGGAACCCTCTTACCTTTCACCCCCTGTTATAATTTGACCAGAGAGCTCAGTTTTGTAATGTGCCCCCTCCCCAGAGAATCACCGAGTGCATTGACCAAACCGTGCTGTCTGCATCTGGTCTCCAGCTGCCCGTCCCAGGGCCGTGCTGTCCCAGCGCAGAGGTGGGAGCACTTGCTCCCTCGCCAGGCCCTTCGCTGCTTCTCACCTTCCTTTATTCAGGAAGGTGCTGAAGGGGAGAGACTCCTATGTTCTGTGTAGGATCCTGTGCTTGGCTTTCCTGTGCACAGCTCAGGGTAGCTACTGCCTCCAAGTAGCTGAAGAACTTTGATGCCAGGCAGCTATTGAATCCGTTTGTTGGCTAGAATCATGTCCAGCCTGCCCCTTCCACCCAGTCAGTGTCCTGGGAACACTGGCAGCTTCATTTGTGGATGTTCCCTGTAACCATGATGCCTTAATGTGTAACATGTATCCTCTAGGGAGGGGGCCCTGCCCTTGTTACACTTTTTAAATGCCACCCACCCTCCCCCTGTTTTTTGGCATGGCACTCATCTTGGTCACGCCCCTCATGGGTTATTAGGAAAGATTCACAACTTCCCGCTTTGCTGCTGGTCCGTTCTTCACCCGAAACAGGGCATCTCCAGAAGGGAGGGTGGTGTGACCTCCTGGGTGATGCCTGGCCACCCCTTCTGGTGTCCAGAGAGCTGGCCTGGCAGGACCCCGGCCCTGTTTGCGTAGAGCTCTGAACTCTCTGGCAGCCTCAGCGCCTCCGAGGCACAGAGGGGGGTTGCGAGGCAGGTGGGTGCGGGAGTCACCAGTGTTGCCATCACCTCACACTTCTCATTGCAGCCAAGGTAGCTGCAAAGCACTGAAATTCCACGACAGCACCTGCCCTCCTGGCTGTTTTGGGCTGAGGATGGACTAATCTGTTTCTGCAGCTGCTCTCCTGATGCGATCAACAAAGAGCTTGCAATGGACAAGTATTCAGAAGCGGTTAATGCCTTATGTATCTGTTCTGCCTTTAAAATCTGTGCCTGGCCTGTCAGTATTTATTGCCTTGACACTCGACTCCCCCCCCGCCCCGTGCCCGTAGCAGACCCCTGCAGCACGCCAGCCTGCCACCAAGGCTGCGCTGACACGGCGCTTCGGGGCGAAGGAGCCCTCTGGGCCCATGAACCCCTGAGGGCTGGGCAGGCACGTTGCAGTTCCGCAGCCCTCTCATTTGGATCCTACCACGTTGAGGTCGTATTAGAACTGGGACCAAGTACATGTGGCTTTCTCGTAGCTACGTCTTTGCCTCTAACTCTCCCTTGCCCTGCCCCTAGAGAGATTTTTGTTAATTTGATTTGGTGCATATTGTCTGTAAATCCTAGACCCGGGTTAACAGGTTTGGAATCATCGTCTGCTTCTCCTTTTATGACAGTTAAATAAAATCTTTGAACTGACCGTCTGCTGTCCGTTCTGGTTCTATTCTGGAACTTCCTGGTTCTGGGTCTTCGGCAGGAAGTGGCAGAACTTCAGTTCCACAAGGGATTTCTGCAAACACTGGGTGTGGGAGAAGACCAGAATCCCTGCGTTTGCCAAGTTGTGAAACACGGGATCTGGGACAGTTCTTGCCAGAGGGGAAGAGGCAAGAGGCCCCCATTGCAGTCTTTGTCTTCAAGATCTCTCCCTTGCTGTTCGATCTGTTCTGCGTGGCCTGCAGTATGAGGGATGAGAAGGGTGTGGGGAAGTGAAGACAGAGGGTCTCTGAGGTGGTAAAGTTGGTGGGGGCCGGGGGGGTGTCTCCTGCCAGCTGAGGAGCAGGTGGGTTCTGAGCTGTGGCCTGCCTGTGTTGTGCCTACACCAGCCACAAGCACGAAGTGAAATTCCTGCGCAGTCAGAGGAATGAGGGAGGCAATCGGAGGGAGAACAGAATCCAGGAGGGGTGATGTGTGATAAGAGCCTGCGGATGTTTACAGAGCATGTGGCATGTTTGTGTTAAGGATAAGAATAGTGTAGCTGGGAAAAGCTCTTTACAGAATGCAGCACTAGAGAAGCTGTAGAGGAGATGGCTCGGCCCTCCTCCTGGTCTAAAAGACTCATGACGGTAACTGAGAACTCTGAATACAAGAGGGAACCTGCTGAGCGAACAGCACAGGCCCCCTTTCTTCTTGGTCCCAGGAAAGCTGCTGCGCCTCCCAGATACCTCAGCTAAAGGAAACGACACGACTCGGAAACTGCAAGGAAGTGCAAGGGCTGAAATGAAGCACCCTCAGCCGGGCATAAGCCGCCTGCACAGCCGGGTGAGAAGCAGGCGTGTGGCTGGTGCCTGCTGGAGCCCGCTCTAGAAGGCGCGCTTCGCTTGTGCTGCTCCCTGCTGTAAGCTGTGCCCAGCGGCACGCCCCCGCGGCCCTCCCTGCGGCGTGGGGACGTGAAAAGCAGCACAAGAGCAGGAGCTGGGAGCAGGCGTCACCCTCTATCATGTCAGTTAGAGCGAGCCCAGATGTGCTGATAAAGTGAACAAAGGCCCTCCTTGTGCTGGCCCCCAACAGCCGCTCCGTGGGCAGTTAGTGTCAGTGTGAGATCCTGTCTGATGCAATCTTCAGCTCTTTGGCAAGTCTTTCCCAACTCTGGACGGACGTTGGTGTTTCTGTTAGATCGTTCGCGTGATGGTGGGATGTCTGGGGAGAGATGCGCAGGATGGCTGTGACCTGCTGTAACTCTGGGGACTGAGGGGCTACAGCAGTGATTCACTGCCCATGTTTTCTCCAGAACGTGGTCCCTGCTGCAGGATAACGGGCCGGGCTCTCCTGCCTGGCAGCCGAGCTCATGAGTGCACACAGGCACAAGCTACCCAGGGGATGCGCTGCTCCGGTCACGGGCTGGGCAGGACGCGGTGGCTGGGTGGGCTGGATGATTCTCACTGCTTGTGGCTTCCAAGCAAAAGCCTCAGTCCCTTCCGGGAGATGCACCTCATAAACCTCGGGTCATTGGAGCTTGTGTAAGAGTGGTGCAGGCTGCTCAGTCTGATGCAGCAGCTGCCTTGAAGCAGCAGAACTGCAGCTCCACAAGCGCGGCAGCTTTCATCTGTGTCTATCAAAAGCCAGCCTGGGAGAACCAAGGCCGAGAGGAAGGGGAGAACTTGTGAATTAACGTCTTGCAGTGCTGAAGAGCCTCGGTTGTGGGCCTGGACCTGCTCTGCTGGCATCTGGTAGGTATAGAAGTCAAGTGACACACTGCCCCAGCTGGCAGTTCCAGCAGGGTGCAAGACATCAGAGGCGAGGTGCTGCCGCCATGGAGGGCAGGCGGTGCCCCATCTGCACGGCTTTCCTTTGGCAGACGCTGCAGTGCAGGGATATTTAAAGGGATTTAAAGAAAACAGGAGAACCCTGCTGTGTTCATGGGGTGCCGGAAGGCATGCACAAGGACACTACACTCAGCAGTGGAGGGATCCCCGACCAGCACCAAAAATGAGAACAAGAGAGTTGCAGCACCTGCAAGGCGTCAGCGACCATTGCTGGCCTTGCCAGAACTGCTGAGCACACATACTGATGGCCCGGCACCATGCCGGGCCCCACTGCCTCCGCTGACGTGTGGCAACGTGGTAAAACAGCTCGCTGCCGCGAGCTCCAGAAACCTGCTGGCAGTGGGATGTGCCACTTCCCCTCAGCCACTGGCTAAGCCTGTGCCTGCCCCTGCCAGCGTGTCAGGCGAGGGTTTGCTGGCAGGACCTGCTCCAAGGCAGGGTCTGGCCCTTTCAGCAGACAGCATCACTGCAGAGCCCCTCTGGCAGTGCAAGGGGCCACGTCGTTCAGGGCAATGGCTCCCAAGCACTCCCTTGCCTGTGGCACCAAGCAGGCTTCAAGGTGGCCGAGCATTAATGCAGTATCTCGTTCTGGCAGTAGCTGGTTCCCCACCCTGACAGCCCGACATGCTTGTGCCTGCACAGCCCTGAGCAACAACAGCTGGACAATGGCCCCTGTGCACTTGCTGCTTTGTTCAGTGCAGCTTCGCCATCTAAAATCTCGCTGGACTCTTTCTGGGCCTGAGAAAGGCATCCAGTTCTACAGCCGGCCAAAGCTCCTGAGCGGACAACTGTTCCTTGCAGCACTCAGGACAACCAGGTTATCTGCGGAGCACTGGCAGGGCACCCAGCTCCAAAGGCCGCTGGCCTGGGGCACTGGGCCCAGCTCCTGCCAGGGGAAGCGGGAGGAGAGGAAAGAGCAGTAGCTCTACTTTGCAGGCAGCTACTGAGCTGGCGAATCAGCAGGGTGCGGCCAGGGAGCCCAGAGCGAGCCTGTCCCCACTCCAGCACTTATCAGCGGGCAGTCTGCCTGCACAGGAGGTGCCCGTAGCAACCCAGCCGATACCCTGGCATTGGCAGTGCAAACACCGCCACCAAAGGCCAGCTGCTTTCTGCCCAGGGCGCAGGGGCTCTCCTTCCCCAGCCAAGCTCTGGGAGCAACCAGGCTCCAACAATCGATTCTTGTGCTGCGTCAGGAGATGCCAGAGCAAAGCAGGGAGAGGTGCGTGAGAGGGTCTTCCCCTGCCACAGTCACGAGACTCGTTTCTCATGGGTCCCTTAGCAGACACTGCATGGAACTACATGCTCTGAGCCAGGGCCGCCTTGCAACGGGCTCCTGCTTGGCCCCGGGGGACGAGGTGCCCCCCGTGCCCTGCCTCGAGCATGCCATCGCACAGCTGTCTTCCTGTAAGGGAACGCGTGGCTACCCCCGTTCCCCACGGTCTATCTCCGGGGCCACCGGGGCTGCGGCAAAACAGAACGGGGCTTCCCTAGGCCGAAGCGGTGCCCGGTGCCTCACACCAGACGAGGGCCTGACCCGGCGGGGGGGAGCTCAGGCCTTGTGGGCAGCCGCGGGGCAGGGGGATGAGGGTGGACAACGGGGCAGCGCTGCTGCCGTGACGCCGAGCGACTGCCGCCCCGCCCCCGCCGCACGGTCCCGCGAGGCGGGCCTCGGCCCGGGGCCAGCCCCGGGCCAGCCCCGAGCGCTGGCCAGGGCCGGGGCCGGGGCCGGGGCCGGGGCCGGGGCCGGGGCCGCCCCTCCCGGCCCCCTCCGCCACCAGCGGCCCGGGCCTCGCCCCGACCTCCGCCCGGCGGCCTCGCGCCGCAGAACGTGTCCCGCAGCGTCACGTGCCCCAGGACGTTCCCTCCGGGAGCACCGGAAGAGCCCCTTTCCCTTCCGGGCTGGGTCAAAGGGCGGTGGACGCGGCCCAGTCAGAATCCACCACGCGCGCCTCGCCGCGCGCACGCGCAGTGCCCGCCCGCCGGGGCCGCCCGAGTGCCACGTTCGAGGGCAGGAGGCCGCTCGAGGTGGCGGCGCTGACCAATCGTGGGCGACGCAGAGGGGAAAGGGGCCAATGGCTGCCCGCAGGAGGAGAGCGAGGCCAGCAGCCAACCCGCGGCGGCGGGCGCGGGGCGTGCCCATCCCGCCGGCGAATAGGAGCCGCGCAGCGGCTCGGGCGGCGGGCCGAGCCAATGGCGGGCGGCGGCGGCGCAGCGTGGCGCGGCCAATAGGGCGCGGCGGAGGCCGGGGGAGGCGGGTTTATAAGCGGAGGCGGCGTCGCGGCCGCACGCCCGTCCCGGCCCGTCCCGACCCGCCGCCATCAGCGCCATGGTGGGGTTCCGCGCGGTTGTGTCGCTGCTCTGCCTCCTCCTCCCTTCGCCCGCCCGAGCCGGCGACTCCGCCGCGGCCCTGGAGGAGGAGGATGGTGTCCTGGTGCTGCGCGCCGCCTCCTTTGAGCAGGCGCTGGCCGCGCACCGCTACCTGCTCGTCGAGTTTTGTGAGCTCGGGGGGGCCGGGGCCGGGGGGGGGCCGCGCCGCGGGAGCGCCGGGCCGGGAGGAGCGGGCGTGCGGGCTGCGGCCCCGGGGGCTGAGGGCGGGGCCGGCAGGACCGCGGGGCCGGGGTGGGGGGAGGAGGTGCTGAGGCACCGGGCTCCCCCGGGGCGGGGGCTGCTGCCGGCGGCCGTGCGGGGCTGGGCTCGGGCGGAAGGCCGCCGAGGCGTTGGGCTCGGCCGGGGCGGGGGCTGCCGGGCTTGGGGGGTGGGTTCTGCCCTGCCCCGTGCCCGCTCGCGGGGCTCCCTGAGCCGGGGCGGGCTACGGGGGCGTCGCGCCCGGGAGCGGGGCCGGGTGGGAGCGGGGGCCTCTGGCCGGCGCTGACGCTCTGTCGCGCAGACGCCCCTTGGTGCGGGCACTGCAAAGCGCTGGCCCCTGAGTACGCGAAGGCGGCAGCGAAGCTGAAGGCGGAGGGCTCGGAGATCCGGCTGGCCAAGGTGGATGCCACGGAGGAGTCGGAGCTGGCGCAGCAGTTCGGCGTGCGTGGCTACCCCACCATCAAGTTCTTCAGGAACGGTGACAAGGCCGCTCCCAAGGAGTACACAGGTGAGCCAGGGCGGCTGGCCCTGTGCCTGGCCCGGGTGCAGAGGGCAGCAACGTGGCGGCGGGTCCGTGCACCTGGCCCCGCACTCCTGCGTGCGCTGTTGCGGCCGGACAAGGTCCACTGTGACAGCAGCCTAGGGAGCGGAGTGTGAGGGGGAGCGGCGCTGCAGCGGGTGTGCTCCGGGTGGGTGCTGTGCTTCGGGTGTTGAGGAATGAGTCTGCCTTTAACAGGCTTTCTCACCTAAGGCTGGGGAAGTCCCTAATATGAGCTAAAGCAGATGGCTTTGGTTTTGTATAGGAAAGCAGAGCAATCCAAGCTTGATTTGTTGCTTGGCTTGACTTTACTTGAGCAATGTAGCACCCAGAATTGAAAGAATGCTTGCGTGGTTGGGTAAAGGGGCACACACAATATGTAAGATAGAGGTGCGAGGAAGACCAAGACAAGCAGAATTCAGCTAAACCAAGCTGTATTGTGTTGAGGGTAACATCCAGAATACTGATTTTGAAAGGAAAAGGTGATATATTTGCATGAAAAATACTAGCATCTTGGAGAAGTGGTGTATTGCTGGTCAAAGTTTAAGAACGTGCCTGGGCTAGGAGCAAGAGAAGAATGGACTCCTGGGAGCACCTCGTACCTTGACTTAACAATTAGGGATTAGCTTAATTACACTAGGAGTGAAAGGAAAAGAGTTGCGTAAACGATATCCTGATTTTTCCTGACCTCTTGGCCAGCTGCTGAACAGTCTATCTCAAAGCTTAGGGGTTTTCTGTTCTTAAACTTAGTTGGAGGAAAAAGTGAATCAGTGTTCTTATCTTTCTGGTGTAGCTGGCAGAGAAGCGGATGATATTGTCAGCTGGCTGAAGAAACGCACTGGCCCGGCTGCAACAACCCTGACAGATGCTGCTGCAGCAGAGACGTTAGTGGATTCCAGTGAAGTGGTTGTGATTGGTTTCTTTAAGGTAGAGTTTGTGCTTCCATTTGAGAAGCTCTTATGTATGTCTAGGGCCTTCCCTGCTTTCTGCCCCATGGGGACCTGACAGCTGGGGAAGGCTCTCCATAAGTTGTGAAACACTTGCTGTCCTGCCTTACTTGATCTTCCAGTTCTCTGGCTGGTAAGCCCTGGATGTTTATGCTTCAGTTTGATGTGTCCCATGTGAGACACCTTTCTTTATTCTCCAGGATTTGACATCAGAGGCTGCAAAGGAGTTCTTGTTGGCAGCAGAAGCTGTGGATGACATTCCTTTTGGGATTTCCTCTAGCACTGATGTCTTCACCAAGTACCAGCTTAGCAAGGATGGTGTGGTCCTCTTCAAGAAGGTACTGGTTGGTGCAAAGCATGAGCATCACACTTACGTCTTCTGCCTCTTCTTACCTTTTCTCTAATTAGTCAGATTCAAATGAGGGCATCCCTGGATGAAACAGCAAAAGATTCTGGGCTGTCAGTCTGGCTGGTTCCAAGCATCAGAGCCTGGTGGGGAGGAGTGGAGCCTGCAGCCCCTTTGCTGGGTGGCAGAGCCCCGGGTCCCTTTGCAGGGTGCAGCTGGCAGCGGAGGGGCCCACAGTCGGCAGAGGGCAGCTTTGTCTCCCAGCCTGGTGCTGCCCTCCCAAAGCTGCTGGGCTTTGGGTCCAGGTTGTTGCTTCACTCGCTTCCCTGTTTCTCAGATATCTGGCTGCAGTGCAGTAATGGTCAGCACAATCTTTAAAATACTCATGGCTGTAACTAGAGAGGTGTCCTGTGCCCCTCCCCAAACTTTGAAAGTCTTAAACAGAATGGTAGCCAAGTTATTGATGACTTGCCATGGTGCTCTGTGTTTGATTGTGGCTTAGCAAAGTTGCTTTTAAACATACTCAATATTGACCTCTGCTGCAGTTAGTCGATGGCCATGTCCAAGAGGTGTTCTCTCTCACACTGCTGTAGGTTCTGTGGTGTAGTGATTCCAGCAAAGTTCCTAAGAGGATTTGCAGTTCCAGCTGACTAGTCTGGGGCAGTTGGATTATGTGTGCAGGGATGCTAGCCATCTACAGAGTTGAAATAAACTACTGATGCCTTTTACTATTAAAATCCAAGTCACTGGGATGACATTCTAGGTTTGAGAAGACAAATAGAGGTTCCTTAGACTTGGTGGTACTGCATGCATGGGTGCAGTGAGGCAGGACAGAAAGCTGCTTTGGGTTCAGACTTATTAAATCTGTAACCTAATCAGTCATTGGTCTGACCAGTTTGACCTAAGACAGGCTAAAGAGTTGAATGAATTCTTATTTCATTCTTTCTTTGTTTGCTAAAATAGCATATTTTATTCCATTACATGTCTGAAATTGTAGTTATTTTTATGGTGCTAGAAGCTTGTAGACTTACATTCTTGGTCAGAGGTCCCTCAGATCAGTATGGCTGAGGGTACAAGTAAATTATCTGACTAACGAGTTTGAAATGCTAGGGTTTTGCAGCTAGAAAAGTTGAGGTGGGTGAAGGGAGTAGTATTTTGTTCTTGGCTGACTTACTAGCTGTATCTTGCTCTTCTCACATGTATAGCTTTCTGTATGTAATCTTCTGTATGCTCTGTTCATGACTAATGCTAGGCAACAGTAGCTGTTTGCAGGGGTTTTCTCAACTTGTGTTCATGTCCTTTGGCAAACACTGAAGTCCGAATAGAAATGCTCCTCTAAAATTGACCATCTCTTTGGGGCTGTGGGAAGTACCAGCATCAGACTCCAAGCAGGATGACATATGAGATTGTTTTGAAGTGGCTAGGATACAGCTAGGGCTTCCAGCATTGACAAGTTATTACCATGAGTTTTATTTAGTTACCTGTACATTTTCTCATGTTTAGCCCTCTGTAGAATGGACATGTGTTGATTTGATCTGATGTACTATCCTCTAACCCTTAAGTCCTGTGAGTTCTCTTAAGGTTTCCTCTGCTTCTGAAGAACTGGGGCAATGGCAGGACCAGTCTTTAACAATAAAGGAATTTTCAAGCTATTTTCCATAAGTGTAGTCAACTTGGGCACATCGGAATGAAAAGCAATTATGCATCTGGCAGCTTCTCTGGCAGGTGTGTTAGGAGTGGGAGGAACCTTGGTCTGAAAGGCCGTTCATGAGCCACTGGAGGGCTGGGATGTTGCAGGAATGCTCTGCCCTGCGTGGAAGAAAGTGAGATGCTTTTCAGCCTGTGAATGTTGCCTCCTTGTTCCTTTTTTCAGTGTGATGTCATGGTAGTACCATGACAGCTCTCAAATATGTCCACCCCAACCCAAGGTGAAAATAAGCACCAACAGTAACCAAATACCAGGGCATAAGAACTGGATGGTTTATTTTACCAACAGTTATGTTTTTGGCTCAGCTTTGTGCAGTTACTTGGGTCTAAACTGAGAGGGTTTGGCTAGTCATTCTCATCTTATTCTTTGTGTGAGTTGTCCAGACTTGCAAAGACCCTCGAACAACTGTTTTGAAGGTGCTAAGGCAATGTTCAATACTCTTCAAAGTATTTACAAAGCTGATTTCCAATGTTAAGTGTTTTGCTCAGCTTTTCAGCTGAGACTGGTATGCTTCCTCTAACAGAAGATTGAGTCCACTCTCTTGCTTCTGTCAGTAACTTGAGCATTGCCCTGCCATGAGACTGCTGTGTTATCCTGCACATCCTCTCTTTAACCTTGATGGTCCTCTACAGCTGTTCCCTTTCCAGGCTGCCAGAGAGGGTTCTGAGAAACCTGGTCAGGGATACAGGTGGTGTCCTGATATAAAAAGGGATCTGGCACCTCTAGTGTGATGTGAGTGTTAAACATGTGCTGTTGTCTCTAACAATAGAGGCTGAAATAACCCTACAGAGCTGAGTAAATTACTATTTACTTGCAGTGCATAGTGGGCTTTGCTGTCAGACTTCTTTCTTAGCACTGTCTGGTTAAAGTGTGTGTGTCTACTCTGACATAGCTGAGCAGAAAGCTGCCTGTGCTCTCGTAGCTCCTCACTGGTCTGTTTAATGCCTTCTACAAAGCCGTAAGGCAGCTGTTTAAAGTCCTTCTTGGTGACCTGTTTCACAAATCGTTTCATGATTGTGCAGAGCAATGCCAAGATCTAAGCTGACTGTCTTGTTGGTGCTCACCTTTTGCTGCTAGGGGGTGATTTAAGGCTTTGCTTGCCAGGAAGATGAACACCTTGATCCAGATTTTATGTGAACATGTGGTGACCTTGTTGAGAGATGGAAGTCTGCTCCAAACAAGTGCAGCTGAGATCCATTGGGGCAGTGACTCTGGTGTGAATGCATCTTATTTCTTGAAAGAGATTTGTGTGGGATATGGAAGTGTTCTAATGCAAGAATATCTGGTTTTGCAGTTTGATGAAGGCCGTAACAACTTTGAAGGGGATCTCACGAAAGATAATTTACTGAACTTCATCAAGTCTAATGCGTTGCCTCTGGTCATAGAGTTCACTGAACAGGTAGGTCTTTAGGTACTTGGTGAGGCCTCTTCCCATAGCTACTGTATGAAAATAACAAAGCTTAAACTCTAGGTTGTGTGGTCGTGTTTTATCTTGGAGCTGACACTAGTTTGGGGTTATGGAGAATTGTGAAGAACATGAGGTAAAGGAGGCATAAGCTTGCTGTTCATAGCAGTCCTGTAGTATTGGAGGCTCCTGTGGTCTAGTCAGAATAGTAGAGCCAAGCTGGTCTTGACATTGATTTACCTCTCTTCCAAAAAATAAAGTTTATTTTCTACTCCTCAGACTGCTCCTAAAATCTTTGGAGGAGAGATTAAGACTCATATTCTGCTGTTCCTACCAAAAAGTGTCTCTGACTATCAAGAAAAACTGGACAACTTCAAGAGTGCAGCTGGGAACTTCAAAGGGAAGGTGAGATGGATTTCTTGTATTATGAATTAAGTGACCACCTCCTGCAGAGAAGTGTAGCACTGTCTGTCTATATCCACTTAACAGTTGTGGAGGAGGACTTGAAGCTAGTTCTCTCTCTACCTGTGTCTCTTGATAATAGGTGACTGAGTCACTTACTGGCTTGCACAACTGTTGAAGGAATAGCAGTTAACTCCTGACTTTCCTTCTTGCGGATGTAAATCTGACTCTGCCTTAATCAACGTCAGTGCCAGGTCTGTGTGCATGCTGCTTGAACTGTGCGGCTCCAGTGTTTGTGCTCTGACAGGGTCCCCTCTTAATGGGCTCGGAGAAGGAAGAGGGGCCAGTTCAGCTACTACCCATGCAAGTGTGTGTGTAAAGTATTGATAGCCAAGAGGTACTTGTCTTCACCATACTGCCTTTGACTTTTTCCTCCAAAGATCCTGTTCATCTTCATAGACAGTGACCACAGTGACAACCAGAGGATTTTGGAGTTTTTTGGCCTAAAGAAAGAAGAATGTCCAGCTGTACGCCTGATCACACTAGAGGAAGAAATGACCAAATACAAACCTGAATCAGATGACCTCACAGCAGACAAGATCAAAGAGTTCTGTAATAAGTTCCTGGAGGGCAAGATCAAGGTAATGAAGATAAATGCTGCTGGTGGTAAACCTGCTGGCTAAGCAAGCACAAAAAATCCTCCCTGTGAGGAGTTGTGTGAGTCATCTGGAGAAAATCCTTCCAACTAATGTACAGAATATCTAGCGGGCTTTGTGCTGAGAAATGAAAGGTAAAACTACTGGGGCATGAAGACTGTAGGAAAGCAAGCTATGTACTGGCACCTGAGTACAATCAGAGCCTGCTCTTCCTGCTGCTTATGGTAACTGTGCTGTTTATCCAGTTGCTCTTTCTGCCAACAATCTGTGGAAGGTGTGAACTTGTGTGGCACAGTGTTTAGCTAAACTCAGTTCTGTGGGAATGATACTGTCAGCAATATTGTTTCCTTCCTACAGAGCTCAATTGCAGTTCTCCCTGCACAAGAGCACCTGTTATTCCTGCTTGTTCAGGGTGGGAAGGAGACTTCTTGTAAGCAGAAGAGGAAGTGACTGATTCATCTGATTGCTCACAGCCTATGACTGAGGCACTGAGGGGGGTGGTTAAACTTGGGTTTTCCAGGATCTGTGATTGCATGGACATTCCAAGCAGCTGTGTAGCAAACCATGTCTCTGAATTTCACTTCTTATTCCAGCCCCACCTGATGAGTCAAGATCTTCCTGAAGACTGGGACAAGCAGCCTGTCAAAGTTCTAGTTGGGAAGAACTTCGAAGAAGTTGCTTTTGATGAGAATAAGAATGTCTTTGTAGAGTTCTGTAAGTGTCTTTCAACAGCTGATTGCAAGTAACTGGCATGAAAGGAGTGCCAGAATACTGCATGACCAGGATCAGGGAGAAAGCATCTTAGAGAATCTAAGCCACAAAGGCAGTGCCTCGGTTGAAAAGATGTGTGTGAACTCTGGCATGGGGGCTGAGGGGGAGTGGTGGTGGTAACTTGTTAGGTTGGTGGTGCTAGCTATGTTTTTCTAATTAACAGATGCCCCCTGGTGTGGTCACTGTAAGCAGCTGGCTCCTATCTGGGACAAGCTGGGAGAGACATATAGGGACCACGAGAACATTGTCATTGCCAAGATGGATTCGACAGCCAATGAAGTAGAGGCCGTGAAAATCCACAGCTTCCCCACACTCAAGTTCTTCCCTGCAGGCTCTGGCAGAAATGTAAGAAGGCAGCTGGCCTTTATACAGATCACATAACAAGGGAGCACTAGAAATGCTTTGTTGCCTGCTTGAGTTCTGTTTTGGATAAGGCCTTTGGGAGGGTTCTCCATTCTGTAGGGATGGAACACATCAAGTCTACAGGACATCTGAGACCCTTTGTGGGGGGCTGGGCTGTAGGAAAGAGTTTGGTGGGGTGGGAAGTGGGAATGGGGAAAAGAGGGAGCATAGCAGAGGACAGTGTGCTCATCTGCAGGCTATTCTTTCCTCGCAGTGATCTCTGAAGTCTAGTGGCTGAGCTGTTTTCCTTCGTCTCATATGGGTGAAGGTGAATTTTTAAATTCCCTTTTGCTTGGCATGTTAACTGTTGCTCAGAAAGAGAATTCACCTCTCCAGGGGCCTGGTTCTGTAGGTGCCCATAACCATATCTTGATGTTTTTTCCTGTGTAGGTAATTGACTATAATGGGGAGAGGACACTAGAAGGCTTCAAAAAATTCTTGGAGAGCGGAGGTCAGGATGGGGCAGCAGCTGATGATGTGAGTAATACTACTGTAGTACTCTGGGCCTTCAGAATATGGAGCATGGGTTGGATCTGGTGCTGTGCTTGAATCCTCAGTCCTAAATAAGATCCTGCATTGTTATGTGGCAGGAAAGGATATTGTTGGTAAACAGAAGTGCCTGCATAAAATGTGACCTGTTCAGTTGCACCCTGGCTGGCCATTGGCCTGTAATGGACTCTTTTTATTGAGAACACTTCATCTGGGTGTGAAATAAATGTTCTTGGCAGGCTTAAACACAAATGTATGGGAACTGTTGATATTTTAACCTCTAAATTTGCACAACTGTCTGTGGTGGTTGTGCAAACTGCTGGAGTACTTAGAGGGCTTGATCTGAGAACTGCTCAGCACCTGGAACTTGAGCATTTTGATAAACATCACATGTGCAGTATATCTAGTGGGAAGCTCCTCACCTGCCAGGGTGGAAGGTGTTACAGGTGCAGGTACCAGCTTCCAGGGGTTTCTAATCATTAATGTGCCAAATTCAGAGCTCTTGGTAGAAGTCTCTATGTTTTGTAAACATGGCAGCAGAGAAGGGAGTTGAACAGATTGGAGGTGCTGTTCTGTGCTTGGTTTTGGATCTGCCTAATATACCAGAAACCAGTAGCTGTCTTTGTAACTCATATAGGATCTGGAGGACCTGGAGACAGATGAAGAAACAGACCTTGAGGAAGGTGATGATGATGAGCAGAAAATCCAAAAAGATGAATTGTAAAGAGAAGACTGATCTACATCACCCAAAAAATCAGACACTAAATTGGCTGCTGTTACGCAGCCCAGTGAGTCAGAAACCCATTAAGATTTAAAGCAGAAGGTGAATGACTGGAAATCCAGGGATTGGCTTTTAAAGTAACACTTTACCCTCACTTGTCTGTAAATTTGACTCTTTTTCTTTCTTTTCGCTTTTGAGAAGGGATCTGTCACTAGGTAGCCAGTCCAGCCAGCTGGGCTCATTTTTTTTTATTGTGATGTACTTTTTTGTACACAGCTTTTGTTTGAAGTATTCTGTTCTTCTGGGTAAAGCAGATTGTGAAGTGGTAGCATGAGTTCAGTGGCCCAGCATTCTGGAGCCTTGCCACTGACATCTTCCAAGAAAGCTTTTTTCCTTTTTTCGTTTAAAACTAAACCCCATATTTGATTTCTGCACCTGGCAGGGTCCTTAATGGTCTCAGCTATTCTTCCCTGGAATCAGCCTTCAGTATATGTAAGGGAAGAGGCAGCAGGCTGATGGCATCATCCTGGTGAAAGGTGTATATGAAGGTGCTTCTCTCCATGCTGGCCAGATGTTTCTTTTCTCCTCTGCTTTAAGACACTTGGAGATGACTATTCTAAACACCTGGAAGGGTGGAATACTGTGTGCACTGGCTGTGGCAGGCTCTGAGGGTGGAGGTGATCACTGGCTCACCAGCTTAGATGAGACCTAGCTGTGTTGCCATCCTTTTGATCAAATGCAAGACTGTTTTGCAATCACTTTCCATGCATTTTTTTGAATGGGTTGACCAGGCAGGTGGGTGGTGTGGGAGGGCCTGATAAAATAGATCAAACAGGACATTTGCAATTACTGGGTTTTGGGGAGGAACTTGAACAGGGGAGTGCCTCAAAGGCCTGAGCTGCATCAGGCTGGTTCTTGCATTCTGCTGTGGTAACATTGGAACTGAATTTGTTGGCCAAATAAAGTTGAGATTTTAATACTACCATGTGTCTTTGTCTTTATCAGAATATAGAATGAATATATTTGAACCTGACCTGAAAGAGTATCAGAGTTCTAGAGTGATTTTCAAGGGACTCTGCCAAAATGGTGTGTGTGTGTCAGCTTTCTCAAACTTTCACTAAATACCACATTGAGAGAAACTACACTTCCTGAATGCTTCCAGTTTTGCAGGTGGTTTCTGGTACCTTAACCTGAAGAAACTTTTATTGCATAACCTGTAAAGGAAAAGCTCTTCATGACCATGTCATGTCCAGATTAAATCAGATTGTGCGGGCAGACAACTAGCAGCTCTATAAGCAGTGAGCAGACATTGGCTTGGGCTCTGAGAATAAGCAGCTCTGCTTGCCAGCTGGCCTGAGGTGAGGGGACCTCATTGCTCTTGAGCAGTTAACCGAGGAATTTGCCTACAGGGAAACCTGGGGCTGCTTGTAGCTCTGCTAGTCAGGCTCACATGATCCAGTGAGCTACATTGCTATTTCCAAACCAGTCACTTACTGCTGAAAATATTTTTGTAAGAAAATAGGCTATAAATGTCACATGGGAGGGCATGGTGAAGCTAGAGGGCAACTTGGGAGGCTACTGCTGCCTGTCACTGATGTGGGTACTCTGGGGTGGTAGAACAGAAGTGCTGTAGGACACTTGTCTGCAGCTCCAGCTTCCTCCTGTGGTTCCCCTGGGAACAAGGACCCTGCTGAGTCCTGGCGTGGTGTGCACAAACCTTTGGCGCAGCAGTGCTGGGGCTGAACAGGCAATTGCTGATCATGGGATCAGAAAACAGTGTTTGCTACTGCCTAGTTTGTTAGCAGTCAGTTGTGTTTGTGACCTGCAGTTATGTGGAGAAGAATCTCTGAAGGTGCCTCACTCCAGGGCTGCGACCTCACGTGTCTGAAGGCAGGCAGGGGACTTGTTCTTAGTATAGCCTAGTTGTTCTTGCCATACCCCAACAGAGCAAGCAGTGCTAGTGGCTGGTGCCAGGGCTGGTTAGTGGTAGCTGCTTCTGAGTAAGAAAGCTGCCTTGCATTTTGAGGTGGGGAGGAAGAGAGCGCTGCTAGTAAGAAGTTCCACTGGAAGGTGCTGGCTAGGATTCTGCTCAAAAAGGTTGATTTTGTGGACACAGTTAAAGTGTAAACAAGGCTGAGCTCTGCAGTGGTTCTCCTCTGTTTATAGTCTGAGACCTGCCTTGCCTAGCTCAGAGGAGGGGGACTTTTCTCATACACCAAGGCTGCTCTTGGCAGAGCAGGACTCCATCAGAGTCATCTTGTGTACACAGCTAATTGCTGTTCCAAGAAAGCAGGCTAAAAGCGTCCTGTCTCCACAGCGGCTAGCTCAGCCTCCTGTTGCACAGTGTTCTGTCTGATGTACCGCTCAGCAAAAAGATCAATGCGTTTGCCAGAGGATGAGCAAGTGCAGCAGGCAGTTCTCAGGTGGGAGGCTGACCGAGCTGTCAGCCTCGCTGCTAGCAGGGGTTCAGGACAAGGGTCTGCTGCAGAAGGGGCAGAATGAAATCTGTGACTTCTAACACAGGGCAGGGATTTTTCCTGATGCACTGCAGGAGAGTTCATTGTCCTGCCTAGACAATCCCCATCAGCATGTAACAGAGCACAATATGCTCGTGTATCTGAAATGACCAAACTTTGATGGGAAAAAGGATGGAGGGGCAGTTGTTGCTTGAACCCTTGGCAGATCTGAAAGATTCCTCTGTGGTAAATGGTCTGTTTGGGGCCTTTGACAGCTACAGCTGGAGAGTAACAAATGCAGGAATTGTCTGGTGGTGGTGCTATTCTTCAGCTGTTCTTCCGAGGCTGTTCTTCAGGCAAAAGCCTGCCCTTACGTAGCAGCTGGTTCTGAGTTCGAAGTAGGACGTTGAACACCATTGACCGGCATTGTAGGCTTCTGGTTCTGTGCCTGTATGAGGAGCGCCAGCAGCCCCTCTGTCCTCGCAAGGGCACTGATAATATCCAACACGCTGGTGGTGGTCTCCGTGCTTAGCTGTAGGCTGTCTCGCAGTCGTGCTGGGCAGCACAGCTCATTCTGCTCCTTTCAAGTCGTCTGATGCAACTACAGGAAAGTGACTTAGCTCTGAATGTATTTGGCACCATAGCTCTGACACGTCTGCGTTGCATTGGCTGGTTGGTACATGAGCGGCTGGTTCCCCTCGCTTGGTAATCGTGCTTGTGCCTTTTCCCTGGCACGTGCACATGTGTGTGTGAGGGCTTGCTGCTGGGAAGTTCTGTTTTCAGGCTCTTGGGCTACCCATGCAAAAGCAAGAGTAGATTTGACCCCTTGGATGGGCACATCAACAGGTGGGTGGTAAGATGAGACACCAACTTCTGCCCAAAAGTGGGAAGCTGCGGGCCTGGGCGGCTCAATTACAAAGTATCATGGCAAATAGCATGAGCTGCATGTCCTCAAAATAGCCCATGGGAACCTATATAACGCAATGCCCCTGGAGAACCATCAGTCCTGGGCCAAGGGCCTGTGGGTGAACTGCGTGTGCCCAGAGTCACCTCCTGCCCGCGGCATGGGAGTATAGGGAGAGCCCGGCGGCCGCTGCTTCCCTGCTGGTGAGGGGGACTTGCACCCATTGGACGCACGGACACTGTCACGGGCACGCAGGGAGTGCAGTGGTGCGGGTACCATCACACCTCCATAGCGAGGAAGGACCTGACAGGGAGAAGAGGAGAAAGCAGTGCTTTGAGGCCAGCAAGTGGTAGGGTTGAGCACTGAGCGACTCCGTCTCCTCCTACAGCCCGCATGCCTCTGCTCCTCCTCTTCCTCTGCAGTGTCTGAAGGCTGCGATCAGCATGAAGGACTATTATCCAGGCTCAATGCCCCGGTACAGTCGGTACGCCCAGAGACTGAGAGCCTCACGCACTGTGCGCTTCCCCAATGACGTCGTCTTTCAGGACCATATCAGGCAGGGGGACCTGGAGCAGGTGGGCAGATTCATACGTGCCAAGAAGGTGACGCTGGACACCATCTACCCTTCTGGTGAGTGCTGCCAGGGTTGGCAGAGCTGGAAGCTGCGCAGTGGCACGGCTCAGCTGGGCTGCGAGGGAGATGAGAGCGAGCCGTGCAGCCAAAGCTAGGACGTGGGCTGCCTTCAGCAGGGTGGCAGATTGGAATCGAGCTGTTCTCCTCCCTAGTGAGGTACTCCAATGCCCCCAGCGTTGCCAAGCAGGGCCCAAGAGAACCCCATGCCAGTGCCCCAACATCTCCCCTCAACAGTGTGGTCAGCACACGCTGTGGGAAGGGGGGAAGCTTACTTCCTGGGTCCCTTCAAGGCGTGACCGTGTACCTGCGGTGTGGTGGGACCTAGAAAAGGAGCCATGAGCACAGGCTGGTCTGTGGAGCTTTGGACGGGACAGTGGGACTCCTGCCTTCCACGCCGACTTGGGGGAAGAGCGGGGAGAAGCAAGGCTCTGCATTTGGTTCCTGGCTCTGTCCATTTCCCACAAACACTGCTCTCTCTCGCACGTCTGGATCTGTGGACTTGCGGCATTTATGTTTGTGGGGAAGGCATTGAGTTATGTTTGCACCCAACCTCACTAGCAACTGCTTATGGAATGCCTTGATCCGTACTGGCTGGTGCAGAGCCCAGATTTATCCCTTTCTTGTGCTTGGCTTAAACTTCTGCTGTCACATGGCCACAGAGACAGGGTCTCAAATGACCCTGGGCTTCCTCCTATCCATACTGATTGTTTCATTACTTGCTCCGTAAGGAGCTTCCAAAACTTGGACAGAGCAGGACGCCGGAGACAGTCTTCTTGCGTCCCCATGTGAGTCTTGGCTGGGACTTGGGGCCTGGAGTTCTGCAGGAGAGGGCAGCTCCTCCTCCCTTAATCTGTCCTGCCTGACCCAGCGGGAGGTGAGTGCTATGCCATCTTAGAGAGGGTATTTATGCTGTAGAAGGGGAACAGAAAGCTGTGGCAGCTCCTCTTGCTTCCTCAGTCTTTGTTTCTTTCCCCAAACTCATCTCCCTGATAATGAGGGTTTGCTGGCACCCCTCTTTCCTGGGCTGTGGACTACGCGCGCTTGTAAGCTCAGCATTTAAAGACTCCTCCCCCCGTCCAGGGCTAACAAATCCTCTCCTTCTAGGCATGGCAGCCCTCCACGAAGCTGTGCTTACTGGAAACCTGGACTGTGTCAAGCTCCTGGTTAAATACGGCGCTGACATCCACCAGAAAGACGAGAATGGGTGGACGCCCCTGCACATGGCCTGCAGTGATGGTTATGCTGACATAGCCAGGTGAGGAGCACCTTGCCTGGTCTGTGACGGGACATCCTGCATTGCAGAGCCCTGAGAAGCACAGCCGACAGCGATGGGGCTGGACTGGGCTCTGGGCATCTCCTCCCAGGCGGGTGCCTGGTACCTGCAGTGCATGTGGGGCTGCCCGGGCCTTAAAGCTCCCCGTGGCTGTGCCCGGGCATCGTGGCAGAGGGTTCTGGGGGAGCCCTGTGAGCTGGGAGGGGTGCCCGGCAGGCTGCAAGGCCCTGCCGGCTCAGCTCCCGTCTCCCGCAGGTACCTCATCTCCCTCGGGGCCAGCCTGGAGGCTACCACTGACGCCGGGGAGAAGCCCACGGACCTCATCGACCCCGAGTACAAGGACCTGGTGGAGCTCTTCCAAGCCACCACGATGGACTGAGGCGGGGCACGGCGAGGAGCAGGCCTCGAGGGGCCGGGGCGGCGGGGCTGCGCCGGGCCCGAGGGCCGGGGCCGGGCCTGGGCTGGGCCTGGGCCGGCGGCCGGGCGGGGGCTCGCTCGGTACTGCGTCTCGGGAACCACTTTGTACTTTTCCAATAAAGCACCTCGGGCACGGCCTCTGTCGGTGTCTGCGCCGGGCCGGGGCTGGGCCTGCGGCCGGGGCAGGGCCGGGCCGACGGTGACGTCGGGCCGGGGCCGGGGTGTGGGCGGAGCCAGCCGGGGCCGGGGCTGGCGCGGGGGCGGGGCCGCGCCTGCGCGCTGCTGCGCTTCCGTCGCGGCCCGAGGGGAGCGGAGGCGGGAGCCGGGCCCAGGTGAGGGGCGCGCGTTGCCATGGCGACGGGCGGGGGGCGGCCCGCGGCCTAGCCCCGGCCTGGCCGCCCTCTCCTTTCTCCCCGCAGCCGCGCCGAGCCGAGCCGCCGCCGCCGCCGCCGCACCGACGACGCCATGGCCAGGTGAGCCCCGCCCGGCGCCGGGCCCAGCCGCGGCCCCGGGCCCGGCTCAGTCCCGCGCTTCGCTTTCAGCTCCCCCGTGTCCCGCGTGGTCTACAACGGCAAGCGGAGCGGCGGCCCGCGCTCCCCTGGCGCCGGCAGCGAGATCTTCACGCCGGCCCACGAGGAGAACGTGCGCTTCATCTACGAGGGTGAGCGGGGCGGAGGCCGCAGGCCTCGGGGGGCCCCGGCTGCGGCCGGGCCGTGCGCCCAGTCGGTGCCGGAGGCAAGCGGCCCCCTCACCCCTGTCCCTCCGCAGCCTGGCAGTGCGTGGAGCGTGACCTGCGCAGTCAGATGGGCTCCGAGCGCAGCCTGGTCGAGGAGTACGTGGAGAAGATGCCGAACCCTAGCCTCAAAGGTGAGGGGGCGGGGGGCACCCTCTCCCGGCTCCTGCCGGAGGGGATGGCTGGCCCCAGGGAGCCTGCGCGGCCGGGAGGGGGCTGCGATGCGGCCTCTGCCGCCAAAGTCTCTCTTGTCGTCCCTGCAGCGTTTAAACCTGTTGACCTGGGTGATCTGAAGAGGAGGAACACACAGGATGCAAAGAAGTCCTAAGACGGGTCCTCCCTGCGGATCGGCTGGTCTCCTAAGGTCCTCAAGCAGATTTAATTTGAGATTTTGTGTTGATTTCCTCCTCTGGTCTGTACTCCCAAAAGCCCGCAGGAGAGCCAGTCAGCTTTGGGGCTGGCTCTGAAGCTACCTGAAGTCAAAGATGCTCAGGGGCTCACTGAGGATGCCCAGAGCCTGTTGCAAAGGATTCCAGTCCCCCACTCATAGCTTTCTCTGGCCTCAAGCTGTCCTTCCCCACTTCATGCTGGGCTCACAGATCTCCCGTTCTCCTTCCATCTCTGCCCCG
This sequence comes from Gavia stellata, assembly GCF_030936135.1. Classification (NCBI taxonomy): domain Eukaryota; kingdom Metazoa; phylum Chordata; class Aves; order Gaviiformes; family Gaviidae; genus Gavia; species Gavia stellata. The sequence continues at coordinate 14,205,228 of NC_082615.1, read as the reverse complement.
GTGCGTTGAGTGCATGGGCTCCCTGGGCTCTGGTGCGCGGCAGGGCAGAGCAGAGTGGCCGCGTTGTCGGTAGAGGCAGCGCTAGTTCTCCACTCCCTCCTGTGCACCAAGGATCCACAGCTGCTGGGGCGGGCCAGGGGGAGAAGGAAGGAGAATTCTCTCCTTGTGCCGTGGGACAGACAGGCAGCCCCAGTTCAACACCCTTCACGCAGCTGACTGCTGAGCAGGTCATGCTGGCTGTTCCTTGCTCCCTGGTGGGAGGGCTTAATTTGTACCTGGGCTGCTGGTGCTCGGGACTCGTCAGTGCTGCCAGAGATCGTGGGTCCGTATCCGAGGCTGGATTTTCCTTGTGCTTCATTTGGGCCAGATCCCTGTGTGGTGCTGGAGATGGAGCTGTTCCCCTCTCCTTGCAGATGGAGAGAGACGGGGTGTCGGCACTGGCCCCAGCCCCAGGCGCCTGAGAGGTGCTCCGAGGGGGGTGCTGGGCTGCATTCTGCACCCCCCCCCGACCTCAGTGCTCTGGCAGCTCCATGGGAGGTGGCAGCAGTGGGGGGAGTGGCTGGTGCTGACTGTGCGGAAAGAAGCTCGTTGGCGTTCTTGCCTGTGCAGCGCCATGCTGTTCTATACTAACACCATTTTCCAGATGTACACCCTTGGAAGAGATCTGGCCTCCACAGCTGGCAGAAATGTTGCTGCATGGGGGCTGCTGTAGTCAGTGTAACTCGCCCCGGGGGGGCTTTCTTGGGACCCTCACTCCTGGCAAGGCTCAGGTGGTTTCTGCATCATCGTCTCTGAGCAAGGGAGGGCGACTGTGCCATCCTCACCCTCCTGAGCAGAGCAGCTGGGCTGGCTGTGTCTCTGTGCCCCCAGAAGACCCTGGGGAGCGGTGGGAGCAGCCCCCTGCCCGCCTGTGCTCTGAGCCGGCGGGGAGGGGGCTGCAGGGGCTCTGCCCAGCGCTGGTGGGCTTCAGGAGAGGTGCGGGAGGAGTTGTGGCTGCCATTACCTTTCCTTTGTTGAGTCTTTGAGCTATACTGTTCCCTTTTCTTTTTTTTTTTCTGTTGTCTGTCACTTGAGGAGTGTTGTAAATAAAAGCTGGTGTCCTTTTGGCTCTGCCTCCATGTGACGCTGCCCGCCACAGCCCCAGCTCCGCGGCTGCCTCAGCTGGGTGCAGGGCCGACCTGTTGGCCGCAGCGGGCAGGACGCTGCCTGGCCGCCTCTGACAATGCTGGTGTGCCGTGCCCGGCATGGCGTTGCCAAGGCCGGGGAGAGGTTTGTCTCAGCTGCGGCATCCCAGCGGGCTGTTCCTTGCCCGATCCCCGCTTGGTTCCTCGGCTGCCTGTGCCTGCAAGCTGCATGTGCCTGCTGCTCTGTTGGCGCTGGCCTGTGTGTGCCTGCAGCCTTGCTGGGGCAGGACCCTTGTTCTTCCCTTTTTTAGACTTCCAAAACATTCCTATTTTGTGGCTGAAGCCTGTGTTTTCCATTTTAGACTTCAGTGCTGGCAATAAAGGCCAGGGCTTTCCATGCCTTTCCAGGCCTGACCAAGTCCTGAGGAGAAGTAATGCAGAGAGCAGAAGCTGCCTCTTATTATTTATTTTTTTTCCAGAAGGGATCTTGCCCTTGCACTTGCTCTGGGCTCTTAATTTCACTGCAGGCATGCGCAGCCTGGTGCTGCATGCCGGCAGCACAATGCCCTTGGGCTCTGGCAGCCCTCCTGCGAGCCAGCATCCTAGGAGCTGTCGCTGGACCAAAGATTTAAATGTTGAGACTATTAATACACTCGTATCCTCTTCCCTCCCCTGCTTTAATGGCATTTAAACTATACTTAGCATTGCTAGAATTTCTCCTCAAGTGCATCTCTTTACACTTAGCCACGACCCTGTTTGCCTCCCATCACCAAAACATTCCCGGGCCACTCGCGTGCCGGAGCGCGCTGCCTGGGTCTGGCACGGCAGGACGGTGCCTCAGCCTGCCCCGCTGCTGGCTCTGCCGGAGCCGCCCCGGGACCCGCTCCCTCGCCCCGGCGCGGCCGGGCCCCGCTTCACCGCAGCCTGCGGGGAGCGGGTGCCCTCGGGGGAGCAGGGGCGGGAGGGTGGCAGTTACCGCTGTCACGGCCCCTCTCCTTCGGCTTCTCCTGCGGGACGGGCCCCGCGGGGTGACCCGCCTCCGGGGAGTGCGGAGCCGAGCGGGGCTGCCCCGGCCCGAAGCCCTGCGCGCACCCGGAGCCTGTTCCTGGGTCTGCGCGTCCCGAGGGGCTGGGAAGGGGCTCCCCGGCCGGCTGTGCGGGGCAGCCCCCGCGCCTCGGGGCCGCCCGAGGCGGGGAGCGGGGCGCGGTGCGAGGGGAGCGGGACGGAGCTGCGGGCGTGGGCAAGAGCCAGACCGCGCAGCCCCGAGCAGCTCGGCTGCGGGTCGCGGCCCCGTGCTCCGGCGCGGAGCGCGGCAGCCGGCTGGCTCGGGGCTCCGGCGGCCGGGCAGAGCCGGCTCTGCCCGCGGCCGGCCGGGCTCGGGGCCGGTGCGGGACGGGCTGTGCGGGTGCCCGGCCCGGGCAGGCTGCTGGCTGCCGTGGGGCCCGGCACCGTTCCCCGCGGCTGGGTGCATGTCGCAGACCTCGGCCGGGGCCGTCCTGGGGGCTGCAATGGTGTCCCCGAGCCCGAGGGCACGTACGGGGGTGCTGCAGCCCGACCCCACTGGCGTCTGTCTTGTTTTTCTTTTGGCTTGGGCACGGTGAAGCCAGTGGCAAAGCAGTCGCTCAAACCCTAATGACATGTCGTACAAAAATCATTCTATAAACAGGTGATTTTTATAAAGACTAATAACAAACCACGGGCGTGAGGGTGGTGAGGCAGAGCAGGAGAAGTGTGGCAGTCAGGTGGCGGGGGGGCTGTCCCTGCAGGGAAGCGAGGCCGCAGGCCAGAGAAATCAGGCTGTTTACCTATAAAAATCGAACTCAGCAAGGGTTTATTTTCCCTGTGACTCGGCTACGGTGCTCATCATTAGATTAAATGGTGGGAGGAAGAGAGGTATGTGTTGTATCATTGAATTAAGCGGTGGGAAGAGGGGACGGCAGCGGGCAGAATCCACTTAGAAGACCAATTTGTGGTGCTCAATTCCGTTGATAAAGTGGGAGTACTCCTGCGAGGCGCTGCGGCCCCGGGGGTGCCACTGCCCGGGCAGGCCGGGTTGGGCGGCGAGTGGCAATTTATTGCTCCAGCCCCGCTCCACGCCTTAGGTTTAGCCTCACAGCCAGGGATCCATGCTGCGGCTGAGTCCCACCTCTGCCGCCCCAGGCCCGTCTTCCCGGGGTGTGCAGGCTGGTGGGCTGGTGGCAGCGCCTTCATTCTACTGGTCACTGGGAACAGGCAGCCGAGGCATGCATGCATGGCGTGCGTGTTTCTGAGTGCATCTGCGGGTGTGCGTGCATACACATGCGTGTGTTGTGCTGCCTGAGATGTACCCCAGCGGTGTGGGGGTGCAGGCTGCGCTGCCAAGACTGCACCCTGTCAGGGTACACACGGGAGTGATACCCGCTGTGAGCAGTGCAAGGCCATGGCAGGGAGGGGTCCCCCAACCCCAGCCTTCGCTGCAGCCCCAACAGGGTCCCGGGGGGGGGGAGGGGGGCAGGGGCAGCTTCCTCCAAGCCACCCACATCTTGCCTGCCCTGTCCTGCAGCTCTGTGCAGGGTGGGTGCCGTGTCCTGCAGGCACCCACTGTGAGTGGAGGCTCTGCCCCCAGCCCTGGGTGCAGCCAGAGCCCTGGCAGCCAGTGGGCACGGCACCACAGGGGCAGCGGGCTGTCCTCTTCCAGAGACTCTGTGGTGATGGGAAAGGATGCTGATGGCAGTCCCGTGGGAGCTAACTCCTTGGGCCAGGGCTGGCCCCGCTCCCAGGGGCTGCGGGTCGTCCTGCTCCCTCTCCCTGGGATCCCAGGAGCTGTGCCACCTCCCGAGGAGGGGCCATGCCCAGCAGTCCTGGTGGGGGGGTCTGTGTGTGCTGGGGGGAGCCGCTGGCCACAGGAGGGAGCCGCTGGCTCTGCAGGAGTGGGGCAATGAACAGGGCATGGGGGCTGCAGGCTCAGCCCTGTGGCATGGGCAGTGCCCCGGCTTTGAGGCAGCACCCAGGCTGGCAGCAGGTGCTATGGGGCTGAGGTAAGCAGCTCCGAGGGAGGGCCCCAGCACAGGCAGACATCAGGCGCTTGCAGGAGGCTCCCGGACACCAGCAGGCACCATCCCTGCTCGGGGCTGTGCCCAGTGCTGCCAGCTCTGACCACCCCCCAGCCAGACCCTGACATGTGCCCCGGCCCCCTCAGCTCAGACAGGGCTGGGCCCAGGGATCTGCCACCCCGACACACACCCCTTGGGGTGCTGGACCCAGCCAGGATGGCAGGACATGACAAGGGGCTGTGCGGGGTACAGAGGGGTGTGGGGACATGGGGCAGTGCCAGGGACACACAGGATGTTACCGCAGGGACACCCCTGTGGGCTGGGGCTGGCTTGGGGTCCCCGAAGGGTCCCTTGTCCTGGTGTGGCTGATGCAGGGCCCCGGCGCTGCACGTCACTCTGCCTGGGCAGGGTCTGGGGGCTCCCCGTGCCCTCGGCTCTGTGGGGCCAGCCTGGTCCCAGTGGGGCATCACAGTCCACGGGGGATGACAGTGGGGTGTTGCCATGGCAACGCTGGAGCGACAGGCGCAGGGCCCGGCGCGGCTCCATGACCATATTTACCTTCCCAGAAACCGCTTCGTGCTCCAGCAATTTGCCTCAATTAGGCTTGTTACCGCGTCAGGAGGCCGCAGTGACGGCAGCGGCCGTGGGGGCCAACGGCTCCGCGGGGGCTGCCGTGGCTGGCTCCGGCACCGTGCCTCTGGACAGGGTCCATCCCTGTTTCCCCCCCATCCCTGCACTCGGGGGCCCTGGCAGACTCTGACCCCTGTGCTCCCCTCCCCTCGCCTGCTGAGCCCCACAGCACCACTCCCCCATGGGTAATGTGTCCCCATAGCACTGCCGTGCTGCCCCATGGTGTTGCTGCCATAGGCTCGCAGCCCCCGGCACCACAGCCCAGATCCCTCTGCCCGATGTCGCTGCTGCTTGTGTGGCACCGGCCCCTGGACACCGGGTCCCGGCTCGGCTGGGGCAGACGGCAAGTTGTCAAGTAAACAGAGGAAAATTACTGCATGCTCGGCACGGCGCTGCCGCCAGGAGCCAAGCGCTGCGCAGCTGGGTCTGGCGCTGCGGGCATGTCCTCCCCACGCCACAGCTGGCCCCGCTGACGCCTGCGCCCTCGCCCTTGCAGCAGTCTGGGACCCCGCCACCCCCCGGGCAGCCAGTGTGGCTCCCACCATCCCTTATGCCAGCTGGCAGGGCTGTGGCCATGGCCGTGCAGGTGATGGTGGGATAGGGTGGGATTTGGCAGTGGGGGTGACTGCCCACCCAGCGCTGCTGTTTACTGCGTAGGGCTGTTGGTGGCTGTCAGGGCATGGCTCTAAGCGCTCACCTCGCTCATCAAGTCCCCTGTGCCGGGCTGCATGTGGGGTCCTGACAGCCAGAGACCGTTACCTGCTCAGGGCCAGGCGGGGCCGGCTGTGGCAGGTGACCGGTAGTGCCCCGCGCCCGGGGTCCATGGGGTGGCAGGGCCAGCTGTCTGTCCCACCACCACCCATCAGGCAGGGTGCCCCCGCCGGGGAAGTGCGCCTGGCTAATCCCTGCACACCAGGCAGTTGTGGTGCCCAAAGCCGCGGCATCCGGGCTTAGTGCTCATGTGCGCAGTGCAAGCCTCTTAGGGTGCCAGTCCGTTGCGCTCCCCCCCTGCTGTGGATAGCCAGCCCAGCCTGCCGCCACAGGGGCACCCACAGCCCTGCACCCCGTGGTGCTGCTCACGGTGCTCGGTGCTGCCGGCAGCTGCTGCCCAGCCCGTGGCCTGGGCCGGCTCCCAGGAGAGCAGAGGTGCTGGTGGGCAGAGCCAAATGATTTAATTAAGGGCTCCTGGCAGTGAGAGGACAGAGCCGATTAGCAGCCAGAGGAGAGCGTGTGCTGGCAGGGAGCTGGAGCTCCGGCTAGCAGCGCTGCGGCCGCCTCACATCTGCCTCGCTCACCTGTGGGCAGGCAGCAGAGCAGGCAGTGGGGCTGTGGGGCAGGCAGCAGGGCTGTCTTCTGGTGAAGCCCATCCATGCTGGGTGGCCCAGCTCCCCGTCCATGGCTGTGGCCATCACCCATAGGTGCTCGGGGGCACGGTCTGGGCCCAAGGCATCCCCAGTCCCCACACCCCGGACGCCCGTTCCAGACAGAGAGGTGCACACGGAGCTGGCCCTGCCGCCCAGCATGGGCCCACACATATTTACAGTTACGACAGATAAATTACAGCACTGCGCAAAGGGTCTCAAAGGCGCACGAGGGCAGCACCACAGGATGAACCCCCCCACACCCTACCCACAGATCACCCTGCCCCACAGATCCCCTCCCCACAGAGGTCCAGGTCCCGCTCGCCATGCCTCACCCGCAGTCGGCGCAGCCGCGTCCATCATCCCATGCACATCTGGCACGGCGCAGCACCCTCGCTGGGGCAGGCAGGGTCCCACACAGCCTGCACAGCGCCCAGAGGAGGACGGGACTGGGGAGGGAGGCGGCGGCCACCCCAGCCGGATCAGCCTGTGGCAGCGGGACCGGCACAGCCCTCCTGCTCCGGCTGCAGGCTCAGAAATGGCTCTCGGCCGTGGTCTCGGGGAACTCATAGCAGTGGTGCCGGTCCCCCAGGGCGAGGTGCTCGGCGGCGCTGCGGCTGCTCCTCTCGAGGTAGTGGGTGCTGGGGCGCGCAGCAGCAGAGCTGCGCCCCAGCCCGTTGGCACAGCCGCTCACCAGCTGGTGCTTCTCGCAGGCGCTGCCGGCACCATTGCGGGCGCTGGGCGCATGGCTGTAGGTGTGCTTGTACTCCTCCGCCAGGTCCTTCCCCAGCTTCCAGCGCTGCCACCTCTTCAGCAGCTCTGCCTGCACCTGCGGGCAGCTGCCATCAGCGTGGCCCCACACCCGCCGGCTGCCTGAGCCCCCCTGGCTGTCCGCTCCCACACCATCCTGCTCACCTCCTTGTTGACGAAGCAGTAGAGAATGGCCACCAGCATCCCCTGGGTGGAGGGAGGAGAGGCGTAAGAGGCGCACGGCCGGACCCCTACCCCAACCCTGGTCTGGTCCCTCCTGAGATGGACGGTCCCTGTGTAGGGCCAGTCCCATGCAGGGCTGGGCTCACCTGGAAGGAGCTCAGGAAGAGGTCGAAGAAGAGCTTGACGTAGCGCAGGGTGCCCTGGGCATGCTCGTCTGTGATGAAGGCGAAGACCACCTCATGGATGCCCAGCAGTGGGATCAGAGTCAGCGTGGACTTGGCCAGCCTGCGCAGAGAGGGGCCCATCAGCACCAGGATTGCGGGGTGGACGTGCGTGCACACACACATGCACCAGCCTGTGCACCATGGGCACGCAGGGCTGGAGCTGTGCCCGCCACCCACCTGAACTTGTAGTCGGTGTAGCGCATCTGGTGCGCACGGAGCTTGGAGACGAGGATCTGGATGATGCGGATGAAGATGAAGAAGTTGATCTGCAATGGAGCAGTGTGAGCCATGAGAGGCAAGGCAGGGCAGCGCTGTCCCCTGCCCAGGGCAGCCCCTTTTGCAGCAGGCTCAGGGCCATTGGAGATGCCAAGTGAGGGGCTGTGGTGGGCAGAGCCGCAGCCCTGGACTCACCAGGATGGCCAGGAACACGGGGAAGCGAAGGATCCACCAGAAGCCCATGTTGTTGTTGGTGGTCCAGCACCTGCGGAGAGGGAGGAGGAGGACTGCTGGGCAGCCCCTCGACCGGGCAGCTGCTGGAGCCTACCGTGGCATCGGCAGCCCCAGCAAGCAAGCACCACGGCCCGACACCCTGCTCCTTCCACAGGGCAATGGCATGGAGCCTCTCTGGGGCTGTCACACCGTCCCCGCCATCCCTCAGTGTGCCCCATGTGCACCCGCCTGTGCCCCTCACACCCGCAGGTGCCGACCCGCTGCAGGGGCTGGTACTCACTGGATGTTTTCATAGAGGAACTTCACCACGACCCAGGGGATGAGGAACAGCACGGGCGCCCCTGGAGGGGAAGTGCGCAGGGGGCAGGTGAGGCATGGCAGGAGACGGGGTCAGGGGACAGGGACAAGGTGCCAGCCCGCCCACACTCACCCCAGCCGATGCACAGGTAGAGGGTGAAGTAGCTCCTCTCGGAGAAGACAGCCACCACCAGGAGGTTGTGCAGGTAGATGCCCTCCACCAGCAGCCAGCAGTAGTTGGCCACGATGCCATACTGCATGAAGACCGTGGCCGCCCGGCAGCCTGCAGCCGCCTGTGGGCAGGGGTCAGGGCTGCTGCACTGCCTGCGCACCCAGACCCGCTGGCCCCACGGCTCACCTCGTCGCTCAGCCAGATGTGCACATTGTAGTCGTCAATTTTGTCACTGTAGTGGGTCTTGAGCAGGGCGTCGATGACCAGCACGGAGACGCCCTTCAGGATGAAGGAGGCGAAGAGGTTCATGTGGATGTAGTTCCTCATACAGTGCAGCTTGCTGCAGAGGTGGGGAGCTGCCATCAGTGCCCGCGCCCGGACCCCTGGCACGGCCCCCCCTGCCCCCCCCCTCTTGCTGCCGGCCCCCTGGCATGGCCCCTGCCTGCCCCACAGACAGGCGGCCGTGCCTGTGCCCCTACCTGAAGCCCAGCAGCAGGGCCAGGGCGAGGAGCAGTGCGCACAGTGACACTGAGTAGCCCACAGTGTACATCACCTTGAAGCTGCCGTAGGTCCTGGCAAATTTTTCCTGGAGAGGGAGAGAGCAAGTGAGGCCAGGGGCAGGCAGGGCAGGGGCAGGCAGGGCAGGGCCGGGAGCCCCACACTAGCTGCCCCCCAGCTCTGCCCACCTGCGCCGCCAGGTCCTCGGCATCAAGCTCGCACTGCGTGGCGTCGCGCAGGGACTGTCCCCGGGGGCCCGTCACCCACTGCCCGTCCGGCCCGCAGGTCTTGAAGACATGTCTGTGCTTCACTGCAAGGGGAGGGGTTGATGGGGTGTGCCGGGCCCTGGAGCCACCACCGGCGCTGTGCACCGGCCCAAGTGTGACCACCTGCAGCAGCACCTGCACACGCGTGTGCATACCCATGCGCACACGCATGCGCGTGCACATACACACACACACACACCCCCGCCTGGCCATTACCTTTCTGGTACCAGGGCAGGAACCAGGGGCAGGGGACACTGGCGGTGCTGTTGGGCAGCGTGTCGGGCCAGCAGGAGAACTTGTCGAAGGTGCGGTTACAGACCAGCTCTGTGGAGGGACGGGACGTGGCAGCGCCCTCGGCCTCACCCTTGGCCAGGTCCCACGCTGGCCCCTCTCCCCCCGGTGCCCGTCCCGCTGGGACCCTGCGCCAGCTCTCACCTGTGGGTGCAGGCAGGCGGCTCATGTTGTGGTGGCACTCCTCGCTGTACGCCTTCCAGCTCTCGAAGAGGAAATCTGTGATCTGGGCAGAGGGGCCCTGCGGGCACCGAGGAGCGTCACCCGGGCCCTGCCCATGGGGCCACCATGCCAGGCAGGGCAGCAACCCCAGCTCGGGGATGGCCATGTGCGAGCGCAAGCTAATGCACCGTGCTGTGCCATGCCGCATGGTGCCGTGCCACACGGTGCCGTGGGGAGGGGCTGCCACGGGCAGGGGTGGCTCGGCGGTGGCTTGGGGGCAGGCAGCGGGCTGGGTACGGGGCAGAGCACCATCGTGCGGGATGGCCTGTCCTCACCTGGCAGCAGAGCAGCAGCAGCAGGAGGCTGAGGAGACGTGACTGGGACATCCCTCCACTGGGCCACAAGCCACATGGGGAGCAGCGTGGGGTGCCTGGCTTCCTACCGGCGCTCTGCAGCTCCTCTGCCCTGGCGGTGAGGGCCCTGGTGTGTGGGTGACCCTGCATGAGACGCCAGGTCACGGGGATGCAGGCGGCGGGACGCATTCTGCGGCAGAGCCGGGGATGCACGGTGGAGAGCAGGCAGGCGTGGGAGGGGAGGCCGCCCCGGTGCAGAGCCGGCCCTGGTCACAGCGCCACGCTCCTGTCCCCGTCCTCGCCCGACCCCGCCTGGCTTTAACGTTCAGCTGGTGGTTTGTGCATTTTCCCGTTAGGCTGAAGAGCCACTGCGTACCTGCCATTTCCTCCCCAGGGTGGCATCAGAACCGCGGCCACGCCACCACTCTGCCCACAGAGCAGACCGCCCCTGGTCCCCAGCTCTTGCACCTTCCCCAGCCCGTGTGGCTGGAGCGCAGCCACGCGTGGGACACCACCCCTGCGCAGGGCAGACCCTCGTGCCGCAACGCTGCCTCTGGACCCCCCCCCACGCACAGACCTGGGCTGGGGCCACCCCACACCGGTGCTGATGCCTGGCGGTACATTGGTGCTGAGCCCTGAGAGCCCTGGACCCCTCCTCATGCCTGAGCATCTTCTCAGGGCAGGGGCTGGCACCCGGTCTGCCTCCCCACCCCACTGCGTCCCCGCCACCACCCGGTGGATCCACGTCCAGGGGTGGAGGTGGCCAGGCCCCCAGGACAGCCCCACAGGTCTGCCCGCCGCAGCACCCAGCGGGGATGGAGGTGGGCAGGGAGCCGGCAGGGACGGCTGCCAGCCCCAGGGCGGTTAACCATTAACCCACAGGGATCCCCAGCTTGCAGGGCTGCCGTGGCCCCGGGACCAGCTCTGCCTGGCCGTGCTGCCGCAGCTCCATCACTCCCAGCCCGGGTGAGCAACACAGCGCCTCGTCTGACACGGCACCCAGGAGCTCCTGTGCAAAGCCCGGCTCACGAGGTGCCATAATTCCCTCCATCCCCCTAAGCCGGTTACAGGGCTCCTGAGTGGGATTTCAGCTCTTCCGACAAGGGGCCATTCTGACGGCCGCCCCACAGCATGGCACAGCCATGTGGGGTGAGGGCAGCCGAGCCGGGGCAGGGGGACAGAACAGACAGTAGTGCCAGTGCCACCGCAAACACTGTGGTATCACCCCACCCTGGCCTCCCCCCGGGCACCAGCCGGAGCACTGTGCTCCCCGACCAGCCACCGCTCCCAGGGCTCGCCGCTCTGCCCATGCCTATTTTTATCCCTGGGAAAGTCGTGTTTCCTCCATGCAGACCCACTTGCCATGTCGCAAGTGGCTGCCTGAGAAGCTCATTAATCAGTGCGTGGGGCTCCAGATGCGGCTGGGGGAGCTGGACCTGCCGGCGCACGCCTTATTTAGACAGTCCCAGGACAGAAGGAGCTGTCTCCTGGGACAGACCGCACTGGGTGAGCTCTGGGAACGTGGATCTTCAGTGGGCGCTCACCGGCCACCTTGCCCACGCCAGCATCCCTGTCCTCAACGCCCCCCCCAGCGCCGTGCCAGCATCCCCTGTCCTTCTGCCCCCACCAGCCCCACACCAGCAGCACTGTCCTTGTCCCCCCCCGCCAGCCCCACATCAGCATCCCTGTCCCCTCACCAGCCCTACATCAGCATCCCTGTCCCCCAACAGCCGCACGCCAGCATCCCCATCCAACTGCCCCATCCAACTGCCACCTGTGGCCCAGCCCCGTGGGAACCTCCCGGTGCCCGGCCCCTGCCCCGAGCATCCCCACCTCGGGAGGAAACACTCCTCCCGGGCACCGCGGGTCAGCCGCGAACTCGCTGCCAGCCCCTCTCCGCAGCCCGGGTAGGCAGCTTTGGGGCAGAGGTGTCTCTATTTTTAGCTGCCTGCAGTGGGATTTAGCGGTGGGGAGGCCTCTGCCCTAGACTCCCCCCCCCGGGCTGGCAGGCGCTCCCCTGGCCCCGGGGCCCTGCCGCGGCCAAGCTGGGCAGACTGCACTGGGTGAGGGGTCCTGGCGCACGGGGCCAGTCACGCTCCTCGCCTCTGGCATGGGGCTCCCCCCTTTGCAGTGGGGCCCTGCCCAGGCCCTTTGCCCCAGCTGCCCGTGGTGCCGCGCAGCCACAGCACTGTGCCGGCTCCCCGTTCCCCGCGGTGCAAGGGACCCCAGGCAGCTCGACCACCCCACAGTGTGCTCTCGGAGACGCAGGCTATTTCTAGCAGACGTGTGGGCGTGCAGGAGTGGACCAGTTGTCTATGGTTTGGCACAGATGAGCAGCAGCAGGGAAGGAGCAGTGGCCCTGCGCAGTCGGGACAGCGGTGTCTGGGGCAGCTCGGACCACCGGCAGTGCCGAGCACCTTCCGCGAGCTGGCACTGCCCAGCATCGGTGCCCGCAGTGCTCAGAGCAGCCGTCGCTGCTGGCTGGACGTGCCATGGCCACTGGTGCCGGAAGCCCCTCTCTGCCATGTCCACTGCTGCCAGAGGCAGCACCGCTGGAGGGACCCGGCTCCACGTCACCACCTCCCCTCACCCTGCCATGCCCAACCGGCCCCCGGTGCGTTCCCCTGCGTTCCCCTGCCCCAGCACCTCGCCCCCAGCCAGGGCCAGGCTTTGGGGGACCCTCCGCTGTGCCGAGCCATGGGCACCAGGTGGAGGGTGACCAGCATGCGAGCGGGTGCATCTGCTGGGGCTGCAGTGTGCAGCAGTGGGCACACAGGGGACTTTTGCCCCACGCTGGTGTTGGGCAATCCGGCATGTTCCTGTGTCACGGCTCTGCGGCTGCTGACCCCCTGCGGAGGCCGGGCTGCAAACACCCGGTGCTGCTCCACTGGTGAGGGAGACCTTGCGCCTGCGACTGGAGAGGAGGAAGGAGGGACCAGCCCTGGGTTGGCTGTGCCCATGTGGGGAAGGGGTCAATGCCAGCAGCCCCCGTGCTGGGGGTCCGGAGGTGTCAGACCCAGGCACCATCATCTACCCCTGGGGTGGGGGGAGTGGGGCAGTCACTGGCATACGTGTTGGTGTGCTGAGCCCTTCCTGAGCCAGCGGTACCAACCCCTGCAGCAGCGCAGCCGGAGCAAGGACCCCCTCTCCCTGCAGCAGCTCTGTGCCCGTGCAGACCCCCACGGCTGGCTGAGCTCCCGGCCCTGCCCAGGGGAGAGACGGTCTCCTCCTCCCGCCCAGGTGGGCTTCCCTCGGAGATTTTGCCGCCCTGGCCGGCGCCTGGCTCTGGCTGCTACCACACGTGAAAGGGAACAAGCTCCACATCTGGGATCGCTGCGGCCGATTGCTACATGGATCAGTGGCTCGATGAAGCCTCCACGGGGACACTCATGGGCATCTGCAACGTGACCCGGGAGCACCCTGGCACAGCCACAGCCCCCTACAAGTGCTGGGAGGCTGGCGTAGCCCACCGTAGCCCAGCCCTGCGAGCGCAACCCTGCACCCAGCCCAGCACCACCTCCTCAGGAGACAGTGGTGGGGGCTGCATGCCCTCCAGACACAGGGATTAGCCCCCAGTGTGTTAATGCAGCACTTTCTACGGCTGGCTTGGCTTTGAGCTCAGAGCTACAAGCCAGCGCGGCAGGGGCTTCGGCACTTGGCAGGGGAGGGGACGGTGCAGGGCCAGAGCTGATGCAATGCCAGCACGAGCCTGGCCCTGCAGATGCTGCTCCACTTTCCACCCAGGACCATGGCAAGCAGGACAAGCAGTGGGGGGAGACGGCTGCGGTGGGGAGTCCCAGGAGGTCTGACCTGCACCCTGTGCTGTCCCAACTTGTGTCCCTGCCCTGAGCTTGGGGGTGCCTCCTGCAACCCACAACCGCTCCAGTCCCCCCCGTGAAGCGAGTACAAGGAACGTGGGCAGCGGAGGAGCAGCTGAACTGCCTGGAGCAGCCCTTGCGCTGCAAGACCGCAGCTCGTTTGCACAGAGCTACATGATTGTGGAAACACTAAGCAGCAGCACACGGAGAGAGCCGACGTCACCAGGCACCGGCAATGTCGGGTTCTGTGTCACTTTGGACCAAGAAAACCTAAACCAACCCTGACAGCGTTTTTGTCAACAGCAACACAGGATGCAAACAAATGGCACTCACCCCTGTGCCGTCAGGACGAATGTTTTTTGCATCACCTCCATGACTGCCCTGCTACCGAAAGGGATGGTCAAGGGCATCTTCCACAGCTGCCCAGTACCAGAGAGGGAGTGTGGGCTGCAAGCACGGCCGGGCAGCCAGGCAGCGGTCGAATAACCTTGCTGCCCAGCAGGCTCTGGTGAGGGGATGCTGAGCCACACAGCACCTCGGTCCTGGCTCGGGGAAACGGGTTTTTCTTGTTCATCACATTGCATGAAAACCCATGAAATACAGGAAGACAGTATGAGAGACACGGTGTGACACGTGTGGTTAGCGTGTCACAGGGGAAGCACAAGACTGGGAAAAGCCTAGGAAAAGGTCAGTGCAGACAGGCATGTGTGCACGCACGCCTGCACTGGGAGCTCAGCACCCGCCTCCCCAGAGCAGCTCGTGTCAGGAATGAACGCTGTGGTCATCACGGAGCTCGGAACAACCTCCTGGTACCTCACAGAAGAGTGAGCTCAAACCCTGCTCTGCCAAGGCACAGATGTGCAAATGGCATTGCACACAGCAGCCCGACCTGGAAGGGGTCCTGGCAGGGTCCCTCCCCGTCCCGAGGCACCCGCAGCACCTGGGCACGGCCAGCCACCAGCCGTGCCGGAGGCAGGTGGTGCTATGGGGCGGCACTCGTGCCCGGCCATCCGCTGGCACCTGCTGCTGGCAGCCAAGTTCCCCAGACCCCTTGGGCTGGGGTAGATAGACAAGGACAGCGGCTCTGGCCATGGGGGACACAGGACAGGACAGGATGCAATGGAGGAGCACAGGGGGAGCAGCCGTCCCATCTCCCCTGCATCCGGCTTGCCCAGACCCTGCCTTTGCCTCTGCCTCTGCCTGGCACAGGGAGGTGCACGGAGCAGTGCTGCGCTCGGTGCCTGGTCTCAGCCCTGCACTGATGATCAGGGCTCGCAGTCACATTTTTTCATTAACTATTTTTAATCCACATTTTCCCTCTTCCCCGTTCAGCCTTTTTTCTTTTCCCCTCTCCAGGCAACAGGACATAAAAAAATCTGTACCGCAGTGTGCAGAAAGGAGTGCGGATTGGTGGGAAGGACAGGAGCTGGCAGCTGGGGCGGCACTAACATGCTGAGGAGGGGTCCTGAGGGCCCTAAATTTTCCTGCTGATGCACAGATAAAGCTGAGGGAATCACAGGGGCAACCACTGAATTTGGCATGGGTCAGGACACCCACAAGACGTGCTGCTGAGTGCTGCGTGGGGCAAGGCAGCTGCATTACAGGGTGCATGGTGAGGGGCTGGGTGGACGCACGCTCAGCAACGCTGGCTGGGCAGCAGCAGATGCCCCCCCCTCTGCCTGTCCAGCCGCTACAGCTTGAGGGGAGCCAGCCTGATATCGGCGTGCCCTGCTCTCCCTTGCCGTCCCAAGGGAGCTGCCAGGCTGGGAAGCGCAGCACCAGGCAGAGGTGATCTCGGCAGCTGCTTTGGAGATGCGCTTGCAACCACGAGGGCGGCAAGGTCACATACCCAACATGTCCTGGTTAAACAAAGCCATTTACCAACACCATGTTGACACAGCAGAGCTCGGGACAGAGTCACAAAGGGCACTCGCAATGGGTCCCTGCAACACCCGGAGAGCTTGGGGAGTGCTGGGAAGGGTGGAAAAGTGTCCCCTGCTTCTGCCCCTCAGCAAGAAAGCCGCAGGCACTGCTGTGCCCACCGGAGGGAGACCCAGGGGGCTCCATCCCGGCGAGGGGCTTCTCAGGGAGATGCTCCCAGCACGTCAGAGCCCAGTTGATATCGCTCACCCGGGGCGCACAACAGCCACGGCAGCACCCAGGGGTGCCGAGATGCCCGATGGCAGAACCCCTCCCCAGGGATGCCAGAGGCAGCGGCTCAGGCAGGGAGCGGGCACAGCCCAGCTGGGACCTCCCCGGCCCAGGACACCCCTGGCCGAGGGGCTCAGCCCCACCGGGGCCGGCGCCCAGCACCGGGACGGCTCTGGGAGCTGCTGCTCCCGACTCCGGGGGCTCGAGCCGCGGCCCTGGGGATGAGCAGCCGCGACCCGAGTCCACATCCACGGGACGGGGCGTGCGGCACCCCGCCGGCCGGGGAGCCCCGAGACCGCGGGGATGGGCGCTCCCCTCCCTCCTTCCCCCTCTTCCCCGTACCTGTCGGGGCTGGGCTCGCGGCGGCTCCTGGGCGCATCTCGGTGCTGGCGGGGACCGGGACCGGGACCGGCGCGCTCGGCCGCTCCGGCGAAAACTTTTGCCGGAGCCGCGGCGGCGGCGGCTGTGGCGGCTCGGGGGGAGGGACCGGTGCGGGGGGAGGGACCGCGGGCGAGGAGCCGCGTCCCGCCGCCCCGCTCCTCCCGCCGGCACGGGGGGGGCGCAGCCCGGGGCCCCCCGCCCCGCCCGGCGCCGCCGGCCCCGGGTGCTCGGCGCTGCGCGCGGCGCGGCGCTGCCCGCTTGGCCGGGCATCACCGGCGGCCGCGGCCGGGAGCTGCGGAGGCGCCGGCGTTTGCCCCTGCCGCCGGTCCCCGCCGCCGGCTCCTCCGCCCCGCCCCGCTCCCGGGCACCGGCTCGCCTCGCCGGCGGGGATGGGGCGGGCGGAGCGGCGGGGGCAGCTGGACCGGCCGCACCGGCCCCCGAGAGAGCGGGACGGGGGTGCCTGCGGCTCCGGGGGGCCAGTGCAGCCCCCCCCGCTGGGTGCCGCGGCGGCCCCCGGGGAAGCTGCCCCGGCCCCTGCGGCGCGGTGCGGCCTCGGGGCTCTCCTGCGGTCCCCGGGGGGTTTCCCTGCACGGTGCCCCCGGCCCAGTCCCGCGCCCCTGTGCGCGGAGCCGGCAGCTCCCGCCGCGGGAGCAGGGCTCGCCCCCGGGCCCGGACGGACCTCTGCCGCGCTGCCCCGGCGCCCCCCGTTCCGGCCGCCGCTGGCGGTGGCGGGTCCGCGGCCGCCGCGCGTGTCCCGCTGCAGCACAACCAGGTAAACACAGCCCAGCGCGGCGGCAAACGCCCTGGCGCCCCCGAGCCCCCCGGCCTGGGGCTGGAGCGAGGCCCGGGCAAACCCCCGGCCGCGGGACGCCGGCAGCCGCCCCGCCGCCCTGCCCTGGCCGTGGGGCGCGGACCTACTACCTCGGGCCGCAGCCGTGGCGGCCGTGCGGGCTGTGGCGGCTCGGGGAGGCCGAGCGTCCTCCCACCTGGAGGCCGGCCAGCCCAGCCCCCGGGGTCCCCGGAGCCCCCCAGCTGGTGCCCCCGCCGGGGCCCCGCTCTGCTCAGCCGCCGGCTTGCTGGAAGCCTCTGTGGGTGCAGAGGGAGCGGCCCGGCCACCTGGGCACACGCTGGGGCTTGCGGGTGCCTCGCCTGGCACCGGGGGGGGACGGGGACTCACGGCTACCCCCCGGGAGACAGCCCTTGCACCCCTCCGGGTCAGGAGGAGGCTGTGGAGGGGGAGGACCGGCAGCCCCCAGCCCTGCCCGGTGCTGGCAGAGGGATGACCTGCAGAAGTCCCTGCAGGCAGCAGGGCCTGGGCTCGGCACGCTGCCTGGGGGCGGGTGGCGGCCTGGGCAGAGGGCAGGATGAGACCAGGAGGGGCCAGTCAGCTACAGCGAACACAAACACTGCTGGCAACAGGCTGTTGACAGTCCCGAGGCCTTTCGTCCGATGCTGAGAGATAAGAAGCGCTCCCATACTGTGCAGCTGCTGGATGCTCCGTGCTCCGGGCTGTGTCTGGCACATGCTGTCCTGCCGGCCTGGCCGTGGCGCAGCTCAGCTGCCGTAAGAGATGTAGGAAGAGGGCATGCGAGTGCTGGGAGCGCAGGGCTGGTGCAGCTGGAAACTCCATGGCCTGGCTGGAACGTCCCTGCTGCCGACCGGCGCAGGGCCAGGTGGGGCTCCGTGCCACTGGAGGGTGATGGCCGGCCAGGGCAGAGCCCTGCAGCTCCATCGCTCTCCTGCTTCATGTTGGCTTTTCGCCTGGGCGCAGAGCAGCACCCATCAGCCCTGGAAGAAGTGCCAGGGTGGCTGGGGGCACAAGCCACCACAGCCCAGAGGGGGCTGGGCAGCCCCCAGCCCCTCACAAGGGAAGAGAGCTCAGCTCACCCCACGCTCACCTGCCCATGGCTCTCACATGGGGCCAGGCACAGGAACGAAGCAGCGATGCCAGCCAGCATCATTAGACTTCGTTAAGGTGACGAGCTTTCACTTCTCTGCTGTCCCAGGCTGGCTCTGTTCCGCCTGCTGGCGCCCAATTAGTGTCACATCCAGGAGGCAGCTCCTGCGACAAGGCAGAGGTGGGCAGGCACCCTCGGCCCGGCTCTGCCCAGGAGCTGCCTGCTCAGCTGAGACCGGGCACAGCTCAGAGCAGGGCTGGCCCAAGGGAACCCGGCCTGCAGCTCCCCACTGCGTGAAGCCGGGAGGCGCTGGGCACATGCCCACTCAGGGCTGGGCCGGGGGCACAGAATGGGGTGAAGAGCCCCCCTGCTCAGCGTGGTGCTGAGGTGGACGAGCCTTGCTCTCCTCCCTCCACTCCTGGGGAGCTCAGCTCCAAGCCTTAGCCCTCCCCCAGAGGGATAGGGCACAGCATCCCCCACACCCCCCCACAAGCAGGACACCAGGCCCTGTGCTTGTTCCACTGTTTATTATATATTAAGGTCACAGATATTCCAGTTCTTTGATCCCTCGGGGCCACCGCATCCAGGGGTGCACACGGCAGAGGGGCTGGTGCCCGCAGCCCCCACACCCAGAGTGGTGCAGGGTGAGGGGGGGCCGTCGGGCAGCCTCGGTGCACTCAGCGCTGGGGTCTGCCCCAGCCTCGGTGCGAGGGGGGCGGTTGGGTGAGGCCGCAGAGCGGTGCTGGACGGACGCCCCCACCCGAGGCCGGGTCTGGTGGAGGGTGAGCACGCTGTGGGCAAGCGAGCGCTGGGTTCTCGAGCATATGCTGCCTGGCCCCGGCCAGAGCCAGGGGACAGTGGCGTGGCTGCTGACCTTGCCCCAGGTGAGGGCAGGCCAGGCGAGAAGGGCTCCAGTCCGTGCCTGGCCAGCAGGGCAGGGCGGCCGAGCAGCTGCCCCTTGCCCACGGGGTCCGTTCTCTGTCATCATTGGTATGAGGCACAATCCCTGAAGAGCCCAGCAGCCGTTGGGTGCTGGTGAGTTTTGGCCAAGCAGAAGCAGGGGGTATCGCGGGAGGCCAAGAAGCAGAGCGTGGATGCCAGGCTGCCCCGGGGGTCAACGGAGGAGCACGTGGGGCCAGAGACACTAAGGGAGGACAGGGCCTCGCTGCGCTAAACTTGTGTCTCCCCTTGCTGCTTGCAGGAGAGGCTGGGAGCAAGCCAGCCCTGCGCCTAGCACAGGTTCCACTGCAGCATGGTCACTGGCCCCACCAGCCCCGTAAGGCTCTGTGACCAGGCACGGAGGCAGGAGGCCGGATCCCCCACCCTCCCCAGCACAGCACAGCCCTGCTCCCGGGAGGCCTGTGAGGGACAGGGCTGAGGGAGGTAAGGGCAGAACTCGTGGCCAGTAGGGCAGTGGGAAGACAGCAAAAAAAAACCCAAACCAAAAGTGCAGAGGGGATAAGAGGCCCAAGAATATCCCAGAGGTAACGGAAGTGCTGAGAATGGGGGTGAGAGAGGAGTCTGGGACTGGCTGGCCACAGGCACTGGCAAGGCACGGGAGTGGGCACGAGGGGTAGGGGGAGCGGCGCTGGCCCCAGACAGGGGAGAGGGGTTCTGGGATCTCAGTGGTGACCTGCACGCTCACCCCCCTGGGCAAGGCAGGGTCCCGTCCCTCCTACTCAGGTGATCACTTTGATTCCAAAATATTTGCGCAGCTGTTCCAGGAAGACAAAGGTGAGGACGGTGTGAGGAATGAGCCGGATGGCAGCAGGAACGAAGCCCTGGAAGGGGACAGCGAGAATGGGGAGAGTCAGCGTGTGCCTGGCCCTGGGCTTACACGTCAGGGCCACGGGTGCCCAGCAGCCCAACCCACAGGGAGCGGCAGGAGCTTGCAAGCATGGGGGAGAGGCTGGCAGGGCATGCAGCACGAGCGCCGAGGAGCTGGGGCCTTGGTGGCAGGCAGAGACTGCACAGCGGTGAGGGAAGCACTACAGCCATTGCTGTGCACAGATCTCAGCATCATGCATCAACCCCTCTGCCCCCAAACACATCACTGCTGGCATCACCACTACGTAGGCAGAATCTCAGTAGAAGCCCGGGTCAGATTCCACAGCCCCCGGTTCAGAAGGGGGTTGGACACTGCCTGGGGAAGATGAGCAGACAGGCTGTAACAGGGAAAATGCCTGACAGGCAGCATCTGCAAGAAACCTCGGGTGTGAAACCCCTTTTCAGGGGCCCTCCCGGGAGTGAGACTGAACACACGGGTGACCGCACCAAGCCTGGGCACGTAGGGCCCAAGAGCTGACCAGTGTCTGCTGGTCAGTGACATCCAATGAATGCTGGAGCACCACTGCCCATACTGAATTCTCGTTTGGGAACCCAATGGGTGCAACAGGGCAGCTGCTGCGGTGCTCGGACCCAGGTTGCAAGCCCAGAAGAGGCCAAGGCTCACAATACTCTGGGGCCAAGACAGGGACTGGCAGACAAAGGCCTGATGCAGGAAGCAGTCAGGCTACTGGCAGCAGAGCCTGAAAGGCTCCCGCGCCAGAACTGTTCTGGACCTTAACCTCTGCTCTCAGCTGGTCTCCCCACACTCCACCCTACCAGCCCATCCCACGCATCCCCAGCCAGGTACCTTGTAGAAGGCGAGGGGGCCGAGCTTGGCAGTTTCCACAGCACAGTGGGTAACACCCTGGAGCGAGAGGGAGAGAGATGAGGAGGTGCCAGAAGGCAGAGGCCAGTGTGCAAAGGGGACAGGATGGGCTACTCACCCGGTACTCGCCCTGGGAGTTCATGAGGCGGGTCTTCAGCACATCCAGGGGCTGGCACAGGAATGTGGCGCATCCGCCCTGGGAAGAGTCAGCAGGGGTCAGCAGCTCCAGCTCACGGAGGAGACCCAGGTGCCAGCAACTGCCATGGTCACTGGAGAAACCCAGAGCCCTGCCTGGGCCCAACCCCAGGCCGGGAGACCCATGGGAGCCTCTGTGTCCAGCCCTGCTTCATCAGAGTCCCGAGAAGCAGCACTGGCAGCCCCAGCCTGGGGTCCTGAGCCCAGCTGCAGGCAAACCCAGTCCCAGTCCTGCCTCCCCGCACCCAGCCCTGCTCACAGCAATGAAGCTGGCCAAGAAGTGAGTGAAGATGTTGTCTGACAGCAACCCAGTCGTGAGAACCAGCTGCTTGGCCTGGTCATAACAGGAGAGCTGCGGAGAAAGAGCATATTAGTGGCACGGCCCTCCTCCTGGCCACACCAGGGACCACCCCTGTCCCTACCCCAGGCACCTACTGCCCAGCAGAGCTGGCCTACCTGCCCAACGGTGACTAGGGCCCCTCGGCTGGATGCCATTGTAGCTCCTGAGAAGAGTTTCTTCAAGCCCTCTGTGGACAGACAGACTGGGATCAGCATGGTCCTGGGACATTATTCCCACTCCCTTCCCCTGGGAGCCTCCTTCCCTGCCCAGTCTGCGTCCCAGACTCCTCATGCAACAGTGCTTAAAACACGCAACAGCAAATACGCTGCAGGAAAGGAGAATCCTTCAGAACAGCCCTACCTCCTCCCTGCTGCCGTTCATTCCCCTTCCCACCTGCTCCACCCTCTTGTGCTTTTTCACAGCAGCTCCAGGCAGGTCTCTCTTTTCCACTGGAGTAGGGGCAGGCTGCCCAGGCCCTGCCTGGCCTGTGCCCCAGCCAGATGTTGCGGAGGTGCCGGGCCCTGCCTGACTCTCAGCTCCCCTGGCCCCATGGGCCCCACGGCCACGCTCCGTCCCCTCTCCCTGCCCCGGCTGAGTGAGCACCCGCGGCAGCTCCCAGACGGAGCTCCCTGGGCCACTCCTGCCACGGTTTCCCAGTGTCAGCGAGGACACCCCAGGCAGGCTCACCCTACCCCGGCTGGCACAGCCTCACCTTCCCGGAGGACGCGGTACATGCCGTCCAAGGCATGGGAATAGCTGGAAAGAGCGAGAGGGGAAGGTGTCAGGGTCTGAGGCTCCTCAGCACCCCGGCACCACCACTGTCCCGAGCGGGCGACTGCAGCTCCCGGGGCCGCGCCCACGGCCCCCCCCCCGCCCCGGGCACCGGCCCACGCCGCCGGTGCGGTGCTGCCCCCCTGCGGCCACACAGACCCCCGGCCCGGGAGTCCCCTGCCCCGCTGCTCTGGCCCCTGCCGGGAGCCCCGGTCCCCCCTAACCCCCCGCCCCGCTGCCCCGGCCGCCCCGGGAGCCCCGGTCCCCCACTCACTTGCGCCGCAGGGAGGGTGGCTGCTTCACATCGTTCTGCATCCTGTAAGGCAGAGCACCACGGGGTGAGGTGGGGGCCAGTGCCCCGCTGTTGTCCCCCCCCTGCACTGGGGGCCTGGGGCAAGCCTGTCCCTGCTCAGGGCAGCAGGCAGAGGCCCAGCAGATGGGCTGCATCACCTTTTTGCAAAGGGACAAGAAAGCTGCCTCCAGCCCCACCGCCCCAGGAGGGCCACGCAAGGGGCTGGGGCTGTCACACTGAATGGCAGAACAACTCTGGGCCTTCCAGATACAGAGCTCCCCGCCGGAACTGGGCCACTAACCACCGGGCAGCCTGGTCAGGAGGGAAGCCAGGAACATGGGGAGCACCCCACCATCCCAACTGCTGCCGCATGCCAGCCACAGGCCTCCCTCACCAGCAGCACCGGGACACGGGCAGAACTGACCTGACGTTCACCATGTCTGCCGGTGTCCCCACAAACCCGCCAGTGAAACCTGTGGTCAAAGAAGAGCTGGGGTCAGGGGGCTCCTCCAGCCCGAGGGAGCCTGGGGCTGAGGAACCTTCTCCCTTGCTCACCTCCCACTGCACCCAGCAGCACTTTCTGATAGAAGGGGGGAGGCCCCTGGCTGCCCTGGCCCAAGCGGTCCCTCGCGGTCTCATAGATGGCAAAGCGAGTCAAGGAATACGTCATCTGGAGGAGAGGGAGAATGAGCCATTGTGCCCCGCTGGGTGCCTGCCTCCTCAGCCCCCATGGCTCAGGGCAGCCTGTCAGCTCCAGCCCAGCTGTCAGATGGAGAGGGCAGTGCCCCGCAGCAGGAGCTCTGTGCTGGCCTCGGGGGACCAGAGGCTGTCAGGGCACAGTGGCACTCACCTGCCGGCACAGCGAGGCGCTGAGCCCGTTGTAGAGAGCCAGGAAGCCGTCGGTGCGGATCACACGCATCGCCATCCCCATCATCCGCATCTTCACCTCCTGCTGCGTCTGCAGGTGGACCTGGGGCAGAGTCCGGCAGCGTCAGTGCACCAGCCCAGTGCTGGGCAGAAATGGGAGAGCGCAGGGCAGCGGAGCAGGGATGACCGCTCCAAGTGCTTGTCAGGGTAACGCGTTAGCACTTGCACAGGAGCTTCTGCGCAAACAGCAGTAGCTCCAGGCTCCCCACACCTAAGCACTACTTGGAAACTGGCCCAGCCCAGCATCAGAGCAGTGGAGGCTGGCAGGAGAAGGGGGAGTGCCAAGGCACCTGCCCACAGTCCCTCCCAGGCACCTGCCCAGCTCGGTGGCCCCAACAGCACGCTCCAAGATGAAGTGGTAGTGCCTGCTCCTCCAAGAAAGGCTCTGGGCCGTGTCGGGGTGGGGAGGATCCAGAAGCACGTGAGCGAGCAACCAGTGCGGGTTTGCTCGGAGGGACCACGACAGGGCTGATGAGCTCATGACCTCCTGCTGCCCTACACCCTCACCACACGAGGCAGCAGGCCTCCAGAAGTAACTTCCCCTCCTCCCCAGCCACAGGAATCGCAGAGGCAGGAAGGCAAACCCACAGCCCTGCTCACCAGCTCTGAACTGCTCCCTGCCACAGCCAGGCACGGCCTGGGTGTCTGGGCGCTCCCGTCCCCACCCACAGTAGGCCAACGCTTCCCACCATCACCAAAGGAAGCAGCAGTGGGACTGCACGGGGGCTGACCGGACAGAGGAGCCGTGTCAGCTGGTGCTGGAGCACATTCCAAGTGCATCCGCCCGGCCTCACGCTGCAAAGATCACGTGTGGGTCAAAGGCCCCAGGAGATAAAATTAAAGAGAGCAAAGGGCTGCTGGCGGAGGACCAGGCCTGGCTCCTGTTTCAGAAGCCCCGGCATGGCCAGGGCGTGAGACACGCAGCAGGATGCTGGGAACAGCCTCTGTCTCCCTTGCGGGGCAGCAGCAGGGGTACAGGGAAGGGACCCGCCTTCAACCCCGGCAGGCGGATTTCGGACGTCAGGGACCACAGCTCGTGGTGTGCTGGGCAGCTGGGCGAGCAGCTGCCGGGCAGCCCAGGGCAGAGGGACCAGGCAGGCAGGCAGGTATGCCAGAGCCATGCCTAGAAGTGCTCCGCTGCCTGCCCGTCCCAGGGCTGCAGGAAGGGCAGGCAGGCAGGCAGGCAGGGGAGGAGCTGGCCTGTGCTGTGGTCACTGCCGCAGGGCGGGCAGCCCCGTGGGCGGCCAGTGGCTGCGCAGTGCTGGTTCAGGGGTTCCGGCAGGGGTGCAAGCACCCTTCGGCCGGGCTGGCTGGGGCCTCCTGCTGGGGCCAAGGTCCAGAGGTGAGGTGAAGCGTCCGTGGCCCCTTGCCCTGCCAGACCCTGAGGCCCCTCGTGCTTCCCCATGCCTGGCACCAGCCCCTGCTGCGGGGGAGCTCTGGGCCAAAGGCAGGTCCGCATTCAATACTCAGGTGTGAACCCTCTGGCAAAACCAGCCGGCTGGCCTGGGCTGCTCATGGCTGCAGGGCACAGGGGATAGTGCATGGGGATGCAGCCCAAAAGTCACACCCATCACCCTGGCTCAGAGACAGAGGCATGTGCCAGACTAATTCCCCTTCTTAGCACCCTGCCAGGGCATCCTACATGAGCTCCCACAGGCTGCCAGCCACCTCTGCTGGGCAGACGGGGCCAGCCGGGCACAGCAACAGGCCGAGCACCAGGGAAGTGGCATCCCCCTGCCAGTGCTGGTTCCTCTCCTGGGCCTGCGCCCAGTGCATCTTCCCCTCTTTCCATGTGGTGGGGTGGGAAGGGGCTGCCTGTCCTGAGCCTCACCCACAGGCATGGCCCTGGGCACAGCAGGGCCTGGCCTGGGCTCGCTCTCCTGCTCCCCCTCCGCAGCCTGCTTGGCTGCCAGGCTCGTCGCTGCTTGGCCGGCACACAAGGCTGGCATTCGCCCCGTCCGTGGGTGCTGGCAGCACAGGGCTGCGTGCGGCGCTCTTTGTGCGGGAGCTGGGATGCCAGGCTGTCCGCAGCGCCTAGGTGACATCTTGGCCTGAGGACGCGGAGCCCAGTGGGCCTGTGTCCAACACCGTGGGCCCCGGAGTCACCGCCGTGCCTCACACAGGCGCCTGGGCAGGGCTAGCTGGGGTGTCCTCCACGGCCCTTGCAACCCACAGCCCCTAGGGCTGGCACCCCGAGCTCCCCAGAGCCGTCTGTCCCACAGCTCTGAGCCGTGTCCCCTCAGGCCCATACCTGTCCCCTCACGTCTGCACCTGCTCCTGGGCCGGGCCCATGGCCCCTCAGCCCTGTCTCTGCACACACCCCCGCCCCTGTCCCCTCACCGCTGTGCCCCTGGGCCCCACAGCCACCTCCCCCCCGGCCTCTGGCCCCTCACCGCTGTGTCCCCAGGCCCCACAGCCGTCTCCCCCCTGCCCCTGGCCCCTCACCGCCGTGCCCCCGGGCCCCACAGCCGTCTCCCCCCTGCCCCGGCCCCTCACCGCCGTGCCCCCGGGCCCCACAGCCGCCCGTCTCCCCCCCCGAGCCCAGGGCCGCGTCCCCGTGCGCTCGGTCCCCTCACAGCCGTGAACCGGCCCCTCCAAACCGGCCCCCCAGCAGCTCTTTCCCCGGTCCTCCGCAGCTGTTCCCCAGCCCCTCAGAGCCGGTCCCACAGCCGCTTCCCGGCCCCCCAGAACTGTCCCCTCACAGCCACTTCCCGGCCCCCCCGCAGCCGCTCCCCATCCCCTCAGAACCGGCCCCTCAGAGCCGTGCCCCGCTCCCTCAGAACCGGCCCTCCAGAGCCGTGCCCCGCTCCCTCAGAACCGGCCCCCCCGAGCCGCGCCCCGCTCCCTCCGAGCCGGGCCCACCTTGAGCAGGTCGAGCGGGTGGGTGCAGCAGGCGGCGCCGCACGAGGCGAGGCCGCCGAAGTACCAGCGCGACACGCGCCGCTCCGCCATCGGCGCCGCTCTGCGCTGAAACACGCCCCCTCGCGGGTCAACGCCACACCCGCTGCAATAAGCCACGCCCCCTCTCACGGTACCGGGGCGGTGCTGGCGGGACCGGCACCGCCGCTACGAGCCCAGGGCCGCCGCCGCCGCCGCTCGCCCGCGCCGCGAGCATGGTTGCCACCCCCCAGCCGGCTCCACAGGGCGAGGAAGGCACCTCTCTCCGTTAATAGTTAACAGCGAATGACTAACGTGGAGGTCAAACCATCCCGGGCGGCGGCGGCGGCAGCACCGAAAAGCCGCTTGAGGAGGGGGCCGCTGACTGGTGCGGCAGCGGGGTACACGCATGGAGGCCAGGGGACGACCAAGGCGGGGCTGACTTTTGAGAGATTAACCGTTTTACAGGGTTTTTTTGGACATTTATGAAGGTAGAGTCCATTGCAATGCCGGAACTAGACAGCAGCCCCACCAAACCGTACAGCATTCTCGCACCAGATCGCTTCGAGAGAGCATTCCCACCGCACGGCTAGGGGACGTCTCACACTCGGAAACGTCCGGACCCCGGCTCAGGCAGCGGCCGGCGCCCGGGTGGGCGGCAGCGGGGAAGGCTGCCATCGCGCCAGTCCCTCCGCGGCGAGAGGGGGTCGCCTACTCCAGAACCACAGTCCCTCCTGCTGCCTCCAGCGCCGCTTTGATCTTCTCTGCTTCCTCCTTGGAGGCGTTAGCCTTGATCTCCTGCGGAAGGGACTCCACCAGCTTCTTTGCCTGCGGGAGGGACAAAGTACGAGACTTGTAAACTGGCTTTCACTAACTGGATTAACAGATTTAGAGCCATGAGCCTGACCTCTGCATAAGCAGACCAGGGAAACTCACCGACTGGTCTAAAACCCAAGACTTTTACTTGAACTACAGCACATCCTGCCGGAAGACATCTAAACCTGACTGTAAGTGAAAGCACATCCACCATAGCCCTGGAAGACATTTTTCAGCGAGTAATCGCCCGTAAATTCCAACCACGACGTGCACGGTGCTCCCAGAGCTGCAGCCCTGGTCTAAGAAGGTGCCTGGGACGCATGATAAGCCACCACAGAGTAACCTGCCAAGGCAGCTACTGGCCTCGTTAGGTCGACTTTTTTCAGCCAAATGTTTTGGTTCACATATTTCCGCCAGCGGGGAGGAGAGGCCATCGCAGGGTTTGTACATGGCTGTGCAGGAATCCACTGTACCGGGTAAAAAGAGTTCCAGTACAGACTATGCTTGACAACACAACCTTGATATTTTCAGGACTTTTTATACAAAACTAGTGGTAGTATGCAGTACCGCAATATTTAAGGCAAACTGAAAAGCTGTTGACTTGATTTAAAGGGAATTCCTGCAGTACTGCTGTACAGAAAGGGAAAGGAGCCCAGGACAATAAGCCCCTGCTGCAGTCAGATGCTCTTGCTCTTACACCAAGCAGCAGCAACAAAGCTATCTGGCGTCTTGAAAACAAAGCCCGGGGAGGTTCCTACAGTGCAGAGCCGCTGCCAGCTCTCTGCCATGTGGCACTGCACGTATTTAGCACCGCAATTTTGGTAACCGATAGATTGACCATTGCTGACAGAAAGAAGGTTTTGTCATTTCAATTCACGTTGGGTGCAGTGACGATGTATCCGTGGCGGCAGAAAATGCTTTTTTGCTAGGGATGAGAAAGTGCAGCTGTGCAGGCAGGGCAGGCATGCCTTCACTCACCAGAGCCCAGGACAGAAAGGAGCCTGTTCTGGCTTGCTGTGATGAGGACAGGCAACACAATCAAGGTTATTTATTTAAGATCCTTGCTCACTAATGCTTAACTTCTGTTCTAAAGCAGCCTTGGTCAAAGGAAGCAGCTGTTCAGAGCTCCCAGCAGGAGGAACAGCAGGGCCCGAGCCAAGCTGGACCTGCACAGTAACAGCCACGGGGCAGGGAGGCAATGCGTTTCCAATCCCAGCTGGAGCATACGAGAATGCCAGCCCAGGGCTGGTGAAGACGCAAGGTAAGTGTCTGTTGGGCCGGCTCTGAACAAGCTTTCCGAGGTGGAAATGGACTCGAGTCCGGCTTGCGCTGTCGATGCGCCTGCCTCATCGAGCAGTCGTTTCTGCAGGGCTGACCTGTTCGAGTCAGATCAGCACCCAACGTCCAAAGATTTTACTACCAATGCTTTCTTCCAAATCATTAACAGCCTTACAGGCCAACAGACTCCCTACAAATCTCATTAAAACCACCTCAATTGGATGGCAATAAAATTTACAATAAAAATTTATCAGCTATACTTTGAATACAGCCTCTGTAGAGACAAACAACCTTTAGTAGCAGTTTGTTTTTTGTGTGTGTGTGTTTTAACCAAAATAGCAGGTCAGGTAAGTCACACTTGATGGTTTATCTGCAATAATCTGTACCTACCAACCTTGTACCTGCATCCGAACTGTAACCAGCTTGTTTGACAGGTTCCACATGCTAAGCCAGGTTGATTTAGCATTACTTCTCCAGACAGCTTTTAATTATCCGCTGATCGTGTCCGTTACATGGTTTTGGTATTTGAATGTTTGCTTGGGACTGATAATGGATAAACAACTGCCAGACTAACCAAGCTGATAGTCATTAAATTAACCCAGTGGGCCAACGAAACTCAGTCTCTGCCACAAGAGTTCTCTGTTATCGAATTGTTTGCTTTGCAATATATCAATATGAGATTTTCTCATATTGATGAGATTTTCTGCAGGAGATTTTCTGCAAATCCTTCTAATATCCTGAGCTACAAATAAGAGCAGATTTTACAATGCTCAGCATTTCTTCCTTGCAACTGGATAAATAGAAAGTGCTATTATTATCCCCAAGATATGAAAGCATCATCCAGTGGAGAACTAAGCACATTAAATGCTTCCACAGTAGCAGCTGTATCACCCGTTCTTTGTTCTGAGCCTTCATCATTGCTCAAGGGCATGAGCTCAGACGCTGCACAGGACCCTGAAAGGCCCGTCTCCTCTGAGGAAAAAGGAGGAGACATCACCTACAAGAAGAAGAGCTCTGAAAAGCACTGGAAGCTTGGACTGCAAGACGCGTGAATTAGAGAAAGTCGTCTAAAATCAGCGATATATTGGCCCTGAAAAAGCAAAAAACTTTAGGGGAAGGCAAGCCAAATCCAGCTGCAGTGAGGAATCCTGGCTACTCCCGAGTTCTGCAGGAAAGCTCACAGCAGCTCTTACATTTGGAGAAGGTGAGGCTGGCACGGAGGACTTTGAGGTCTTTGCTCTGAGCCTCCTTCGTCCCACCACTTCTGCTACGGGCTCAGTTGTTTGCCACACAGCAGAGCTGGGAGGGAACAGCCTTCTCTAAAAAACGCCAGACAAACAGACGCAACCGACTCCCGCTCTACACCTTGTCCACATCTTTGCACTGAGGCGTGGACACAGACAGACTGTTTTCTTGAACACGGAGCTCCAGGCTCCCTTTTGAACAGAGAACCGAGGCGGCCACTTGCAACGTGCTTCAGAACCTGTCCGGGCTCGGGGTGACAAGGCGGGCGGCCGGAGCCTCGGGGAGCCCCCTCCTCACCTGCACGAGGTTCACTCCCGGCACGAAGTTCTTCACCTCCTTGATCAGCTTCACCTTGTCAGCAGGTTTCAGCTCCGTCAGCCGGACAGTGAAATGCGTTTTCTCTTTCTTGAGCGGGACCTCCTCCTCCTCCTCCTAGAAGCAGCCAGAGCTCGGTGAAGGCACCCGGCCGGGCCCGACGGCCTTGCTCCCCGCCCCCCCCGCGAGGCCAACACGGAGCCCCCGGGGCCCAACTCCCCCCCCCCCCCCCCGCAGCGCCCCGGTACCTGCGGAGCCGCCTGGGAGGGCAGGAGGGAGGCAGCCGCCGGCATCACCCCCACGTCCGGGATCTTCAGCGTCTCCTACGGGAAGAGCAGCGGCACCGGCGGCCCGGTGAGGCGGCGCACGCGGGCCGGGCAGGGCCGAGATGAGCCGGGCCGGGCCGCGCCGCCCCTCGCCACCCACCTTGAGGAGCGCGTTGAGGTCGGCCACCTCCAGCAGCGTCAGCCCCGCGATGTCCCGCACCAGCTGCCGCACCTTGGGCGAGTACTCCTTGGCGGCCGTGTCCAGCGGCGCCCCGGCCAGCGCCTCCGAGCGCCGCGCGCGGCCCGTGCCCAGCGCCCGCAGGCCGGCGGCGGGCGGCCCGGCCGCGCCCCAGCGCCAGGCGGGCGGCGGGCGGCGGCGGGGCAGGCGCGGCGGCAGCGCGCGGGCGGCGGGCAGCATGGCGGCCGCAGAGGACACGGCGGCGCTCTGCCCCGCGCTCGATGGTCCCGGCGGCCCCCGCGCCGCGCCGGCCGCTCTAGGCCCCGGCGCCTCGTCTCGATGGCGGGGCGGGGCGGGGCGGGGCGGGCGCTCTAGCCGCCGCACCCGCCGGGACTCGCTCGCCCCGGTAGGCCCCGGCCGCCGGCGGGGCGGAGCGCTGCCCGAGCGGGCCCCGAGCCGCTGTCCCCGCGCCCCCAGCACACCGGGCCACAGCTCGTTCCGAACACTTTATTATCACCGTTCGCGCTCGGTCTCCCCCGCGAGGAGCGAGCGGCTGTGCCGCGGGGACGGGGCCGGGCCCGGCCAGGGGACGCGGGCCCGGGGCGGGGAGGGGAGAGGGCGCTGGCGGGGAACGGGGCTCGCAGGGGCGGGACAGGGCGAGGCTGGCGCCGCACAGCGCGGGGCCCGAGGCGGCGGGGAGGGAGCGGGGGCCGGCTGGGAGCGCTGCTCCCTCGGGGCCTGGGGCCAGGGGACCCGCGGGCCCCACTCCCGGCCGGCTCCTGCGCAGCCCGCGGGGCCGGGGGCTTCCAGGGCAGAAGGGGCCGAGCCAGGGCAGGGCGAGGCAGGAAAGCAGCCGCCGGGAGCGCGGTGGAGGGCTGCTCTCCCTCAGCTGGGTCCCCAGAGCTGATGCTCGGATGCTGTGGTCCCACATCCCCCAGGCCAGGGATGTATGGGGGGGGCTGGGGGGGCAGAAGGAGTAGTTGAAGTGCAGAAGTGATTCCGGATGAAGAGTAGTGTTACACAGGATTCCCCCGCGCCCTGCAGCAGAGATCAGTCAAACGAGATGAGCTGGGCCTCCCCGCTGCCCTGGGGCTGCTGCACAGGGGTGGGTGCCGCCTGGGGCTGTTGCTGCTGGGGGGGCCCTCCAGCAGGTGCCATCTGGAACAGATGAGGTGGCTTCGTTAGCAAACGCACCCCGCTGGGGCCCCAAACCCCCAGGGCTGGCAGCACTCACCTGTTGGTAGAGGGGCTGCTGCCCAGGCAGGTAGGACTGCTGGGCTGGCAGGCTGCTCAGCGCAGCTTCCTGGCCGGGCAGGGCGGACATGAGGCCCTGCAGGAGGGAGGGGGCAGCTGTCAGAGGGGCTGGGGCAGGCGCAGCGCCTGCAGGGCAGAGGTGAAGGCCCACAGCCTCCCCCTTCCCTGCCACCGGCAGCGCAGACCCAGGAAGGCTTCACAGGCTGGAGACCACCTGCACCTCATCCCTCGCAGAGCCCAAGAAGGGGCCTGGGTGGCAGGGAGTGCTCACCTGCATGCCGTAGGGCTGGTAGCCCATGGAGACCGACTGGCTGCCCATGTAGCCCATGGCACCCGACTGGGGGGCCTGAGAGATTGCCGGGATGCTCTGTGACTGCGAGGCTGCGCTCTGGGGAGGAGAGGCTAGTGAGGAGTGGTGCAGGCAGCGATGGCTCATCTCAAACCAACGCCCCAGGACCAGCACCGCTCTCCCCACTCCACCAGAACCAGGGTGTCTTCTTCCCTCTGCGCCACGGGGAGCCCAGAACTGGCTCTGACCCCAACCCACTCCCACAGAGAAAGCAGCAGCAGATCCAGGACCACCAGCCACTTCTCCCTCCCGCTCAGAGATCCCGTCACGGACACGGGATGAATTGTGCCAGCCGCACGGAACACCCCAGCCCTCGTTCCAGCCGGCCACAAGCTGCTCTGCTACAGGGTGGGGAGGCTGCCCTCACTTGCCTGGTAGCCCTGCGTTGGAGTTGGCTGGTAGGACGAGTATGCTGGGGTGGTGGTAGGCGCTGCCTGCCCCTGCTGAGCCGCCTGCCCGCTGCCTGCCCCCGGCTGGTACATGTAGGCATTCACCATGCTAGGATCTGGGAAGGAGAGGGCAGAGATTGAAGCAACCACCTTGCACTCAGCCTTCACCCACGTGGGATCAGCTCGCCAACGTACCTGTCCCTGCGACGGGCATTGCGGTGTACGGCCCCGTGCCCCCTTGTGCTGCCTGGTTCATGTATACGCTGTGCATGGGAGAGCCCTCCACGGAGCCGGCTGGGCTGAAGGTGCCAGGGAAGCTGGTGGGCCCAGAGGGTTGGTAGATCACCCCACTGGCTGCGGGCATGGCCTGGAGCTGTTGAGGGAAGAAAAGCAAGCTTTAGGCCACGTCCCCTGAGACCTGGCAGGAGGGTCTCTGGTCCAGCAGCCATACTTGGGCATAAGGCAGCGAGAAGGCTGGCATCTGGGCTCTCATCTGGATGGTCTGCTTCTGCTGTTCCAGGCGCATCTGCCTCTCCTTCTCCTGCTCCTGCAGTCGCTGGATGGCCAACTGACGCTGCATCTCCAGGTACTCCTGTGGGAATGGGGCCGTGACGGCTAGAAGCCAGGACACCGCAGCATCCCCCCCTGCCAGGGCAGCCATCCCTGCCAGCCTTGGGCTGGCCCAAGGCACAGGCAGGCCTGCTGGCTGACGCAGCCCCAGGTACCCTGGAAACGCTTCCCTGCCTCACCTGCTTCTTCTGCCTCATGATCTCCAGCTTCTGGGCCAGCTGGATCTGGCGCTGGCGCTCTGCCTCCTCCGCTGCACGGCGCAGCTTCTCCCGATGTTCCTCCCGCAGCGCATTCAGAGCCCCACGCGCATCCCGGATCTGGGCCAGTTTGTCCTGCAGGCCTTCGTAGTACACTGGGGAGGGAAAAGGGACCCTCTTGGGGCAGAGCACTCTGACTACCCCTGCACACCACGCTGGCTTCTCTCCAGAGAGGCCGTGTCATGGGAATGCCGAACCCCGACACTGGGGGAAACCCCGGCAGCCTCCTGCTCCTCCCCAGGACGCCTGCCCACGCACATGGCCGGGCAGCTCCCACGTACGCCTGCGCTCATCCAGCTGGTTGAGCAGCTCCAGCAGCTGAGGGTGCATGTTGTTGATGGACTGAAAGAGGGACAATACGGCAGAATCATTGGTGATGCTGCGGCCCCGCATGTGGTTGCTCTTCATGCGGTTGACAAACGTGGTGACCGCATTCTGCAGCGCCTTCAGGAACTGCTCGTGGTTCTCCTCAGACTCGCCGTTCTGGTACTGCTGCTGGAAGGACAGGGCAGCCAGTCAGCCTCAGCTCTCCTGTGCCAAGAGCCAGCAGCAAGCCTGCAGAGCTGCATGACTGGGCTGAACGAAGGAGTAGGGCACTCCTCACCCCTCAGAAGCTGCCAGACACAGGTACTGGCCCCCTCTTACCTCAACAACACCAAGCGGGGCGGGGTGGGCTTCCCCAGGCTGAGCAGCTGGCTCTGTGAGGGACAGAGGTGCTGACGGGGTGGGGCTCTTGCGAACTTCCTCTTGTTTCTTCTCCCAGTAGTTGCGGTTCAGGTACCGAGCCAGCTGCCAGAAAGAGAAGGAAGATGAGCATTGCAGCCCCACTGGGAGTAAGCCTGTGCCATGGACTAGTAAGGCCTGGATCCTTACCTCCGGGTCAATGTCCTCAGCCAACGGAGCAGAGGAATTCTGGAAAGAGACAAAGAGGGAAATCTGGTTCAGAGAAACGAGAGACCCACAGCTACCACACAGACGTCCTACTCAGACCTGGCCATGCACAACCACCAGTGCTAAGCACCAGCAAGACCCTGAAAGGGGACAGCCGTCTCCTTCAGCCAGACACACGCTGCAGCTACTGGAAGCAGCAGAGGCACCTAGATGCTGGCTGAGTACAGACCTTCTTGCTGAAAACACGGTAGTGCTGTGAAAAGAGCAAGGGATTGAACGGGGCAGATCTTTTCTCTCAGAACAGGGATTAAATCTGACCCAAGCAGGGCAGGCTCAGGCTAGGGAAGCGCCCTGCATCCAGCCACTTCACCTTCAGAGGCTCCCATGAACGTACCACGGGTGGGGAATAGAGCGTGCTGACAGGGGGAGCTGATGAGGTCACAGGTGTGGGCTCAGCTTTTGGGTACATGGAGTAGGTTGTTTTCTGCCTCTGCAAAAGAGAAAAAACAGTTAAGTCAGGGACTGTCCAGACTCTTCCAAATCACCAAGTCAGCAATAGACTGGGCACACTGGGTAGGCAAGGCTGCTAGTGATGGCCAGGCACGGCCGGCAGACCCAGCCTCATGCTTTGTACAATTCCCGTGGGCCAGTGTGCCCCAGGGCTTGCAGCTTGGGCACAGCCTGCTTCTAAGATTCGGGACTGCAACACAGCATGTGCCTGGCTCTGCTTTCACCCACTCATTCCACAGGCCCTGCAACTTGCTCACATCAAGACGTGCCTAGAGATCTGTTACCACCCAACTAGGAGATGCCCAGCACATCTGGGCTGTATGGCAACAACCACTCCCAGACGCCAAGCAAGGCACGAACCATTCTCTCCTTCTCCTCAGCCTCTGACTGAGATAAGGCAATAGCTAGCTGGAGCTCCTCCTCCTCTTGCAGAGCTGTCTCATCACGCTTTGGAGGCAGCTGCAAGCAGAAAGATGAGGAGGTGATCAGTAAAGGGATCAACAAGCAGGTCAGGATCACTAGATCACCTACAGGGCAACCACTCACCTGGGACTGCTGAGAGAGAGGGCTGGTCAGGTACTCAGGGGGCAGTTCAGAGGTGGCAGCAGCTTTACCCTCCGCTTTCCTGTAGTCAGAAAGAGGCGACAGTGCAGACTGAATGCTCCTTCTCTGTACTGGAGCCCCAGCTCTGCACAACACTACACCTCTAAACCCCATTCCCAGGAAGGAAGGGAACCCAGCCCAGCCTGCACAGCTTAGGAAACCCTTGCTCTGGTCTGCAGAAAGGTGGCTCCACACCAAGCTTCTCCCCTCAGTCCCAGCTGTTACAGGCAAAGAAACACACCACAAAGGGTACTGACTTGTTGAGATGCTCATAACAGGGCTCGCAGACTCTCACTTCCTTCTCAATTCCAAACTTGGGGATGGTGGAATACTTGGAGGAGCATTTGCCACAGAAGATCTGCCCACAGGCCCTGCAATGATGCTGCAAAGGATGGGAGACATCAGTGCGGTAGCAAGACGCTCCTTCACCATTAGACAACATCACTCGGACACTGCTGGCACTTCCCTGCCAGTGGCCAGGGAATGTGGTCCAGCCCCGACACACTTCCATGCAGGCTCAGGGAGTCCTGCAGGTCCTGGGGGGTTGTGCAGGACCAGGGAACCCAGAGGGGCAGGAGCAGCACCCACCTTCCGCGTCACAACGCCAAACTGCACTCGACATCTGTGACACTCCTCAGCATCAACCCAGTCTGGAGCCTGTCAGGGTTAAGGAAACTTGCATAAGGAGGGGAGGAGCGCCTCAAGGAGGGTGTCTCCACAGAGCCTTTCAGGAGCTCCTATGGCTAACTAAGGCACTCTAATGAATGGGGGAGACTGGAAGCATTTGCAGCTCAACAGGAAATATTAATCACCACAAGTTGTCTCCTCTTGTATTACTAGAGACTGTGATGCCTTCCCAGTCAGCAAGAGATTTTCTAGGAATGTGTCTGCACAGCAATCACTTTAGCAATGCCCTGCTGCCATGCTTAGACTGCCATGCTGCTGGAAGGCCACTGGGTAGGGCAAGATGAGACTAACTCCCTGTCCTGGTCAAGTCTCCCCTCCCGCTGGTAGTTTTAGGCTAAATTACTGTACACCACCGCAGAACTGCCCACATGACAGCTGGGAGCTCTATGCACCCAGCAAGGTCTCTAACCTGTGTGAATTGGAGGAACGCAAGAACTGAAGGTTTAGTAGGAAGGGGACAGGAGAGCAAGGTCTGTCCTGCAGTGCCAACTCCCTCCCCACCAGCACAGCTTACCCTTTCTGCAGCGAACATGGCATCACTCTCCTTGAACTCCGGGAACACGTGACCTGGGGGAGAAGCGACAGAGTCCCGTTATGAGAGGGCTCCTCTGCACAGCTCCCTGCCCTGTACCTTATCTTACTCTGACACAGCTAACAGCAATCTTCCTCCTGCAGGAGACCAGAGGGCAATGCCTGCACAGCACTTACTGCTGTCTGCAAAGTACTGGGCTCTCAGCCACGTTCTCGAATGCACAGGACTATCCCCTATTGTACACCCGTAAGGGACATCGGAACCCTTTGGATAAGGCTTATTTCTCAAGACCTTGAACTCAGCATGGGGGGAAAAAAGCCCACTATGTGGGCAGACAGGGCTTTGAGTCTTGCCCCTTGAATGGCAAGCATGTGGCAACACCGGCTCGGCAGGGGACAAGGACCTCCAGGCTTTGCCACTGCCCATGGAGGTTCTGATGCACAGAAAGAGGCAGAGACAGCAGCACGTCCCTTCCCTCACAGGGAACGCTGCCATTCCTGGGACAAGAGAGAAAGTGCCATACTGACACCGTGTCAGAAAGCAGGAGCCTGGACCCATCCTGGAGGTACTAATGAAAGCCTGGGAGGAAGGAACTGCCCCACTGTAAATCCCTTCCCAGAGGACATGCTGATTTGCTGCCAGTTTCCTGAAGAACATTTGCAGCTCCTGCTTTTCAGGTCTCACTGCCAACCCTTAGCTGCTAGCCGGGCTGGAAGCCCAGAGAAAGGCAGCCCCCAGTCCTGGGACAATGGGGCTGTCTTCTCTCTGCAGTGGGATTCAGTCACTCCAAGAGGTTCATTGGGTATCAGGCACCAAGAAAAAGCTCAGTATTGCAAATCCAGATTTTGCTAACACCAGGCAGGGTCCTGACACCCATTCCTTCTCCTGCAAGGCTCCTCCAGAGCAGAGCTGCTTGGCCAATTGTCCACCCACCTTTGCCCACAGAGTCCTCACCTTCAACCTTCATTATCTGATAGGTGTCCTGCACCACCTTGTACTTGGGCTCATTGCGGAAGGCGTGAGCCCAGGCCTGGATAAGGTACAGGATCTTACTGCGGACACTTGTCTCCACTTGCCTCTGCACAGAAAGGGAGGAGAGAAAAAAATATCTGAGAAAAAGACTCTGAAACCCAAAGGACGGTGTAAATCCCCAGAAGAGAAGCCAGAAATACCATTCAGGGAAAAAGAGACTTTAGAGTATTTGTGCAAGGTAACAGCTCTCAGAAAGCTGCAATAAGGACAATTCACAGCAAGGACTACGTACTCCTTCAGCTTCCTCACTTCCCCCCTCCAGCATGAACAAGAAAACATCCTTCAGAGCAGCACAGACCAACTTGAAAACAGGTGTGGTTATGATGCTTTGAGAAAATGCCCACAGAGACTCGCACAGTTGCTCCCCGGGGCAGGCATGAGCACTGACCTGCCCAACATCTTTGTTCACCTCCTCACAAGAGTTGCTCGTCCCACACTCAGAAAACTGTAAGACCTACAGCTACCCAGCTGGGCAGAACAGCACAGTCCGCCTCACCCGGGTGCTGACAGGGCACCACAAGCTCTCAGCTAGAAGGTGTCTGGAAGGTGTTGGTGCCAGGTTGTCAGCACCTCCAGCCCCAAGACTCCTGCCCAAGAATACCCAAAGCTATCTCGGGATGTGACGCAGTAAGGACAGCTGGAAAGCCTGTCCTTTGGAGGCAGGGGTGGTTGTATCACAGTTCAAGGAGCCGGCGGAAACTTGGCAAGCCTGTTCCTATCCTAGCCAGCCTCTGAGAGCAGCCCTGTCATCAGCTGACCAAGTAATCATGCATTCACATGACCAGCTGCTCCAGAAATCCCCAGGAAACGGAGGAGCGTTGTCAAGCTCCTATTTCAGCCAAGAGCTCAGCCCACACAGCGTGACTTACTGACAGTTCCTGGAGCTCCAAACTTCTAGCAGATTTGGCAAAATCCTGCATTCCACAGATGTCACAGCCCTGAACCTCATCAGAACTACGACCATTTTACCAGCATTGGGCATTCACAAGCAGTAAAGTTCCAAGTGTAGGAGGAGAATGGGTCTGTGGCAGTTCTGAAACTACTGAGGCAGACAAGAACTGGAGAGAACCACAAAATCTCTTGATCTGATCTCCTCAGCGCTCGGGGTGGCTGCGCTACTACACCTGGCCGTCACATTGCGGCAGTGTTCCTATCTCAACAGAAGATCCTGCATGGAGACTGAGTCAGCCCTAACAGGAAACACCCTGCTACAGTGTGCAAGATTATGGGACTCACACAGCTCATTCACCAAATATCTGGGTCATCTGGTTGTCTATTTCTGGCAGAAGACAGAGGCTGTAAGGAAGCAACAGCACTACTCTAACAAGCTCTTGTCTGGGCATTGCTGTTCTGGGGCCAGGAGCTGGAGACAGAAGTTCCCATTTCCATTTCACTTGTGAAAGTCTCCAGTCCAAGGACATGCGCAGCTCCTGCAGGGATCGTGTTATATCAAATTGGCAAGTGATAGCTTGTCAGTGAAAACAGCCAGGTCTAGATCCTGCAAAGCTCCTCAAACAATTCCACAGCCCAATGAAATGACCACGATAAAGAGGAAGGTTCTGCCAATTTTTACCTTGCTGCTTACCTTCCTGCGTGACTTACACTGTACTACAGGAGGGAATTCACCTCACCACTGCTCAGGTCCTTGGTGCAACTGCCAGACCATCACCTCTGTTTTCCTTTGCTGTCTCAAGCCAAACAAAGTGTTACACCCAGGAGCATCTGCCATGAAATGGCCTAGGCCTTTGTGGCATATTCCTACCCTACTTCACGGAACAGCCAAACATTACCTTTGGTCTCACGACATCTCTCCCTAGCAGGCACTCCTCAGCTCCCTACACTCATCCCTTCATGTCACACAATACAGTTTCCTCTTTTCTGAAATGCATTTCCAAACAGTTACCCTTCTGTTCCTTACACAAAGGGAACAAAACAGAGGATGCACGCACTTACTCCTTCTGCTGCTTCTCTTACTAGCCCACTCAAAAGCAATAGTAAAATAAGATATATTTACCTTGAGTATTTCCTTCAGTTCCTCCATAGTCTGTTTATTGGCCACCTCGTCATGGACTGTTTGGCCACAGTTTTTAACCACCGACTCCATGACCTGCAAGGGCAAAGGACAATATTAGCCTGCCGCTTTCTTCCTTCTCTGGGGCCTGCAATGAGTCCCAGCACACGTTACAGGTTACTGCACCCAGCACACCAAGACAGGGGCACTGTTTAAGCAACGAGTGGCATTAGGGCAGCATCAGTCAAACCAGAGAAATCCACACTGCCATGCTGGAGAGTTAGCTATGCTTCAACTGCACGGTGGCCTTTGTACCTCTGCTATTTAGACCCCCATGGACAGTGTCTCAAGTTCCGGCTCTGTCTGTTTCTAACTCTGAGATGGAATTAAAGAACTGAAACCATGGCCTGCCGATCAGCCACAAAACCTCTGTGCTAGAGCCAGGAAAAGGCAAACTCCAAGCCGTGAATCTGCCGCTCCGTGGGCAGGGCAGGGAACGCTATGCAGACTGCGCGGCCCAGGAGACAGGCTTATAAAAGACGTGAAGTTCCCTGGCCTGCGAGCCAGGCCCCTGCAGTGCTCGTGGTTTGGGCTGACGTTACCTCCAGTGCGTAGAGCGCCACGTGGGGATTCTTGTCATTGACTTTCTTCTTGATAGCGTTGACGGCATATTTTGCTCTGGGTGAGGAAAGAAAGTACACATCCTCAGGTAATCAAGAATCCGAGGGGAGATTCCACCTGCTGCCGCTAACCCCCACCCTAACGAAAGGGTACAGTTAGCTCATGGTCTACGGGATTCCCCCGAGGCAAAATGGGAAGAGAAGGAATAAGCACATTCAGGCTTGAGTTTCTCTGAGGATTTCAGGCCAAAGGTAACCTGCAATTCCTCAGGTCAGGGAAGTACCTCAACACATCAGGGCGTACTGTACTGCTTTTCCAACATCTTTCTGAAAGGGGATAACAAGATGCGTGCTACCCACAGGCTGACAGGTCCAAGACCCTCACACTTCACCTTGCGAAGACAAGGAGAGCTGCGCTTATAGCGCATCCAAAAGCCAAAGAGCACTTACTGGGTATCTCCCTGACGGATCATGTCGCAGATCTGCAGGATGGATTCCCAGTCCGTCTCCAGCAGAAGCTGGCTTGTAGCCTTATCTGCAAGGAATAAACCTATTAGGCTGCTTCAAGCATTCTGTTTATCTCGGCTCTGCTCTGCGACCGCCGATGCGTTTGCAGGAAAGCTCCCCTGGACACTGGCGATGCCCCAGACCCGAGCTCTCGAGGATAAAAACCCTGATCTTTCCCGGAACACGCCAGCTCTTCCCCTTCAGACGCCCCAGGGCCCTCGGTAACGTCGGACCCGCCGCACCAGCTCCTGCGGGCCTCAGCCCCGGCTTGGGCCGCGCTGTGCCTGGCGGCGGCCAGCAGCCCCGGGCCCGCCCCGGCTCCCGAGGCCGAGCGCTGCGGACCTCGGCCCAGCCGAGAGGCGCGTCCCCCGGCCCGGCTCCCGCCCCGCCCGCCAGCACCGAGGGGAGACCGCGGCCGGTACCGAGGAGCCGCTCGAAGGTGCCGCCGCCGCGCCCCATGGTAACCCCCCGCCACGGCCCGGCCTGCCCCACAGCCCCTCCGCGGGCGCTTCCGCTTCCGGCTTCCGGCGGGGGCGGGGCTCTTTCCGGCGGGGGCGGGGCTCTTTCCGGCGGGGCGGGGCTCTTTCCGGCGGGGCGGGGCTCTTTCCGGCGGGGCGGGGCTGGATGGCGGGCGCGGGGCGGCCCGCGCCCACGTGCCTGCTGCTGGGGGCGGCGGGCGGCGGCAAGAGCCTGCTGGCGCGGCGGCTCCGCCATATCCGATGGGGACGGGGACGGGGACGGGGACGGGGACGGGGGGGTCCCGAGGGGTCCCAGGGCGGTACCGGCGGGGGGGCGCGGCCGGGGTCCCGGGCGGGCAGCAGCGGCCGCGTCCCCATCCCCTTCCCAGGCGCCATCGTGTCCTTAACCCGCGGCACAGCTGAGCGCCGAGGAGGGGGCCACGGAGCTGGGCGAGCCCCCGGCCACGCTGCCCACGGTAGGCAGAGCCCGGCGGGGGCCGTGAGCCGGCCGGCAGCCCCAGCACGGCCGAGGGGCTCCGGTGCGCAGCCGCACCCAGCTGAGCCGCCTGTCCCGGCAGGTGGGCACCAACCTGACCGACCTGCGGCTGCCTCGGAAGGTGACGGTCCGGGAGCTGGGCGGCTGCATGGGCCCCATCTGGCCCAGCTACTACGGCGAGTGCAGCGCTCTCCTGGTGAGCGACGACGGCACCGCGACCCCGCACCGGTGGGGTGGCGGCAGCCGAGCGGGGACCTCGTGGCTGCGGCGACCCTGTCCCGAGCCACGATCCGAAGGGACGGACCCGGCTGGGGGGGACGTGGGCACAGGGAGAAGGGCACCCTGGGGCTGGGCGCTGGACCCTGCTCCGCTGCGGGGAGTCGGGCCCCTTGGTTCCACCCTGGTTGTGTGATTTCCCTCCTCTGTGCCCTGGTCTGGGCCCAGACAGATGCGGGGCCGCCCTCGGGCACACCCGCACCGCCGCTTTCCCTTCTCCTCCTCCAGTTCGTGGTCGATGCCGCTAACCCCACCCAGGTCTCCTCGTCCTGCGTCCAGCTGCTGTCCGTCCTCTCCGCAGAGCAGCTCGCCTCCGTGCCCGTGCTCGTCGTCTTCAATAAGATGTGAGGAGGGGGGTCAGCCCAGAGGGTGGGGGTGCATGGGGCATGCTGAGGGCCTGGAGCAGCTCCCGTGTCCTTTCCATCAGGTGACGCCTGAGGAAGCCTGATGTGTCCTGGGGGGCAGCAGCCGCGCTTTGCCGCAGGCTCTGGGCCGGCTGGGCCTGCAGAGAGCCGCTGCAGGGGGCTAACACACCTCCCCCTCCCTATCTGCAGTGACCTGCCCTGCTACATGTCGCTGGCGGAGATGAAGTCGCTGTTCCGCATGCAGGACATCGTCTCCTGCGCCACGCAGCCCATCACGATGCTGGAGACCAGCGCCCGCGATGGCACTGGCCTGGCGAACGTCCTGCAGTGGCTTCGCTCTGCCCTCGGAGACCCCCGCTGACCCTGACCCTGCCCGGGTGCCTGCAGCAGCCCAGGCCAGTCCTGTCACCAAAGGAGGCGGCCAGCAAGCAGCTGCCCTGCGTGGGGCTGGGAATGGGCCCCAGGATGGTGTCACAGGCTGGTGGCAAAGGACACCTGTGGGACTTTACAGTAAAACTTCCACCTTACTGTCCAGACTGGCAGCTGCCCTGTGCTTGGGTGAAACCCCGGCCTTTCGGGGAAGGGACGAGCAGGAGCCTCAGAGGCCAGACTGTGCTGCTGTGGGGCCGTGCTGGCACCTCCGGGTGTGGGAGAGGTGGTCATGGTGCTCACGGGCAGCAGGGCTGGGGGGTGCAGCAGTGCCTGGGCCGGGCTAAGCAGGGCAGGGGCTGGTAACGCTGCCTGGGTTGGAGGCCCAGTGCAGGTGGGGCTCCTGCCAGCAGCTTTGGCCCTGAGGGCCTCATGGGGTGACCTGGGGGGGGGGGTGAGGGGGTGTGGAAAGACTGGGGGGGACCTGGGTGGGTGTTGGGAGACAGGGGAGGCTGAGCTGCAGGGATGCCTCAGTCGGGGCTATCTCACGAGCTGCAGCAAGTGCTGGCCCATGGCTGCTCTCTGGCACTCACTCGGGCTCAGAGAACGGCTGGGTCGGTGCAGAGAACCCATCCTGTGCCGACAGCTCAGCCTAGCATCCAGCTGGGCAGGCAGCTGCATTGCCCGGTGGCATGAGTGCGAAGTCATGGGGGTACTTGTGGCTGCCCAGGCCTGGCACACACCACAGCACAACCCTCCCTGGACCTGTTGGTGCCATCCCACGGGGGCGACCGGCTTTCCAGGGCCAGGGGCTGCTGACAGCATGCTGTAGTGGAAAGCAGCTCTCACGGCTGGGGCCATAGATGCTGCACTGCAATGGTGAGTGGCTCCTGGGGCTGGGGACACCACACTGCGATGGCGAATGGCTCCTGAGGCCATATGCGATGAGGTGGCAGTGTTCCTTGCTCCCATGACATGGGCTGAGCTGGGCTCTTCCCAGGGCAGCCTGGTGGGCAGGCAGGCAGTGCCAAGGAGCCTGAGCACACCCCACCACGAGCACACCCCACCACGGCTGCCGAGTCACCACCCTTAACAAATGCTAATGCACCAAACCCACTTGCCTGCTTCCAGCCCGACAGGTCCAAGCACAGACACAGAGCCCTCCTGCACAGATACGCTTTAATGAGCCAGGTCAGCCTGCGGCTGGGGAGCCAGAGCCTTCAGGTTCCTCTGCCCAGCACTTGGCACCATGGTGGTTTTCCTGAGCCCATCCTGCTGGCAGGCGCAGTGTCCCCACAGGGCTGCCTGGCCTGGGGGGGACGGGTCCGGGTGGCCTCGTTCGTGGGGTAGGTGTTGGCCAGCTGCTGTCCTCCTGGCAAGCCAAACAGGGGCTGGAGCTAGGTTGGTGCCTGGCAGCTCCTGGCTCCAGCCTCGCTGGTCCTGGGCAGTGCAAAGAGGGCTGCAGGTTCTCTCCAGCCAGAAAGCTTCATTGTCCCCAAAGGCTTTTGAAAAAAGCCTGAAGTGGCTGGCTGGGGTTGTTTACAGGAGGGAGAGTTGTTCTCTGCTAACAGTAACCGCCCATGGAGAAGGGCTGTGCTGGCTCCCTGGAGCTGTGCCCTGGGACATGACAGCGGTCCTGGCCCTGGTCCTGCTGTGCCTGCCGCATCCCCAGCAGCTTCGGGCAGTGGGAGCACCCATGTCCCTGGGCTGCAGCATCCCCGCCGAGCTCCCAGACAATATGCTCCAGGGGGTCCTTGGCCACTGCAACCTGGAGGAGGGGATCTTCCCCAGCACACAATGGCCCCGCTGTTTCCAGTGTCACACCACAATGGCTCAGAAACAGGGCTGAATCCAGTCCCTGGCTGCAAGCAGAGTCCTGTCCTGTCCCGTTCCTTCCTGGGGAGTGTGACACTAAGAGGAGAGATACAGTCCCTGAGGCCCCGAGGGTCTGCTGCCGGGAGCAGACAGCACTGCCCCACGCTGAAAGCAGAGAGGAGGCTCTCTAAATGTCCCCATCCCCATCCTGTTCCCTGTCCCAGTCCTGTCCCCATCCCCTTCCCTGTCC
Organism: Gavia stellata; assembly: GCF_030936135.1. Classification (NCBI taxonomy): domain Eukaryota; kingdom Metazoa; phylum Chordata; class Aves; order Gaviiformes; family Gaviidae; genus Gavia; species Gavia stellata. The sequence goes on along the minus strand of NC_082615.1, from coordinate 14,160,793 downwards.
CTGTGCTGGCTCTGCTTGCAGCCGGTGCTGTCCCCTGGCCACAGCAGCACCATGGATCCAGCATCCCCTGGCACAGGCTGGGTACCGGGGCAGCCCAGCAGCCTCCCCAGCGCGCTCAGCCCTGCATCTCCAGCCGCCGGCTGAGCTGGCCATGCTGCCACCCGTGCCAGCAGAGCGAGGAGAAATGCCTCTGGGAAAGGCTGTCTTGCTCCATTATCTCCTGTGCCTTCCCACTCCCCAGCAAGCAGCGCTCTGCCGCAGCTGGGTTGGCCCTGGCAGCACTGCACTGTCGTGCTCCCACTGGCCCTCCTCCGGCATGGAGCAGAGGAACATCCACGCGCCCGGCCGAGCTCCAAGCACCCTGGCAGCCCCTTCTCCCCTTCGTGCAGGCCTCACCTGGAACTCAAGCGCGTCTCTCTCTCTGCTCATAAACAGAATGAAGCTTCTGAATGAGAAATATTTTATCTTCCCCTTCCTGCAACAGCAGAGACATTGCAGTGAGCAGCCGTGGGATGGGCTCTTGCATGTCCGAGGTGGCAGCGCTGTTGGGGCTAGAGCCCAAATCCAGCAGTCCCTGGGCTGGACCAGGGTGTGGAGCAGCCGGGACTGCTGGGACCAGCCAGGGGCAGCATGCGGAGCTCACGCACATTGGCAATCTGCTCCTTCAGCAGCCTGATGATCCTCCGCTGGCCTCTCACCACCTGGACGTTGAAGTAGATTACGGCTCTGCAATGACAAGCAGGACAGGACAGTGGTAGCCGCGGCGGGAAGCTGGGGGATGCTGCACTCCTGGCACCGGGCTGGGGCGCAGGGCTCTGGAGTGACACCCCAGCTCCCAGCCCCCTGCTCAGGGCCGTGACAGCGGGACCTCAAAGCGTGGGCCCAGGGTTCAGCCTCGGGCTCAGGTCCCTACTCACAGCAGGAACCCGGACATGAAGAACAGGAGGAAGGTGTTCTCCACCAGGTGCTGGTAGACCCAGGCAAGCCAGGTGATGTTCGGGTTGGACTTTGCCAGCACTTGCACCCAGGTCTTCCCTGACTTGTAGATGGTTTCCAGCCCCTGGAAGGGACCACAGGTTTCTGATGGCCGCACCCTGAGCAGACAGAGCAATGGGGTCAGTCAGAGCGATGGGCAGCCCAGCCGGCCACCACCTCCAGCCCAAGGCACTGCCCGGCCTCAGATGTCCAGCCCTCCAGGGACCAAGCCTCGCCTGCCCCAGCCATACCCAGCGGCTGGACGAGGGGGTCCTCATCCCCTTGTCCTGCATTAGGAACAGCTGGGAACAACTGAGAGAAGTGGGCACAGGCCAACCGCTGCTACGCTCTGTGCATCTCCCTGCCTGGGGCAGCACCACACAGCCCTGTGCTGGGCACGATGCACTCCATGTGCCGTCAGGGCCGAGGAGGCATGGTCTCCCCAAGTCCCTTTCCTTCGCCAGGCAGCCGGTGGTTTTGCACCCCGAGCCATGGTCTGGTGGGTACTCACGACCAGATGGTGTAGGAGAGGAAGATGGCTGCACCCAGGAAGGACGGGAAGCACAGCAGGGTGATGAAGACGGTGCTCATGCGAGATGCTTGCCAGGGCTTGCTGGGGGACTGGCAGTTCTGCATCAGGCTGGTCTGCAGACAGGGAGTAGAGTCCCGCATGCTGCTGTCTCCTGGGAAGTGGCCCCAGGAGTGCAAGCAGGACAGCTGCCCCCACCCCACCATCCTGTCCCTCCCATCCGCCGGGAGCTGAGCAAGCTCGGGAAGACCCTGTCCCCAGCAACATCTCCTCCTTCCCATGAGGATGGCGCTGCTTACTGCATGGTGCAGCACCTCTGCTGCATGCTACTGTGGCAGGGCGCAGCGTCACTGCAGGACTGCCCATCATGGGGATGCATGGGGAGCTGCTGGGTGGGGGCAGCTCACACCTTTTTGATATAGAACAGCAGCAGCAGCTTCAGCATCTGCACGGCCGGCAGGAGTGGTGCGAAGAGAACGCCCAGCCTGGGAGAGAGGGGGGAAGAAGAGCTCATCCTGGGTCTGGGCCCCACGGGAGCTTGTGGTGGGCAGAGCTGGGGGCAGTGGCGGGGCACCGTCACCAGCTGCCATCAGGCTTTTGTAAAGCAAAGAGCAAGCACACGGCACCCCGTGCCAGGTTTGCTGCGCAGCCTGTGCTGGGACCTCACCGACCCCCAGGGCGGTTGTAGCCTTTGTGGCTCCCAGGTGTGTTGCGAGTGGGAATGCAGCAGCACACATGTGGACCCCATCCTCGGGCAGCGGGACACGAGGCCGGGGGCTGCAGAAAAGGCGGGGGGGGACAAAGCAAGGGCCTGGGCAGCTGAGCAGACAGGCTGGAGGGGAGCAGGTCCCCTGGAGCAGCGAGTGCCATTATGGTCTGGACAAACAAGACGGTGCTGGGACGCTCTGCTGCTGATCCCCTGTGGCTCTCAGCCCGTCACCAAAGCCAGACCTCCCGGGTGAGCGTGTGGGCTGTGGCTGTAAGGTGCTGGCACCGGGTGCTGTGACTGCCAGGCCACCCACCTCCCTTGTCCCACCCATGTGGGGCTGGGGGGGGTCTCCCACAGCCCCACTCAGTGAAACACGTGCAGCTCTCCGTGCCTGGTCCCTGCCAGCTGCGGGGCTCACAGCGGACCACGAGGCATTCGCCAGCAGAGCCACGCCAGGCAAGATGGCATCTCACCAGGTCAGGGTCTGCCCGTAGATCAGCTCCAGCACGTTTCGGGCTATGTCAAACTCGGGCCTCTGCTTCCTCTTCAGCCTCTTCTCCAAGATCAGCCTGGGAAGGAGCGGAGCTCTGCTCCCACACTGCTGCTGGGGGGGGACGCTTGGCACCTCGTCCTCCCCCTCAGACGGTGGCAGAGCCTGGGTGCACCAGGGCAGCGCCACCCCGGCAGCGGAGAGCCGGGGCCGTGTCAGGGATGCCACGCCGGCAGGGGAACCCGTCCCGGGGCACATTACCTCCAGACCAGCTCCCCGAAGAGCGTGTCCAGCAGAGTGAATATGAAATCCATCACCACGAAGCGATACAGCTCCTGCCCCACACATGTCTCCCAGCACTGGGGAGACAAGCAAAGGTGGCATCAAGCATGCAATGAGACCTCTCCTCCCCTATGGCTTTTCCATGGCCCCCATGGGGTGTAAGGGGCTGTGGGACCTTTTCCTCCTCTGCACCCCTTTCCCCAGCCACCCCGTGTTTGGGGTGCCCCTGCCTGGCTGTCACCCCCCTCTCCCCAGCAGAGGAACTGATGGTGCCTGCGGTGCTGTCTGGCAGACCCCGTGCTGCCAGACCCCTGCCCCTGCTGCCTGCTGGTGCTGGGACTGCAGCCCTGGCTTTGCTCCATGCTCCCTGAGCAAGGGACAGTCCGGATGGCGTGGCCCAGCTGCCTCACACGCGTGCTGCATGCTCCTCGCAGGGATCCGTGCAGAGCCTGGCCCTGCGCAGCCCCGGGGCGGCAGTGCTGACCTCCTCTGTTGAGCAGACGACTCTCCACCTCAGCCACTGGTAGCAGAGCAGGCCAAGGATCACCATCTTCAAAATGAGGTTCCTGGGGAGCAGGAGCGGGGCCAGGAGCCCCTGAGCCCTGGGGACGGAGGGGCCAAGCCCCACGGATGGGGTGCCTGGCCCCAAAGCCTCCCCACACACAGCAGGTGGGGGCTCAGGATGCTCCCCCCGCCCCAGCCAGCCTACCTGCAGATCGCCATGTAGACCTGTGCCACGGGGGAGTCCTGCTTCTCCCACATCGCCAGCAAGTTGTACAGGTGGGGCATCAGCGCGTTGAGGAGGGACACCACGAGGGGCAGGACCAGCAGGATGGCTTCCTGCTGCTGCTCGCCGCTGCCCCGGGCTCGGTGGTCCTGCTGAACCTGGTGAGTGGATACCAGGGTGAGCGCGTGGCTGCCAGCAGCCCGGCGCCCTCGGGAAGGGCAGCAAATGCTGATGCCGGGGGGGAGCAGCAACGGGGCTGCAACAGGGCTGCCCCTGCCTCCCAGGGCTGCTCTGGCCCCCTCCCCAGTACCCTAGCCCTGGCCCCCCAACACCAGAGCAGGGGATCCCACGGCGAGGGGCGGCACTCACCACATGCATGTGCTCCGAGAAGTAGTGCACAGCCAGCACGCAGCCCAGCACCGTGCTCAGCGAGAGGGCCCAGGCCAGGAGAAGCACAGCGGTGTGCCCCAGGCGCTGGCAGAGGCTCAGGGAGCGGGAGCGGGAGCGCTGCTCCGCGAGCAGCTCCTGGAAGAGAGCAGTGCCAGTGCTGCTGAACATGCTCCAGGTCCGGGTCTGGAGTGAGGGTTTGTCCTGCTGCACTGAGGTGGGACCCAGAGAGCTGATGGACAAAGTGGTGGTGCAGGGTGGGGGTCGGGGGTATTTGCAGCTGCAGGGCTCCCCTGTGCAGCAGGTAGGAGAGGGGTGCTGAGCCCTGGGTCTGAACTGCCTCCTGTGAACGCCTTCGCCTGCCCACTGCAGGGTGCAGGGTGTGCAGGGGCCGACTCCAGCCCAGCTCCTCACCTTCAGCTGGGTGCGGATGTTCTCACGCTGCAGCTTCACCGAGCGCCTCTGGATCACCTTGAAGTCCCAGGCACAGAAGACTTTGATGGCCAGTTCCCCTGCAGAACTGCCCACGCGGTAGCTCTCCCCGAAAGAGTGGGACATGCTGCAGTGAGGGGGAGGACATCAGGGCTGGGTGGCGAGGGGAAGGCTGGCAGTGCCGGAGGTGCTGCCAACTCACCTGTACACCAGCAGGACGCAGGTGACAAGGAAGTAGACCCCAATGCTGAATGTGTAGGCCAGCGGCATGTTGTATGGGAGCAGGGGTGCTGCGAGGGGGCACGTGCTGCCGTTGGGGCTGGAGACACAGGGGTCGTTGAGGGTGATGTTGCTGTAGTAGCCGTAGTACAGCAGCGAGTGAGTGAAGTAGCCCTGTGGGAAAGTGCACAATGGGGCCCACAGTGATCTTGCTGGTGCCCACGGCTCCCTGCCCAGCTTGGCACAGCTGTGCCAGCCCGCGGGGGCACAGAGCCCTGGGCCGGGGCCGCACCAGGCACCCCCTTCTCCACCCACAGCACTGGTGGTCCCAGGGCACTGGCTGTGCAAGGACATGGACCAGGGCATCGCCATGGCAGGGGATGCAGGGCAGGGACCAGGGCATCGCCATGGCAGGGGATGCAGGGCAGGGACCAGGGCATCGCCATGGCAGGGGATGCAGGGCAGGGACCAGGGCATCGCCATGGCAGGGGATGCAGGGCTGGGCCCCGGGCTTGGAGCAGCTCCTGGCCCAGGGATACGCTGGCACTGATGTGCTGGCAGTGCTTACCGCTCCTGTGAGGAGCTCGAGGCCAGTGAAGGGCTGGGGGCTGGCCAAGGCAGGGGGATACGCAGCCTGCAGGGCCACCACGAAGATGAGGAGGATGAGGAATGAGAAGATGTTGAACACGAGGAGCGTCTTGAGGAAGAGGAAGTAGGAGAGGACACTGGAGCCGAAGCGGCCGCCGATCTGCTTCAGGGCATAGTGCCAGGGCTGCCCAGCGGGGAGCAGGGAGAGGAGCCTGTACCAGAGGTCCCGGCAGCCCTGGGGAGAGGGAGCCAGGGGAGAGCACCAGGGCCAAAGCCTGTACCAGAACCCCCGATGGCTGCTGTGCAGACCCGTGCCCCAAACTTACGAGGACGATGTAGTCCTTGGACCACCCGCAGGGAGAGGAGGGGGCCCGGTGCTGGGAGTGCTGCCTCGGGGGGCCCCTCTGCCCACTCAGCTCCTGCCTGCCCAGCAGAGTGGGATGTCAGAGGGTGGCGCGGGCCCTGGGATGCCTCCGGCTGTGGGAGCCCTGCCTGGCCAGAGGCAGCAGGAGAGGACCTACCGGAGGGTGCGTTTCTCTGCCAGGCTGAGAGGCACGGTGAGCAGCATGTGGCTGCGCTGGCTGGGCGAGAGGTTCAGCAGCCCCTTCACCAGCAGGCTCCGCTTGTCTGGGGGCACAAGGGGCTCAGCAAGACACGGTCGGCCAGGACAAGGCGTGCCTGTCCCAAACCCGGCATGGGGACGGTGCCCAGCAGTGCCTGCTCCTGCTCCCGGGGGACCCTCACCTTCCAGTGTGGCCCTGGCGGGGTCGGTCTCCAGGTCATACTGCCGCAAGCTGGGCCGTGCCGCGCGGCAGAGCTGCTGCAGGGGTGGGCGGCTGCTCCGGCGCTGCAGCCGGGCTGTACGGTTGTAGTACTGGGAGATGATGGCCCCGCGGCTGCGCCCTGTGGGTGAGAGCAGAGCAGAGGGGTGGGCAGCCGTGGGAGAGCAGGGCAGATGGGAGAGCTCTCCCGACGGGCTCCTGGGCCTGGGGAAGGGTGGGAGGGCGTGTGACACCTACCGATGGTGCGGCTGGGCATGCTGGCGAGGATCTGCAGGGAGGCGGAGGAGTAGCTGGGGTGCTCCTCACCTTGCCCGGGCTCTGTGGCACAGGCGTCTGGGGCGGTCAGGCGGGCTGGGTCCTCTGGGAGAGGGAGGGCAGGACACAGAGCAGTGAGAGCCGGAGCACCCATGGCTCCAGCCCCAGCAGCCCTGCTTTGGCACGGAGGCCAGGCATCTGCCTCGGTGCGTGCTCCCCCCAGAGCACCCCCTTCTCCAGGGACGCTCTCTGTGTCCCCAAGGGAAGGTCTGCCCTGCTGCCTGCACTGGCGAAGGCGTCAGCAGGCTCCTGCAAGTGCTTCGGCAGCGGTGTTGACACGAGCCGGAGCTGGCCCAGGCAGGGCCTAGGATTGTAGATGGCCCTGGGCACACACACCGTCCCCGTCCCACCCTGGCTGTGGCTGCAGCGCTTTACCTCTGCCCCTTGCCTGCATCTCCAGCTCCAGGCCCGCCTCTATCAAGCTGCTCTGCTCCTGAATGAGTTGGTGGAAGGAGGTGTGCAGGGCTCCTTCATTGTCCGGGCTTGGCTCCTGGCTGCAGGGACACAGATGCAATCACCTGGGGCTGGGCTGGGCACTGGGTCCCGGGGGATGCAGCCACGGCAAAGCCCTGGCGCCAGCCCAAAGCCCAGCCGAGCCACCCTGCGGCACGGGCACCCAGTGCCTGCTGGGCACGAGGGCTGCTGCCTGCCGCAGCGGGGATGCCAGCCTCGCGCGTCTGGGGCTGCAGGATCCCGGAGGCCGGGCATGTGGGGGCACAGCTTGGGCAGACGCAGGCAGCGAGAGGGCAGGGCAGGGCAGACCCACACTCACCCATTGCTGTCGGTGTCCTCAGGGACGCGGAGGGTGAAGGAGGGCGGCTGGGCCATCCTGCCGGGGCCAAGCGGGTCCCTCCACACCGCACTCTCCGACACGTCGCCCTGCCACAGCGAGGGGACGGGCGTCAGCCGATGCCGCGCCACCGGCGCCCACGGTCACCCCACGGCTCCCGCGGGGTCCTGCCTGCCCCGGGGACGGGGACGGAGGCGGGAGCGGGATGGGGCGGGAGCGCGAGGCTCTAAGCCCGGGACCAAACCCAGGACTAACACCGGGGCCGAGGCAGCTCGGCGGCCCGGCAGGCTGGGAACGGCGGCGGGACAGGAAGGAAGGGCGGGCGGATGGGGGAGGCGGCGCAGCCGCCGCCGAGCTGCTCCTGCCCGGGCGGGGGGGGGCCGGTGCCCCAGCGCCTTCTCCTTCCTCCCCTCCGTCTTCCCCCTCCACCGCCCTCAGGCCCCGCAGCCCTCCCCGGGCGGACTAAGGCTGCTCCGGGCCGGCGGCGGCCCCGGCGGGGCTCCCGGCCACCCCGCCCGCGCACCCGGGTGCTGGGACCCGCCGCGCCCCGCTGCCGGCCCGGCCCCCCGCCAGCCCGGGGCTCCCCGGCAGCCCCCCGCCCGCCCCGGGCGAGCAGCACCGCGGCGGGACCCGCCACCCCGGGACCGGGAACCGACGGAGGCGCGCCCCGGGGCTCTCGCCGCCTCCGCCCGCGCCGGGCACCGGGCAAAGCGCCGCGGCTCGGCGTGGGTGCGAAGCCAGCGCCGTCCACCAGCGGGGAGGGCGAGGGAGCACCGACCCCCCGGCCCGGCCCTCCTGCCACCTCCCGGTGCCGGGCCGGGGGGCGGCGGGAGCAGCCCCCGCAAATCCCCCCTTTCCCCTCCGGCCGCGCTCACCGGTACCCGCCGCCGGCCGGGTCGTGGGGCTGCGACCCGTGGGAGCCGGGCTCCGGGGCCGGGGCCGGGCCCGACCCGCGGCACAAAGCACGTCGGGAGGCGCCGGGCGTTCCCCCACCGGCGAACCGCGTGGGGCCGGCGTGGGGCCGGCCGGCACCCCCCCGCCCACGGCGCTGCCCGCTGCCCTGGGTGCTGCGCTGGGGCCACGCAGCCGCGGCACCGGGAGGGGGGGACGCAGCGGGGGCAGCGCCGGGCGGGCGCGGGACCCTCCGCCGCGGGCGGGGGGCGGCTGCCGGCCCCCCCGCTGTGCAGGGCCGAGCGGCTGCAGGGCACGGGGGCACCGGAGGGGCGCGGGGCGGGGCCGGCGCTGCGCTCGGTGGCCGGGCGGGGGAGAGCCGGTCCCGCCAGCCCGAGCACGGCCCGCCCCGCTCCGCCCCGGCGGCAGCGGGGACTGCCCAGCCCGGCCCTCCCCGGGGCGGCGCCGCGCAGAAGCGGCGGGGAGCGCGGCGGCGGCTCCGGCGCTATGGAGGGCGGCGGCGGCGGCGCGTACGGGGCGGCCAAGGCCGGCGGCACCTTCGACCTGGGCCGCTTCGTGCAGCAGCCGCAGGTCCTGGCGCGGATCGCCAGCGCGGTGAGTCGCGGCGGGACACGGGGCCGCGCCGGGACAGCCCCGCCGGGAGAGCGCCGCCGGGCCGCGCCGCGGGGCTGCGGAGGAGCGCGGGGTCGGGCCGGCCCCGCGACCCGGAGCCCGCACGGCGCGGCCCGGCCTTCCCCTCCCCTCCCCTCCCCTCCCTCCCGGCCCAGCCTTCCCCCCGTCCTGCCCCGGCGCAGCCGCGGTGGCGGGCGCCCGGCTGAGCCCCGCCCGGGCCGGTGCCCCCAGCCCGGGTGGGCACGGGCAGCCCTGGAAGGGGCCCCGCCGCCCCCGGGCTGCCCGCCGGACGCCCGCTCCCACCTCTGCAGGTCTTCGCCCTGATCGTCTTCGCCTGCCTGGTCGGGGAGGGCTACACCAACCTGCCCAGCTCCTCCGAGCTCTTCTGCATCTTCAACCACAACGAGGACGCCTGCCGCTATGGCATCGGCATCGGCGTCCTCGCCTTCCTCGCCTGCATCTTCTTCTTCATGGTGGACATCTACTTCCCCCAGATCAGCAACACCACCGACCGCAAGTACCTGGTCTTGGCGGACCTCGGCTTCTCAGGTACCGGCGGCCGCGGGGCAGGGCTGTGCCTTCTGCGGCTGCTACAATGGCCGCCCTTGTCCCATGACGTGGCTGCCGGTGCCTGGTGAAGGGAGTCGCTCCCGCCTGGCACGCTGCCCACGGGCCACGCGCTGCCTGCTGAAAGCACTCCGAGGAGCTGCGGGGAGCAGCGCGTGCTGCACCGGGCTGGGTGCCTGTGCTGGCCTCCGCCCCCCCCAACGGCAGCAGCAGCCCAGTGGGAGTGGGGTCGGGCCTGGGGACCTGCCTGGGAGCGGCAGGACACAGCCCCAGCACCTCATGCCGCCTTCCCCCCACAGGTCTCTGGACGTTCCTGTGGTTCATTGGCTTTTGTTTCTTGACCAACCAGTGGGCCTGGACACGGGCCGAGGACGTGCATGTCGGGGCTGACTCGGCCCGTGCCGCCATCACCTTCAGCTTCTTCTCCATCTTCTCCTGGGTGAGTGAAGCTGCGGCAGAGCCCGGCCCTGCCCCACTTGGCAGGGCGTGTGGTGGGGGTCCCCGGGCCACACAGCCCAGGGCAGCCCTGACGCCGCCGACCCTCTCGTCTCTCTAGGGCCTCCTGATCGCCTTCGCTTACAGGAGGTACAAGATGGGGGTGGAGGACTTTGCTCACAACTACGTTGACCCCACCCCGGAGGTTCCGACTCCCTACTCCAGCTACCCCAACATCAGCCACGACAGCTACCAGCAGCCGCCCTTCACCCACACGGCAGAAGCCCCGGAGGGCTACCAGCCCCCGCCGGTGTACTGAGCCCCTGCCCGGTGGCCCGGCAGGGACGGCTGTACCAGTGCAATTCTCTTCTGAGGGGTGGGAGGGGAGGGACCTGCGACTTGAAGGGGGACGGTGGGGCGAGAGGGTGGCGGCTGCTTTGTGTGAAGGCCGCGGGGCCTTGGTGCTGGGGCGCAGGAGGGGCCTGGTCCTGGTGGTGGAGCTGAGCTCCCCGTCGCCCGGTGTGTAGTGGGTGATTCGCAACTGCTGAGCGCGGCCCTGTGGCTCCGGGGAGGGGGGGTGTGGGGCCGGCCCCGGCGAGGCCGAGCTCCTGCCCTCGCTGTTGTGCCCTTGGGGAAGCAGCAGCAGGAGGAAGCAGCAGGGTGGGTGTGTGGTTTGCGCACCCCCCGGCTCTGACCTGGCTGTGCCCTTGTGACTGCTGCCCTGGCCCGTCCTGGCACCCGTGCCTTTCCAGCCCCGCCGGCTGCAACCCCTCAAGTGCCAGCTCTCGCTGCCATAGCACAGCCAGGCAGTGCGGTCTAGCTCCTGCCTGCTGCTGGCTTCCCCTGCCTTCCCACCTCGGCTGCTGCTGGGTGAGCTTGATGCCAAAGCCCTGTCTTCTTTTGACTATAAACTCCTGTGCTGTGCCTTCTCGCAGCCTGCACTAGAGCTGCTGGTGCTCGGATGACGTGGTTTGGGATCTCTGTGGGGCTGTGGCTGCTCCAGATGTCCAAGGAAAGTCCTGGAGTGCTTTCCCTGCTGACTCGGTACTCAGTCCCCCTCGCTTGCCTCCCACTAAGCGCTGCCTCCATCCCACATCCTGCCTGCTGCTCCTTCGGCAGTGCCCTGCTCGCAGCCTGTGCTCGTGGCTGACCCGAGGGCGCTGCTCCAGCGCCTGCGCAGGCTTGCTGTCTCAGGTTGTGTTTTTCTGCTGCACCTGTTGTGAAGCTGTTCCCGGCAGCAGTGTGCGGTTATGTGAGCTGTTGCTGGTGTTCAAATAGTTCTTTGTCACTGTAGAGATGGAATAAACTTTTTCACCTAGCCACCACGTGCCTTTCTTCAGGGAAGCAAAACAGGGTTCCTCCTCTCCCTGAGGGCTGGGGCAGGGGGTTCCAGGTGGGGAAGCGGCAGAGCAGCCCCAGCCAACTGCTGCACTGCAAACAGCACACTCATGCTGGTGTCTATTTTTAGGCAAGCCCTCCTCCTGCTCCTCACAGAGTCTGTTTGGTAGAAGGTTGGAGCAGACCGCTCCAACGCCACCCCTGTGCCCAGCTCAGGCTGCTTCTGAGAGCGATGAGCCTGCACTGCTTGCACACTGTGAGCTGCAGGGAAGCCTTTTCAGAGCAGTCGGGTATAAAACACACAGAGACCATTTCATTAAGTTATTTATTAACCTAAACCAGTAGCAGTACTGCCTTCCTCTTTCCCTAAGGGGAAAGCCCAGGCCTGGCAACAAAGTGCTTGTGAGTACTACAACTGTCATCACTTCAAGTAATGCGGAGGGAGCAGGGGGTTTCAGACGGCTCTTGTAACCTTCTAGGGAGGTGCCTCATCCTAACTGGAGCGCATAGGCAAACAGAGCGCACTGCATTTGCATGTGGAGATTTGACCTGGCCAGAACCAAGAGCTACTGCTTGGAGCTTGCAGATGCTGTCTTACAGGGAAAAGCACTTTTGCAAGAAGACCAAAAAAAAAAAAAAACCCCCACACCACAAAAAACAAAAAAACCCACACCCCTTTCCAGAAGCCAGGTCAAGCCAAGGGGGGAAGAGGAGCCTTGGTCAACTTACAGCAGATGAAGAATTAGTCTCAAGAATTTTTGGAAGGCTTGGGAGGGAGCAAGATACATGACTAGAGTTGAGAACCTTCCACTCAAAGCAGAGACCCTTTTCCAAGTAGCTGGATCTTCACAGTAACTGTAGCCCAAACCTTTACAGATTAAGTCCTGCACCTCCAAACCCTTCACAGCTCACTAAGCACTGAAGTGGCAGCACCAAGCTTGGACCTGAGCAAAACCACCCTGATTTTGGAGAGGAGGCTCTTCCTGAAATGAAGTCTAGTTCTTCCAAAAGGACTCTGCCTTAATACACAGACTACTACCACATTACTGCTAGCCCTTTTAAAGTTGAAAAGCTAGGAAGAGGCTGTTGTCAGACCGCCAAGTCAAGCCTTCCTTTCCCCCCTCCTCTGTTTCAACAAAAACTTACAAGACAGTTACAGCAAGTGAGCGTAACAGCAAACGGACAAGCCATGCACAATCGTTCAAAGGAACTGCTGAGGGCCAGGCTGATGCTACGTGTGTCAGTTGAAAAATTGTGCCACAGCTCTATGACAAGGGACAGGGTATCTCCTCAGACTGCGTTAAAAAAAGGAAGTGGGTTTAAAATACTAAGTTACTGTACATTGTCTTAAGGAACCTGGAATTTAGCAACAGTACACAAGAGATAAAGAAACGGTTGCGTTCACAGGCAAGTGAACCAGCCACCAGTGCCAGTCTGAACATAGGCAGAAGACCAGGAGAGCCGGCCGGAACTATGGTGAGCGATGGAAGCCCTGCAGCCTGGCTTGCTGTGACAGTTTTCCAGGACCTGTTTGTATGGCAGCATCAGTAACTACACCTGTCTCTTTTCTGTGTTCTGAGAAAGGAATTCACTTTTAGTCAGGCTCCCGCTTCAGCTCCCCCCCGGCATCACGTCCCGTTGATCCTCCTCTTTCCTGGCGCTCGGTGCAGAGGAACAGCGGCTTGGTTTGGCAGGTAGAGCTAAGACACTTAACAGTTTTGCTAAAAGCAAGGGAAGCCAGACCTGGCACCTGAGCGCCACAGCATTTAGCTTCCTTCCTCTCATTTTTCCCCATGCAGGAGCCCAGCAGTCAAGCAGCAAAGATCTTCCGGGAGCCAGCCACGTCCAGCTGCTTCACCCCCATGGGCACGTTCTCCTTGTTTTCCGACCCAGGCTGCTGAGGCCGCTTGCGGAAGTAGCAGGCCCGGCAGACGGAGTGGTACTTGTCTGCTCCTCCAATTACTTCAACCTGGCAAGAAAATCGGGACAATGACTCTGCCGAGCCCAGTTCCCCTGAGGAGATCCCTCTAGACTAGCAGGACTGGCAAGATGAAGCTACAGAAGTGCTTTCTGTTCCAAGGGAACTCACCTCCCTCTCTGCTCCCAGCCTCTTTGTGTAGGAGGCTTCTCGGTAGCATTCCATGCACACGGCGTTCAGCTTCACCACGCTCTCTGCCAGCGGCACCAGGTTCAGGATGCTCCCAAAAGCCTGTGCCAAAACAGCAAGGGCAGTTCTGTTGGGTGGGTTCTATGAGGATCCCAAAGCAGCTGCTGTACTAAAAAAAAAAAAAGTGTTTTACCTTTCTCTGGAAAGTCCCATCAAGAGCAGCAACAATGACGGTTTTCCCAGCATTGGCCATCATTTCACAGAACTCCACGATGTCTGGGAACTAGAGGAGGTACAGAAAGAGTGTCAGGAGGAAAAAGGGGCAGCTCTTTGCTCAGGATCCAGCAGCACATGCCCAGACAGTAGCACAGGGCAAAAGAAAATTAGAGCCATGTTGCCTACCCATGAAACGGACTCCAGGCCCACCGTCCTCAGCCTGCAGGGACTGAGGGAAGGGAAGGGTTTGACTATCCGAGCATAGTCCGGCAGGATCGAACTGCCCCAGGATATTTCTTTCCACCCCCTCCTACAGAGGACTCAGATCTTCATCTGCGCAGGGTGCTCTGAAGAGGCTCTTGCAGAGCCCCCCAGGACCTGCCCTGGCCATGCACTTACGAACTGGCCCTCATCAATGCCGATGACCGCAGAGCCCAGTGCATCCTGGTACACGTCCTTGAGGAGGCAGGCTGGCAGGGCCTCCATCGTGCTCCTGTGGGGAAAGGAGGACAAGGGGGTGAGCCAGGCAGCCCAGCTGCGGGGCCCGCGGCGGGGGGTTCTCCTGCCCCAGGGTCTCACTTGTCGTGTGTGGAGACGCCCGAGGTGCAGTAGCGCGTGTCCTTGGCGTACTTCACCAGCAGGCACTGGTACTGAGCGAGCTGGAACCGCCGCACCCTCCGCATGAGCTCCGTGCTGCAAGAGACGGCCGTCAGCAGGCCCCGGGCCGCTCCCTGCCCCCCCCCCGCCATCCGCCCCGGGCCTACCTCTTCCCGGAGAACATGGGTCCGAAGATCACCTGGGGGCAGAACCACGGGGGTCAGCGGGCGAGAGCCCGTCTCGGCAGGGGCACCACGCAGGCAGCCCCCGGCCCTGCCCCCGATGGCTCTGGGAGCCTCGGCACCCCGCCCGCTGCTGGTGCCGCCCCACGACCCCCCGCAGCCCGCCCCACACCAGCCCGGCCACGCCATCACCCCCCACCGCCCGGGAACCCCCGCCCCGGCACCGGCCCGGCCCCTGCACCCCCGCTGCCCCGCTCGGTGCCGGCCCCACGGCGTCCTCGGGGCGTCCACCCGCTGCCGGTGTCAGCCCGCCCCGGTACCTGGATCTGCCCGCGCGGGCGGCTGGGTGAGCCGGGGTGGACGCCGGGCACCGTCAGGCAGTTCATGGCTGCGCCGGACGGACGAACTGGCCGCCCGCGCGCGCGTCTCTCCGCAGCGGTGCCGCGCCGGCCAATCCGGGGAGGCCTCATGCCCACGCGCCGCCGCGCCGGCCAATCGGAGGAGGGCTCGCGCCGCCGCGCCGCCGCGCCGGCCAATGGGGGCACAGGCGCGAAAATTCTTATTTCCCTCCGCACGTCCGCGCCGCCTTCCCGGCGTGCACCGCGCGCCCGCCTGCGGCCGGGACGCCCCTACGTCATCGCCCTGTCAGCCCGCCCGGTGTCCCCGGCCCGGCCCCGCCCCCCGGGCGGCCAATGGGAGAGGGCCGGCCCCGCCCGGTGCCCCGCCCCCGCCCCATGCCCCGGCCCCGCCTCCCGGGCGGCCAATGGGAGCGGGCCGGCCCCGCCCCGTGGCTCCGGCCCCGCCTCCGGGCGGGGGGAGCGGGGCCGCCGCGGCGGGCGCGGGGTCGGGACCGGGACCGGGGTCGGGATCCGGATCGGGATCGGGACCGGGACCGGGACCGGCCGCAGCATGGGGGGGTGGCGGGACATGCCCGCGGAGGTAGGGCCCGCGGGGCGGGTGGGGCGCGGTTCTCGCCCGGGCCGCGGGGCGGGGGTCTCGCCCGGCCCCCGCCGCCCCAGCGCCGCCGCCCGGGCGCAGCTGCCCGGCGCCGCAGCTCCCGTGCCCCCTCCGCAGGCGCTGGAGGAGCAGTACTCCCCCAGCCGCTGGTCCCCCCGCCTGGGCCGGGACACCGTCGTCCAGGCCCACATCGCGGCGACGGCGGCAGGTGAGGAGCGGGGCGGGGGGCGCCGGGGCCGGGAGCAGAGCGCCGGGAGCGGGGCTGCCGCTCGGGCGCGGCGGCCCCGGCCCCGCGGGCCGTGTCCCAGGCGCCGTGTCCCCCCGCCGCAGGAACCCAGCGGGCCCGGGCCGGCGCGCAGACCTCGCTGAACGTGCCCTACGGTGCCGGGGAGGGGGAGAGGCTGGACATCTATCTCCCCAGGGACCCTTCGGGGGGTAGGTGTCGGGCAGGCGGCGGGGGCGGGCGGGGCCGTGCCCCCCGCTCACCCCGGGCTGTGCTGCGCAGCCTTCCCGGTCCTGGTCTACATCCATGGCGGATACTGGCAGTGCCTGAGGTGAGGTGGGCTGTCGGTGAGGGCATCCCTTGGGAAGGGAGCCCCCCGGCCCGCTTTTACTGCCTCCCTTCTCCCTGCGCCCGGACTCGTTCTGGGTACTCCGTTCCGGTACTCCCAGCCGGCCCCAGGAGACCCCGGCCCCCGCCGCCTGGCTAGCTTCTCTTTCCCCCCAGTAAGGACGAGTCGGGATTCGCAGCCCCGCCGCTGGTGTCGCAGGGCGTGGCGGTGGTGGCGGTGGGTTACGACACAGCCCCCAAAGGTAGGTGCTGCCCAGCGGAGGTGGAGGCTGCCCGCGCTGGCCCCGCGCCCTCCCAGCTCTGCTCTCTGCCCAGGCCACATGGACGCCATGGTGCTGCAGGTGCGGCGCAGCCTCGCCTTCCTGGTGGAGCGGTACTCTGGTATCAGGTGGGCTGCACGCAGGTCCCGCGGTCCCCTCCACCCCACCACTATGGCCGCTGTCGGGACTTCAAGGCAAACCGTGCCTGCGTCATTCCCCGAGTGGTTTGATGCATGGGGGTGCCTGTGGCAGCAACAGGAGGGGGCAAACGAGCCCTGCGCTGTGACAAAGGCTTCGATGCCTCGGTCCGAGCCCTGGGCAACGCCTGTGACTCTGCTCCCTTGCCACTGCGCGAAGCGTCTGTCGATGGACCGGGAAACATGTCCAAGCTGCCGCATTTGGGCTGCGGTGCTTGCAGCTGTGCCGCCTCCTCCGCACGGAGCAGGGTGTTCCCAGGCAGCAGGCGCCGCGCTGTTGCTCCCTGCGCTGGCTCATGGCTCCCTCTCTCCAGAGGCGTTTACCTGTGTGGACACTCGGCAGGAGCCCACTTGGCAGCCATGGTGTTGTCCACAGACTGGACGGAATACGGAGTGGCGCCGGATATCAAAGGTAGCACTGCCGTGTCCAGGTGCAGGGGCTGAAGGAGAACTGGTGTCTGCACCTGGGACGAAGCCGTTTCTGCTACCCGTACGGGGCTGCGGGGGCTGTAGAGCTGAGGGACATGAGTAGCTCCAGCCGACTGCAGCCCACAGGCGCTGGGAGTGCAGAACTCTGTGCTCCTGGACAAGCTGCCCCCGGGGGTGTGCATGTCCTGTGCCGACCAGCAGCTCACTGAAGCCTGGGGATGTGGGCGCAAGAGGAGTTCCCACGCACAGGGCTGTGAGAGCGACCCGAGCTGCAGGGCTCCTCACCCGCTGGCACCTCTGCCTCCAGGAGCTGTGCTGGTGAGCGGCGTGTACGACCTTGAGCCCATCCTGCACACCTATGTGAACGACGCGCTGAACATGAGCCGGTGAGCCCACACGCTGCAGGGACAGCGACTGTGAAAGGGCACAGGCAGGCTGCGCGCACACATGGCTTTGGCCAGCGCAGCCTGCGGGCGAACGGCAGCAGCTCTGCAGCCTGCTCTGCCCCTGCCCGCACAGCCTGCCTGTGCTGCAGGCAGCTGACCTGGTTGCCTGGCTGGTGCACACAGCCAAGGACACTGGTGCTCTGCAGGCAAAGATGCCCTCTCTGAGCGAGGGGCTATGTCAGCTGTCATTGCGGTGTCTCCTCCAGGGAGGTCGCCCAGAGGAACAGCCCCATGCTGTGCATCACCCCAGCAGCGCCTGCAGCCTGCGAGGTGCTCGTGGCTGTGGCCCAGCACGACTCCCCGGAGTTTCGCAGGCAGTCGCAGGAGTACAGCCAGGTGAGCTCTGGGCACCACCCTGCCCAGCTCCGTGGGGATGCTGCTCCAGCCAGCCCACTCGGACCTGCTAAGCTGCGATGAAGCGCTTGTGTGCCGTATCAAAGCAGTATTTCTGCTGCTGCGGCAACGGCTGCTGTCGAAGATGACAGCGGCTCGGGGGAAGACGCTAGTCCTTGCTGAGCCATCATTCCTGCTACCCTGTCCAGGGCAGGTGGGGGTCGGGGTCCCTCCTGCCAGCGCTGCTTTCTCCGCAGGCCCTGCGTGCAGCCGGCTGGTCCGTCTCCCTGCTGGATCTTGCTGGCGTGGATCACTTTGACATCGTTGAGAAGCTGTCAGAGGAGAGCTATGTCCTCACTCAGGTAGGGGAAGAACTGTCCTCTCCTTGCTCTCTGAGCACAGCTAAGATCAGCAGCCCAGGAGGGCCGTGCCGAGGCGAGCTTCTCCTGCGTACCGGGGCAAGTGCGGAGCTGCGGCTTCGGGGCTGGCTGTCATCTCCAGGGGTGGAGGAGCAGGGCCAGGCACTGCTCACAGGGCTCGGTTCCTCATCCCAGGTGATTCTGAACATGATTTCAAGAGCTTGATGGCATATCGGGAGCAAACTGAGATGGGAACCACAGCCCTGTGTGGTGGTGACAGGCAGCCTGCGTGCACCCTGCCCTGCTGCCCTCCTCGCTCCAGCCTGCTCCAGCCCTCCTGCAGCCCAGGGTGGCTGCTGCCTCCGGACACTCTCTGTGCCCCCTTTGCTCCGTCCAGCCTGCAGCCGAGCCGGGGGGCTCGGAGCAGGGGAGCACCAGTTATCACTGGTTCTTGCCTGGGCTGGCATTCCATTGCTGGGGTGTTTTTGTCCATCCAGAGCACACAGGGCTGGCAGGCCTGCAGGGCTCGCTCTGGACAACTGGGTAATGAAGTTTGTTCCCTCAATTTCCTTTAAACTGCTTATTGCCAATACAAAATAAAATAGGAGTAACTGCTGCCTGGATGTAACTCTGCTTCCTGGGGAGCTGGGGCTGTGCTAAGCCGGTGAGTACACACTAGACGTGGCTGCTGCAGAGAGAATCTCGTCTCCCAGCACAGAGCTCCCATCCTGCTGCTGGGGTCTTCCGTGCCAGCAGCAGGGAGCACACCACTGAGCCTGGCCCAGCTCTTTGCACAGGCGAGGTTGGGGACTTGCCAACCAAGAACGCGACAGGCTCGGCGGGCAGGGAAGCCCGGAGAGCCCACCTGCGGCTGTGGGGAGGCTGTAGGACTGGGGTAATGCAAGCCTTTGGGGATGGGGATGATGGAGGACCACACTGGGGAGCTGTCTGGGCAGGGTGGGCCAGTCCTGACCAGATACCAACTTATGAGACGCTTCCACATCCTCAGGAGCACTTGTCAATGGGGACCTCTGGGCTGCGATGATGTCCCTGCTGCATGGTCAGGGGAGGAGCACACTTGGGAGAAAACATCCAGCACACCCACAGCACTGCCAGAACACATTTATTTTGTGCCCTGACAATCCCTTGGGATCTGTCTCCCTATCAACATCCTTGCACATGTGCGGTACGGCATGTGGCCTTTGGGGCGGGGGTGTCTGGCTCTGCTTTGGGGCGCTGTCTGCGGGACCCGAGTTACAGAAGCAGAGCTTCTGTAGAGGACTAGAGGGTGCTCTGAGGATGTGTTTGCTGGGTGACTACTGAGATGGGGACGCTGGCTCGGAAGGGTCTGGGTGGCGGTGTGAGATGTGGGCTCCCCTCTGTCCCTTCGGCCATGTCTGTGAAAGTGCTACCTCCTGGGAGGTGCGGTGCTCCCACTGGGGGGGTGGGCTGGGGTCTCCCCAGGGCTGGGCTCACGCTGGTTTGCAGGGCTGCGCGTGGGGCTGGGTCTTGTGCTGCAGCTGGTTGGGAACATGCCTGGAGCACGCTGTGGCTGGTCCCAGCCCCTTTGCGACTGGCTGCTAGGACAGGCCTGGGATAGCCGCCCCAGCCCCCCAGCTTGCCTGCAGCACCCGGAGGGGGGGAGACACCTGCGCCCGGGCTGGGGCTGGGGGTATGCTCAGGCTCCCCCCGTGCTCGGAGGAGTCGGGTGCAGTCCCAAGGCCAGCTTCTCCTGGCACTTCCTGGCCACAAACTCCAGCTTGTTCCTTGCGAGCTCGGTGTCGTGGGCTGAGACGTCGCGGTGCCAGACTGCACGCACGGTGCGTGCCGACCAGGGGAACAGCAGGACGCTGACAGCCTGGCCGGTCTCGGCCAACTCCTCCTCGCTCACTGCCCGCAGGTGCTCGCAGAGCTCTGCAGGGGACGGCCAGCCCCCCCTGATGCTCACCATCACGATGTTTGTCTCCACCGCCGCGAGGCTGACAGCGAAGAGGGGCGAGTTCAGCTCCTGGATGCCTGTGGGAGGCAGGGGCGGTAGGCTGCGAGCCCGACTTCCCAGGGGAAGAGGCTGCAGCACTGCCCAAGCCCTGCCCCAGGTCCCGGCCGAAGGAGGGCCCTTTGCCTTCCCCCCCAAGCAGCACCAGGGCCACTGTGGGCACCGGTGGGGACAGGCACGGCACTGTCCCAGCACTCCAGCCAGGCAGGGACCCCACCAGCATCCTTGCCTGGCTGGAGATCCAGCACAGCTGCCCCGGGAAGGTGCCTGCGCTGCTGTTACCCCCAGCAGTGCCGGGTGGTACTGGGTACAGTGAGCCTAGCTGGCGAGGGGGGGGATAAGGCTGGGCCCACACCGAGCTGTCGGGCAGGGCAGGACCCGGCTGTGCAGCAGCGTGTGGAAGCCTGCATGGCCGGGCAGGGGGAGCGGCATCAGCCTGCAGGCGCCTGTACCTTCCAGTGTGCCGAGGGGCCCCAAGATACCTTCAGCAAAGCGTCGGGCATTGTCGTGGTCTCTGCGTAGCGTCGCCTCCGCATGCTCCAGCCCGAGGCGGGCAGCGGCTGCCAGCACGCCTGCCTGCCGCATCCCGCCGCCCAGCAGCTTCCGCACACGCCAGGCCTCAGCAACAAACTCCCTGCATCCAGCCAGCACTGCGCCGGCTGGGGCCCCCAAGCCCTGCGGAGCCACCAGAGGGGTGACCCGAGCTGCCCCAGGGGGCTGTGCGTACCCCTCCTGGAGATGTGCTCAGGGATGCCCCAGCCTGCAAGCTGGGTGCTCAGCCCCCAAACAAGGGCATGGCCCCAGCTTGTGCTGGTCCCATCTGGCCCCAGGGACCCCCTCCCCACACGGGCACACCTTGGAGAAGCACAGGGACACGGAGTCGCAGTGCTGGGTGATCTGAGCCGGCTTCACATGCTGGGCCACTGCCGCGTTCATCAGCCGTGCTCCGTCCATGTGCACCCGCAGCCCATAGCGGTCAGCGAGCCCACGGATCTGGGGGGAGGCAGAGAAGGAGCTGGGCCAGGGGGGACCCCTGGAGGCACCGAGCCCGGTGGGGTGGCTGGTGCCAACACGAGCTGTGCTCCGAGCTCCTCGGCAAAGCCCTGGCACCCCTGCGGTGCCATCCTACCAGGTCCGGCTGCCTGTGCCCTGCCAGGGCTGCTGCCAGCCACTGGCTCCTACCTGCTGGAGGTAGGTGAGGGGCAGTGCCCGCCCCCCCGCTGAGCTGTGCGTGTTCTCCAGGCAGATGAGCTCGGGGCGCGGGTGGTACCGGCTGCCGTGGGCCTCGCGGATGGCCAGCTCCAGCTGGTCCAGGTCGAAGGTGCCGTCTGGCAGGTCCGGCAGCGCCTGGGAGTGGACGCCAGCAACCTTGCGCCCAGGGCAGGGTAGAGAGCAGAGCTGATGGGCAATGGTGGCGGCGCATGGGGGGCCCGGCCCTCTGCCCCGCCGTCCCCTCCTGTCCTGCCTGCCCCAGGCTGTGGCTCGGGGCGATCCGGGTGACCCTGCGCCCAGCCCGGCCCCGGCAGCCAGTGGAGGGCAGCAGCAAGCCGCCCTCCTGCCCCTGCCTGCGCTGCCGGTGCCACCGGGCCCCGCCAGCCCGGGCCGCAGCCCGCCGGCCCGCAGCACCCACCTGCGCAGCCCCGCCGTGCTCGTGGAGGTGCAGGTGGGCGTCCCGGCCCAGGAGCAGCTGAGCGCCCCGGCGCTGGCAGTGGCACATCACTGGGAGCGAGAGGGGCCGTGAGGGAGGGGGCACCGCGGGCAGCGGGTGCGGGAGGGTGGGCAGGCTCGGCCGGGGGGCCCAGGGGCTGCCTGCGGTTTGTGGGGCTCTGGCGCGCGAAGGCTGGGCACGCAGCACAGCGGCCCCGCAGCAGCGCGGCCTCCTGCGGGCACGGGGCGCCCGCTCTGTCCCCGGAGGCACTGGGGCTGTTGGACCAGGGCTGCCCATAGCGGGTGGAGGTGGGGGAGCGGCTGGGGGGGCACGGCCTCCCCTCCCTGGTGCGTGCACATAGCTGGGGCTGGAGCGGGGCCCAGGCTCGTGCACAGTGGACCCCCGCTCACAGGAGGGCAGGAAAGTGAGGCGGGCGAAGGTTAACGGAGCAGAGCAGAGTCCAAGCACGGGATGGGGATGAGCAGACCCATGCTGGCAGCTGCTCAGCAGCGTGAAGCGGGGAGCTGCTCCGGGGTCCATGCAGGGTTGTGCTGCCACAGATTTGAGGTGGAGGGGGCCGAGGAAGGGGCGAGGAGGTGCACCCAGACCAGAAAGGACCTGCTGCCCACAGCTCTCCCTTGCGGTCATCCAGGCAGCTTCCCGAGCAGAAGCAGGGCTCTCCTCGGGACCCCGGGGACGAGTGGGGCTGTTCTCGCCCTCTGCATCCTCCGCGGGATGGGGCCATAACCTGCCTCTCGGTTTGTGACCCGGCCGCCCCGGGGGCGCGGGGAAGGAGGGCTGGGCGCAGCCCCGGCACTCACCCGCGATGAGGTTCGCCATCGTGGCCGTGGGCACAAAAAGAGCCTCCTCCATCCCCAGGACCCCTGCGGCCAGGCGCTGCAGCTCTGCAGGGGAGAGAAGCATGAAGGTCCTGGGGGGGGGTCTGCCAGCCCTGGGGGAGCACGGGGGGGGGCGGTCGGGAACCTCACATGTCCAGGCTGCCGCCCCCAGCCCCTCCCAGCCCCCCAAGGCCCCCCAGCCCCGGAGAAGTCCCGCTCTGGGCTCCCCATCCCGGCTGCCCCCTGGGCTGGGGGGGGCTGCAGGCAGGGACCCCACCGCGGGGTACGGCCCCCCGCCTCTGCCGGGCCCCCGGCCGCGGGGGGCCCGTCCCCGCCGCCCACCGTTGACCGTCGGGTCCTCCCCGTAGTCGTCGTCGCCCACGGCGGCGCGGGCCATGGCGCGGCGCATCCCCGCGCAGGGCCGCGTCACCGTGTCGCTCCGCAGGTCCACGGCGCGCGGCGAGCGCCCAGCGGGGCGGGGGGGGCCCTGCGGCTGCACGGCCCCGGCCCCGGCCCCGGCCCCGGCCCCGGCCCCGGGCAGCCGGCCCCGCCGCAGCGCTGCGCCCGCGCCCCGCGCCGCCAGCATCGCCGGGACCGCCCCGCCGCAAGGGCTCCCGGGCCTCTGCGGGCGGGGCGGGACCGGGATCGGGATCGGGATCGGGATCGGGGTCGGGATGGGGATCGGGATCGCCCGGCCGGCCCCGGCCCCCGCCCGGTCCCCGTCGCGGGCGGGGCTGGGGCTAGCACCGCGGCCGTGGGCCGCACGACCCGCAGGGACGGCTGGACACGGGGCAGCGGCTCCTGCGTGGGCGCCGAGCACGTCCCGGGGCTGCCCCCGCAGCGCGGCCCCCGCATCCCTCCCCATCCCTCCATCCCGCCTCTGCCCTACCGAGCCACGGTGCGGGGGCAGGCGGAGGCGCTGGGCGACACGGGTGGGTGCTGCCCCTGGCCCCCCGGCCCCGGGCCTGCCGCGGCCCCTCGCTTTGCCGGGAGCGCCCGTCCCGGGCGTGCTGCTGGAGGGAGCGCTGGCATGAGGCCGTGTGTGCCCGCTCGGCCACGGCTCCGCGGGGAACCACGACTCTTTACACAGGTCCATGGCGCCGCGTGCTGAACAGCGATGGCTCCCGCCATGCTGCTTCCGCTGCCGGCAGGGACGGCGCGGGGTGACCTTGCTGCTGGGAATCGGCTCCAGCCTCTGGCTGCGTCTGTCCTGGAAACAGCTGACATGCCATCCTGTGGCACCGCGGGCAGGCACGTACTGCAGCAGCACTGGTGTCAGCTGTGGGCAGCTCCACAGCTCTCAGCACTCTCTGCCTGCACAAGGGAGGGGGCCCACGGGTATCTGGCTCCTGCCAGAAATCCCCGCTGCCACCGGAGCAGGGGGGCACATGCCCGGCGCAGCAATGAGACCCTCCACCTTCCCCCCGTTGGTCTGGACCGGCTGGAGGCTGGTGATGCCCCGTGGGGCAGACCCGTCCCACAGCCACGGGGCTCTGCTGGGAGAGCCTGGGCCGTGCCCCCCTGGTGCTGCAGGCAGGGAGGGGGGCACAGCTCTGCAGCACTCGGCACCTCTCCTGGCACTTGCAGGGGTTGCAGTGGGGCAGGTGCATTCGGGTGCCCCCTTCCCCTCGGGGGCCACATGCTGCCTGGCCCCCGCCTGCCCGGTGCTTCTCCCCTCGCACGTGCCGTGCCGCTGCCTCCCTGTGCACACAGCCTCCCTGACATCCCCGATCCAGCCGCCTGTGCCACGGCCACCGCTATGCTGCTGCCTTCCTCCTCCCTCCGCCATGTGCCACCACAGGGCCCCGGCCCCCCCAGCCCTCCCCCATCCGAGAGCCCCCCGCAGCTGCCCCGGCTGGCTGCCTGCATGCCTGCCACCCTGCCTGCAACCCTGCACGCGGGGCCTCATCACTACCTCCCGCTGCAGCCCGCGCTGTCAGCCCTGCAGATGAGTGAGCCATAAACAGTCCTTCATGGAGACGTTTTTCACACACAGGGCCACATGTTAACAGTTTTTCTTTATTTACTGCCTCCATTTCCTCTTTGTTCCAGGAACTTGTCCTCCAACTTCAAGCTGCTCATGATTAGGCAAAAAGGCCTCTAATCTCCCCGATCTGATTTACCGTCACTGAGAGCAGACGCTTCCCGTTACTGGCCCTGGACCTGGGAGCATGGACAGCCGAGCTCTGCCGGCTGCTGAGCCGAGCCTCTCCTCCCCAAAGCTGCCCCGCTGCACGCGCTGCCTTCCCAGCAGCTTCCTCTTCCAGTAAGCGCTGGGCAGCCCAGCTGGTCACGCCGCAGGTGAAGGGCTGGGGGGGGAGTGCAGCCATCCATCGGGCCCTGGGCTGGGGACCCCACCGTGTCTGGGGCAGCTGCCCTGGGGCAGGGCAGGCTCCGGAGCCGCTCTCTGCTCCTTTGGGAAGGGCTGGATGGCTGGAGCATCCCTGGGCTGTGGCCTCCCCAGCTGCTTGCTCACCTGCTCCCACTGCTCCCAGCGGGGGTAGCAGGGTGGCCCTGGGGTGCCCCACGGGGCTGCGGGCTGGCTGCAGTGCTGTGTCCGGTGAGGGGAGAGCACCCGTTTCAGCGTTCTGCTGAATACTGAGGACCCATTTCTCGTTTCAGCGCCTGCAAGTGCTGCTTTCGGAGACCTGAGGGGCTGGCTCAGGGCTCTGCATGGCACTGCCCCCCCCATCAGCCCGGGTAGGGCCTGGGGTCTGTGGCCACGCAGGGGGCTCCTTCGCTGGGAGGTGGCCACATCCTTCGCAGGACCTTGCAGCGTGGCAGGACCTCCTCCGCCCTCCTCCGCGGAGCCCCGTGTCCTGCCAGCCCCCCCGGGGCATTTCCCCGGGGCTGTGGGCTGGGAGCTGCCTCAGGGGTCTCCCCAAACACAGCAAACCCCCCCGACCACACGGGGCCCAGCAGGGCCTTGGTGGGGGCTTGGTGGGGCCAGCATCGGGGCCCGCGGGAGGGCTCGTGGCCACTTGCGGGGCTGGCTGAGCCAAGGCCGCAGGCCTGTGGGCAGCGGGAGGGCAGTGCCGACGCCTGGCTGGCGGCTCGGCGGGGGCTCGGCCAGCGGCTGGGGGGGCTCGCCCGGGGGCTCGCCCGGGGCCGGGCTGTGCCGCGGCTCCCGCAGCTGCCACCTGCCAGCGCCGGCCACCAAACGTGCGGCCGCGGTGGGCTGAGCTCATGCTCCAGCGGTGCCTCCCCAGGGCTAAAATTAGCAGCCGAGGCCCGGCCGGGGAGCGGAGCCCGGGTCCCGCCGGGAAGATCGGGTTTCCCCCCGCCCTCCCTGCCACAGGTCTGGCAGCTGCCGGGGCGATTCCCGGAGCCGGCCGGGCTCCCCCTGCCCCTGGCCCCACAGGCAGCCCTGGGAGCAGCCGCTGCCAGGCCCTGCCCGCTCACCCGGCTGCACGTCCCGGCCCCCCAGCCATGGGGCTGGGCCCCCACGAGCATCCCCTCTGTGGGTGCCTCAGGGGGAGCTGTGGGCCTGGGGGAGGCCAGCATGGCTGTGCCTCCTTGGCCATCGCGGGGCTGGGGCCAAGCCGCCTGCTCTCCAGCACACATGGCTGCCCTGGGGACAGGGCTGGTCGCCGGCGCTCTGCTCCCAGCAGAGCCAGCGGGCTGCGGGCCGGGCGGGGGCTGCGGGCACAGGACTAACTGGTGGCACAGGCGGTGCCATGGGTGTCTTGTGACGGGCGACTGGGGCTGGCCGCAGAGCCTGGTAGCGACCGCACAGCATTCGCCATGAGCTTGAGGGTGTTTTCCTCCTGAGCTGCCTTGGCCCCGTGGCCACACTGCTTGCGCTGCGGGCTGCCATAGCTCGTCCTGTGGGCTGGGGCTGGCTGGTCCGGAGGGCCCCACTCCCACCCAGGCAGGGGGGAGCCACCATCAATCATCCCTGGAGGGGTAGGAGCCACGGAGCCAAGTGATTTCCTACTGTCGGGAACCATGGAGCGATGCCTGGAAGTGCCGGGACGTGCTGGGCTCCTGGCTCAGCCTGCCAGGGTCACAGCCAGGCCTCCAGCGTGTCGTGCCATGCCGCGGCCAGTGCCAGGCCACACTGGGGGTGGAGGCGGCGCTGAGGGACGGGTGCTGCCCGCTCTGCCAGCCCCAGCCCACCGCTGTCCCAGGGTAACGGTGCCGTCGGCATGTTGGGCCCGGGCTCCTTGGGGCGTGCCCCGGCGGCTGCTCGCACACGTGGCATCCAAACCAGCCTGAACCCAGGACAAACGCTCGACGGCCCCGTTGGGACGCACCGGGCGGGCACTGCCGCCCCAACCCTGTGGGGTGGAACTGCCCGGAGGAGGCCGGCGGTGCCGGCCAGTGCGCGGTGAGGTTCGGCTGCGACGGCCGTCGCCGTGGCCCGGGGCCGGTAGGTGCCCCTGGCACAGGGCACGGCGGGCAGAGCCCCGAGCCGGGCAGCGGCTGGCGGCGCTGGTCCCTGGGCTGGTCGCGGGACCACGGGCAGGGCCTGCACCGGGAGTGCTGGAGCGGCCGGAGCGCGGACCCGGAGCTGGAGCCCGGCGGATGCTGCCGGTCCCCGGGGCTGCGGCCGGACCGGCCCGCGGGAGCGGAGCGGAGGGGACGGGAGGGGAGGGGAGGGGAGCTGGCGGGAGGCGCGGTGCCGCCCGGTCCCCCCGTCCCCAACCTGCCGGGGCTGCTCGGGTGACCCCTCCCTCCGCCGGCAACAACTTTTCCAGTAAAACCACCGCAGAAATCCCGGCTTCCCGACAGGCCCGCCCCTCGGCCGCCGGGGGGGCGCGGGCCGCCCTTAACCCTTCCCGGCCCGGCCCCGCGGCCGCCCGGGGCCCCCCGCGCTGCCCCGGCCGGCGGCTCCGAGCCCAGGGCCGGGCGCCCCGCGGAGCTGCGCAGGGGGCTCTGGCCGCCCGCCCCGGGACAGCGGTGCACCCGCTCCCCGGGGCTCGGGGGGGTCCCGGGGGCGGCAGGATGGCCGTGCTGGAGCAGCCTGACCCACCGCGCACGGGGGAGGTGGGTGGGAGAGAGCTGGCACGGACCCCCGCCCCAGGAGGCCTCTGTGCCCGCATCCTGCCCAGCTGTGGTCCGGCCGTGCTGTGGGAAGGGACCCCCAAGCTCGCAGTGCCAGCGGTGCAGCGGGGTTTCCTTCTCAATTGCAGCTGTGGCAGAGGGAGCAGGGACTCAACCTCACCGTGGGGCAGAAGGAGCATCCCGAGTACTGAGGAGACGGAGAATGGTCTGGGAAAAAAGCCCCTCTCCAAGGGGGACCCGAGCACGGCCTGGCCCCTGGGGCTGCGGGGCAGAGGGGCAGCCGGGGGTTGGGTCCCCAGCTGGGATGGGGGGATGTCCCCGGGCGAGCAGGAGCGATGTGCTGCGTGGGGCTGGGCAGTGCTGGGAGCCGGCTCGCGGGACATGCGGCCTGAGCCCCTGCTCGCAGTGGGTGCCTGCAGCTGGGTCTGGCCACGGCTCAGAGGTGTGGGTCCCTGGGTGGAGGTGTGGAGGGCGGCTGGGCTGCTCGACAAGAATGGGGAGAGGAGACCACTGCAGGCGGGTGAAGAGGAGGGAGCAAACCACAGCCATGCTCTCGGTGGATGGGATGCAGTGGCTTCGGCTGCGTGTGGGCAGATCAGGGTTAGACCCATAGGACGCACCCTGCAGCGAGGAGTGGTGCAGGGGTCTGGGTAGGTCCTCTTACTCCTGAGCCCTGGTGCCGGGAGCAGCTCTCGGGGGCAGCCTGGGAGAGCACCGCTGCTGGCGATGGCTCTGGGCTGGGTGCCTGTGCCGGGTCAGCAGCCTTTCCCCAGAGCCCCATGGGGCCGCTCCTGTCGGGCGGGCAGAGCCGGGCTGGCC
Source organism: Gavia stellata (assembly GCF_030936135.1). Lineage (NCBI taxonomy): Eukaryota > Metazoa > Chordata > Aves > Gaviiformes > Gaviidae > Gavia > Gavia stellata. The sequence continues at coordinate 14,132,741 of NC_082615.1, read as the reverse complement.
GGGCACCGTGAGCCGGGGCTCTGTGCTGGGAGCTGTGTCAGGCCGTCCCTGGCCATGCCCTGCCTGCTGCCAGCCCTGGACCCGCGCGGGCTGCTGCACTGGGTGAGCCAGGGCTGAGGTAAGTGCTGTAATTGTTTTCTCTGTGGCCCAAGATGAATAATTGAGAGGTCTTTGAGGAGAATTAATTAGCCCTTTTATTGGCAGTAAATGCTTTTCTCCAGATGATGAAATAGATCCTGAGCCACACATGGGGCAGGCGGATGCAGGTCGCTGAGGCTGCTCCGGAGCTTGCCGGTCCATGAGCCAGCCATGCCAGTGCCCCATGCCCGCTGCAGGGCAGGTGTGCCGGCACCGGCTCCCACAGCCTCCCGGCAGCCCCGTGTGCCCGGAGCTTGCTGTGCCCACAGCCAGCGCTCTGTGCGGGGAACCTGGCATGGGTGGGAGCAGGGAGTACCAAGGAGCATGCAGGATCCAGCTCCTTCCAGGCTGCTCTGCACAGGGTGGACTGGCGAATCGCTCTGGAACAGCCCTGGCCAGCCCTGGCAGAGCTCTGCCCCACAGCATGGCATGGCATGGCACGGCACAGCACAGCAGGGCTGATCAGTGGCCCTGGGCAGAGGGGCAGGAGTGAGCCACGAAGCTCCTTGGCTGCCTGAAGCTGTCAGCTGAGCAGTGCCACCCTTCTGAGCCAGTCCTCGGTCACCCATTGATGGCACCCCATGGGTGGCAGCCCAGTGTCCCTCCCAACAGGGACATCAGCTACTAGTGCCGCTGTGGTGGTGCAAGGAGGGCAGACCCTGGGGCTGCAGCGTGGGAGCCCTCTGCGCCCCACCGTGCCCCTGTGGCTTCCCACTCCCTCCCGGCTCACAGCCTGTCCTGGGGGCTCCCGCCCTGTGCAGACCCCGCTATGTCCCCTTGTGTCTTCTTGTGGCTGCCAATGTGGTGCCAGCTTGGGGCTTGTGGCCTGCACCTCCTCCTCCTTCTCCTCCCCCGGGCATGAGGGGAAGGGCCCTGCATGGCCAGAAATGCTTAAACAAGGATTTCCTTGTTGCTGCACGAGCTGTTTGCCTTGCTCCCAGGCCAACCGTTAATGAGGTTTGGCAGGAGGCACTGGCAGCCCCAGTCATTGGATTTCTATAAATCAACCTGGTGCTAATGCGTGGGGCTTGCTGGGATGGAGCTGCTCGGCCTCAGTGCACGGGGACCGCAGCCCGCAGGCGGCTCAGGGCTGGGATGGAGCTGCTCAGCCTCTGTGCATGGGACCGCAGCCTGTGGGCTCGCCAGCGCTGCGTGCAGCAGATGGGAGGCTGAGCGCAGGCGTCCCAGCCTGCGGGACTGGGCTTGCTCTGTGACACTGAGGCATGAACGTCCCCCAGGTTTTGGGGTGGTTGGATGAGCCGCGCCCGGATTCAGGGGAATGCTGGGCTTGGCAGCTGCAGCCCTGTGGGGGCCATGGGAGCCCCTCTGGGCCAGGAGCGGCTCCTTGGGGAGTTGCAGGCAGCCCCTGGGCGTGGAGCATCCTGGCAGGGCGGAGAGGGGTGGGGGCCGAGGGGGCCGTGGCTGTTTCCCAGCAGGCAGGTCAGAGAGGCCCCTTCGGCTGTTTGTTTCCAGGAATGGTAGAAAGTGTAAAGCAAAATAAAGCAGCTTCCCACAGCCGAGGTCCTGCTGTGTCCTGATCCGTCCCCACATCCCCCACCTCCCTTCCCCCAGAGCCGGAGAGGCTGTTGCATGCTTAGAGCGCTGGCCTGCCTTGGGGTGGGGGCCGTGGCTGTGCCCCCCACACCGGGCATGCCGCACACCCTGCGTCCCCCTGCCCCCGGGGCAGCCTCAGGCATGCAAAGCAGGGCAGGCAAATTACCCAGCCCTCCGGGAAGCATCGCTGCAGCTGTGGCTGGTGGCTACCGCACGGTGGCTGGCCCCTGCCGGGAAGCAGCGCCGTGGTGGCAGGGCCTGCACGTGGGCCCTTTACACCAAAGCTGCCTGCAGCAGATGTGCCCAGCTGCTGCTGGCACAGGGAGGCTGCAAAGGCTGCGAGTCCTGTGACCCCCACGTAGCGCTGGGCTGCCCTGCCCCACCTGGCTGTCCCTTCCCTGCCCAGGACACTGGCCGTGCCCAGTGGAACCTCGCTGGGATGCCCAGAGCAGGGCACGGAGGGGATTCGCATCGAGAAGGGCCTCTGGGAATGGCCTCTCACGCATTTGCTCCCAGCAGCCTTGTGTCCAGGAAAGGAGGTGCCGGGAAGTGGGACCTGTTATCTCTGGTTTCCCACAGCGATGCGCTCGCCTCACCAGCGCAGGCCCTGTGGGGCTGCGGGCAGCTGGCTATTTGCTCTCCTCACCTGCGGGACGGTTTGTTTGGGGAACCGGCACAGCCTGTCCCCCCCACGCTGCGCTCACCACGGTGCAGCTGCTGCAGCCGCAGCCTGGGCTGGGGCTCACTTTCACTTGCAGGGGCTCCTGCCGGGGTTTGTCTGAGCCCCCTCACCTCTCCCACATGCCAGCCACCGTGTTCCCCTGCTCTGGCCCCCAGGACTGGCCGCGGGGTGCCAGCAGAGCCCAGGGCAGAGCCCCCCGGGGGAGCAGGCTGGTTGGGCAGCAGAGGCTTTGAGTGAAAGAGGGGGCTGCGGGGCTGGGCTCAACTCTGCCCTGGCTGTGGGAATTGGTGGGGCTGAGGCTCAGGGGAGGCCATGACGGGGGGACGTGGTACGAGTCCGTGCAGGCAGGGCCTGCAGTGGGATGCTGGAGAGAGCGGGGCCAAAGCCAGAGCAGATGCTGGGTCCTGGCAGGCTGGGCTGGGCGTGGGGCAGGGGTAGCCCCCGCTCCGGCAGCCCCCTTTACTGCAAAGCCACCGGGAAAGTGGTGAGGCTGTGCCGGGCGGCTGGCCTGGGGAAGAGCCGCCACTCTCAAAGGTGATGTTTCAGTTCCTGCTCTGAGTGTGCTTCCCCCCTTATCAAGAAACCCCTCTGCTCTCGCTCTGAAAGAGAGTTTCTGCAGCGTGTGGAAACCGAGAGAAACCCCAGCCTCGTCACGGCCCCACCGACCAGCTGGGTTCCTGTGGGGTCACGACTGGCAGCCAGGAAAGCCCCAGCCCTCAGCCCCTTGCCTGCCTCCCCTCCAGCCGTAGCCTGGCCCTGGGGCTGCAGCAGCCCATGCCGGTCAGCAGTACAGCAGGATGGCACTGGGATGGCGGCGGGGCCAGCGGGCGGGTGTCTGCTGGGAGCTGCCCCTCCATCTGCGGCTGCATGCCTTTGCCCCGCCGGCATCCCCCACTCCACTCCCGACAGTTTGGGGTGCCGCCAGCGCTAATGGGGGTGGGATGTGCCTGCTCAGGCAGAGGGAAGGTGCTGCTGCTGAGCCACTGCGCCCGCTGCAGCTGGGACCTGCCAATTCCCCTCTGTCGGCACGTGCTTGGGGGTGCGAGTGCAGCTGGGGGCTCCAAACTGCAGCGGACCGCTGCAGCGACTGCCCGCCAGCAGCCGTGACCACGTGGTGCTGAGCTCAGGTGGCACCGGCGAGCCCACAGTTCTGTGGGGACCCACTTATGGCTGGGGCAGCCATGCGGGGCACTGGGGTGCGCAGCTCTGTGGGTTGGGGCACCGGCACCATGCTGGAAACCCAGGCTCGTCCTGGCCCCCTTGCCGGCTGTGGTGGCTCCCAGGGCCCCACTCCTCGCCTTGGGTGGGGACCCTCCCTGCTGGGATTGCCTGTGCCTGCGCCCCTCGGCAGCTGCTGCGGCTGCGAGGCCGGGGCCGGGAACAGGAACCCTGGCGGGAGGTTGTGCAAGGAGGAGGCACCCGGACGGCCGGGAGGGCACGGCGGCCACGGCCCTCTGCCGTGTCGAAATTCCACGCTCTTACAGAAAAGCCCCCGGGCCGAATTCCTGACAGGGGTGATTCATCTCCCGCTGGAAGAGATGACTTTGCCTCTCCAGTAAACCCTCTTCAGCCCAGCAGACGAAAGGGGCAGCGAGTGCTGCTGTGCCCTCGCTGCCACCAGCACCCGCTGCGGGGTGACGGGGCTGGCCTGACCCCGCGGGCTGTGCTGGGGGTGCCGGGCACGCTGAGGAGGGCCGGGGGCAGCAGGTCCTGAGAGCTGTTGGGCGGCGGAGCAGTGGGCACCACGCACAGAACAGCCTCCCGGGCTCCCGTCCCCGCGGGGCCTCTCCTGCCCCGGCTGCTGCCCGAACCTGGCGCAGGCCAGTGCCTCGTCCAGGTGCTTTTGGGGGACTGTCCCCCACCAGCGAGAGCACGCGGGACAGCCCTTTCCAGGAAGCGTGTGCGAGGGCAGCCAGGCTACAGAGTTCCCGACAGCAGCTCTGGTTTTAATAACAGCAAATCAATGGATGCCCGATTCCGGCCAGAGCAAACTCCTGCGCTTCCTTCCCCGGCCTCCCCAGCCAGTGGCTTCCCTGCAGGGCAGAAACGGCCAGGATGGGAGCCCCAACCCTGGCGACTGCACGTGCGTTTCCAAGTGCCAATGGCCCACACCTGCCTACCCTGCCTGCTTCACTGCGCCCCGGTGCGCTGCCTGCACCCCAGTCCTGTCTGTCTCTGCTGCGCCGTGCGGGGAAGGGATGGGAGAGGAGATCGGGGGTCCTCGCAGCCCCTGCCCAGCGCCAGGCTGTGCTCGCGCCCTGCACCCAGCGCAGGTTCTGCCGGTGGGGCTGCTCCCTGGCTGGGCATTCCCAGCTGCTCCCGGCTGCTGCCTCCCCCAGCCCCGTGCTGTGATTCAGCCCCCCTTCCCCGCGGGGTTTGCACAAACCTCCCTGCTCTCTTTGTGCTTGTTTTGAGAACAGATTAGTCATGGCTCTTAGCTGGCTTCCAGCAAACTGCACAACAGCACCATGGAAAAACGAGAACAGCAAAGTGATGACTCAGCAGGGCTCACACTCCCGTCCCTTGGGTGCCAACTGTCCCCTGCTCCTGCACAGCCCCAGGCCCTGGTGGGGACCACCCAGCATATGCGGCAGCCGGGCCAGGGCAGGCGGGTGATGTGGGGAAGGAGAGCCCAGGGGCAGCGCCTGCCTGGAAGCAGCAATGGGCGAGCCCAGGCTGGGAAGGTGCTGGCTGGGCGGGATGCTGGGTCCCTGGGGGTTACAGGCCCTTGAGCACAGCCTCTGCCCCGTCCCTGAGCCCCCTCCTGTGCCTGGCGAGTGGGGGCTCTCCTCCGCCCCGCCAGCACCTCGCTGCCCCAAGCCCTCCCTGCTGCTTGTCGGCCAGAGCATCCTGCTGCTGGCAGCTCCAGCTCAGCGCCCCGGCAGGGCTGCGAAGGCACAGGGGCTGCCGCGGTGCAGAGAGGCTGCTGGGCTCCCACTGGGCGGCAGCTCCGCTCCCCAGAGCCGCATGGCTGGGGATCCCTGATCTTGCGGGCTCAGCAGGCACCCCTGGGCGCTGGGGCCCTCCTTGCTGGCACCTGCGTGCGGCGCCGTGCCAGTGACAGGAACTCCTGGGGCGGGCCCTTACCGTACCTCACACCTCACTCTGCAGCCCTTTATTGCCCTCCCTTGGCCGGCTGCCCAGCGGCACGGCGTGCTGCCAAGTCTCTGTGCCAGGTGGCTTATCGTGATCCCATGGTGCTGGACACCAACTGATGTCGGCTGCCAGGGATGAACAATGTAATTGCTGGAATTACAGTAAAGTGCTCCCATTCCCACTCGTTAAATGCTGAGACGGGGCCCTTGGGTCCTTCTAGGGAACATCTGCTCCAGCTGTGCCCTCTGCCAGCTGCACGTTCCGTCCTTGCCCAGTGTGGTGCCACCTCCGCCTATTGCCCCCAGCCCGGCCGGTGCAGGCTGGAGCTGCTCTCTGTCAACGGGCCCCGGGAAAGGCACAGCCCACCAGGCTTGGGGGGACCTTTGAGCCCCCCGGCATCGTGCACCAGTGGGGAGGGGCCAGGTGGGCAGGGACGGCCTGGGAGCAGCAGCACCAGCCCTGCGGACGCAGGCTCCAGTGCCTGGGAGCCCCGTCCTCAGCCGTGTGTGCGGCGTTGCCACTGCCTTCTCCTGCACCGGGGCCAAGGCCAGGGCTGATGCGAGGCCAAGGGATGCTCCAGGGCTGGGGTTTGGCACCTGCCCACAGCTGCTCTGCCAGGGTCATCCAAGGACTCTGCACTGTGCTGGGTAAACACACCCAAGGCAGCTGGCGGCCCGCTGCCCGGAGCACCCACGGGGACCTCCTGTGACGTGCTGACGTGCTGTCAGCGTGCTCGTGCCCAGCAGTGACCATGGCCGGCGGCAGGTGCCTCGCTGCTCCCTGTGAATGCAGGTGCAAAAGCAGTGCAGGCCCGGGCTGGGGTTGCTGGCTGGGGAGCAGGAGAGGGCTGACCCCAGGGAGGGCACAGGATGGGGTCTGCCCGCGTGCTGGCACCCTCAGCCTACCCTGGGCATGGCCCTCCCGGGGACGGCACAGGCGGCGCTTGGCAGCGGGACCCTCCGGCCCCAACGCAGGGGCAGGGCTGGGGCTGCAGGATGTGGCCCACCGCTGTCTGCCCACCCAGCAGCCCCGGCACTGCTGGCGCTGGGCTGCTGCTCCCTCCACCTTGGCCGTGTCCCCAGCCACGGGACAGGGCGGGGGGGGCCTGCGGCTGCCATTGCCACAGCAACGCGGCTTTGTTTGAAACCTTCCTCTGAAATGTCAAGACTTTCTCTGGGCTCCAGCTGCCACTGCCGGGATGAAAACTTCCTCCCAGGCTGTGGAAATGCGCCGGGGGGGTTTTCCACTCTGAACGTCCGCCTCCGCGTGGGCAGCGAGAGCTGTGCCCTGCACCGTGTGGCCAGTGGTCGCAGGGTGCAGGACCAAGTCCCAGGCAGGCGCTGGAGGCGGCAGGGGCAGGCAGGGGCTGCGGGGCGGTGGGAGAGGCTGCTCCCTCGCAGGTCCCGTGGGGCAGGTGAAGGGTCTGTGTCTCTCAGAGCTCGGGGCAGTGCTGGCTGGCAGGGCAGCAGGACCCCCGGCCCGGCCGGCGGGCGAGGGAGAGGGGCGAGCTGGTGGACGTGGCTGCTGGGGCAGCGCAGCCCCGCGTGGAGCTGCTGATGGAAGGAGTGAGGAATCCACAGCTGTTGGCTCCCTCTGAGCTGACTTCGGGTCTGGCTGGAGAAGCGGCAACAGAGAGGGGTTTCCATGGGGACGTACACAGGCCGCTGGGCTCATCTGCATCCTGAAATAACACCCTGGCCTGGGCTTGGAGGTTCTGCTGCCGCCCCGTGCTCCCTGCCTGCTCGCAGCCCTGCCCGGGCTGGGAAGAGCAGGGGGTTAGCCAGGCACGTGGTGAAGGGGCTCAGGGCAGCCCCCGTGGCTCCCCCAGCCGCCGAGACTCTGCCTTCTCTGTGCCGGCGATGGGGTGGGCTACCACTGGCTGAGCCCCTGCTGAGGCCAGGGATCTCGTGCCACACCACAGGGCCGTGCTGCGCGTGCCTGCCCAGGGCAGACGGGCGAGATGGGGGGATGCTGTGGGATGAGGGGGCTCCTGCGGGCCTCTGGGGCGTTGAGCTGCAGGGCTGCGCAGCCCCATTCTACCTCCAGTGCAGGGAGCCATCACCCGTCCCGAGCCCCCAGCTGGGGCAGCCGGTGCCAGCCCCGGGGCTGTGCCGCAGAGCCAGAGCTCGCTGGGGAGCAGATGTCTCGGTCCCTGTTCCCAACCGTCCCCGTGGCCCTGGTTTGCAGAGGAATTGCCATGTAAGGAGCAGGTGGTGCCATTTACAGTAAGTCCCCGGCTACTGCACAGCCCTTTCCTGCATCCTACTGGGAAACGCGGCGGTGGATGTGAGAATGTCCTGGCGCTGTGGAGCCGAGGCAGGAGGAAGTGTGCGAGGGGTGTGCCGCGAGGTCGGGGTGTTCACAGTGAGCTCCCTGCCTGGCTCTGCCACCCCGGTGGCCACTGGCACTATGGCTCGCTGCCTCCGTGGTCAGGGTGACTGCTGAGTCCTGGGTGCAAAGACAGGAGAGGCTGGTGTGTGACCGGCCCCTTGGGTGACAGCCCAGCCAGCCCAGGGGAACACCCATGGGGCGCCACCTCCTTCCCACCGCAGGCTGTGGGTAGTGCCTGGCCCCACGTCTGGCCTGTCCCATGGGCTCTCTTGGACCAGCCGGCACGGGGCTGGCGCCTGCACTGCAGCCTGCCCTGCCTGCACATCCCGCCTGGAGGGAGCCGGCGTGGCCCAGGTGGGACAAAAGTGGTCCAAGCAGGAAGGTCCCCTCCTGGCACGGACACTGCTCCCGTGAGGGGACAGAGCTGCTCTTTGTGCGCTGGCAGACGGGGGCAGGCTGCTGGTCCAGTGCGGGGCTGGGGTGCCCTCGTGGGTCTGTCCTGCTCCCCAGGGATGGCCTCTGGCTGTGCCTGGCTGGGCTTCGCTGTGCGGCTGGGGTACCCACAGCAGAGCTGTGGTGCCCGGCTGAGCCCCCCCCGGCTGCGGTGCTGCCTGCCCCGCCGGGGGCTGTCTGCCTGCAGCAATCGCAGGCTGCAGTTGTTTCCTGTTTTTGGGTCTGCAGATGCTGGTACACACCAGAGCAGGTTTCCTGCACCCCCTGACCCCGCAGGGTTCAGGTTCGCCATCCCGGCGGACACTTCCTTCTTGTGCCAGTAACAAGCCGGTGGCGTGGTGGGAAGTGTCGGCGGCTGCCCCGCGCCGCTCTGGGAAGACCAGGCAGGGGCAGGGCTGGGGGTTCCAGGGGCAGCGGGGCATCTGCCTGTCCCTGCCCAACCACCCTCCTGTGCCCCAGCACCTTGCCGGGCTCTTGTGTGGCCCTGTTCGCTCTCGCCCTGCTCCGCACGGCCACTGTCACAGTGTGGAGGAGGTGGTGGCCCTGGGGATGCGTTGTGCTTACAGCTGCAGAGTTCTGCTGGTTTTCAGCCTGCAGCTCCCACGCTGCCTGGGGAAGTGCGTAAGCCAGAAGTCTCCCCACCCGGGAGGCAGCTGGGAACAGGCTGGGCCCCGCAGCCCAGTGCTGCAGGCTGGTTGGGTGTGATGGCCGGTCAGTGCAGGGGGCTGCAGTTGCCTACAAGTGCCCTGGGCAGGGCAGGGCCAGCGCTGGTTTGCCCAGCCCAGCCACACCAGGGTTGGGTGGTTCATGCTCAGAGCAGGCGGAGTGGAGCTGTGGGCTGACCTGTTCCGTCCCGACCTGTCCTGTCCTGTCCTGTCCCTGCTGGTGTTGTGCCGGTGCCGGGTCCATTCCAGGGCTGGTGCAGCACAGCGAGGAGATCGGGCACCCTGCTCGGCTGATGGCTTGCCCAGCTTGGCTCGCCATGGCCACCTCCGTGCTCACTGCCAGCTGGTCCTCAGGCTGCCCCAAGTCCCTCTCTGGGGATGCCAGCCGATTGCCTGAGTGCTCCTGGCCAGGCAGATGGGAGCCGGGGCCTCAGGGTGAGCGGGGCTGCGGCATCCCCTGCTCGGCTCCGGCTCAGCAGGCAGCTTCGCTGCACCCACCCGGTGCCTGGCCCCAGGAGACATGGGGTCAGGGGAGCTGCAGGACCATGGTGTCCCAGCCGCGCTCCTGGCCCCTTGCACTTCTGTCCCATTTCCCGTCTAGCTCCCGGCACCACCATGCAGCGACAGGTTCTAATCACTGCTGAGAACGCCTTCCCCGTCCAGGAAGCCTCCGTGGGGGTGAGCTCAGCCGGCCCCGGCCCCGGCTGCGGGGCAGAGGGGAACTGGCTGCCTGTGACACACTCGATCGGCTGCTTACGAAATGCGGGGCCAAGTCCGCTCGGCTTTTCTGGAGAAGGCGAGAGGTTTGTGAAACCTTCGGCAGGGATTTGCCTGCCGGCCGCCGCGTCACCGCTGCCGCGAGGTTGGGTTTATTCCAAGAAACCCATGGGGCTGGCGGAGCTTCCCGGACTCTCAAGTCAGCAGCGGGTTGCCGCACCGCCGCAGCTCGAGCAGGAGGGAAGAGGCCCCTGAACGGTGGTGCGGGAGCCCGGGGCCCTTCTGGGAAGCGGCGAAGCTGGGGCCGTTCCCACCGGGACGGGAGGGCTGGGGTCCGGCTGGGGGTGTTGGACAGGGCTGCTGCAGGCAGCCTGTCTGCCCTCCTCGGAGGGCAGCTTCCCTGCTCTGCCCCACTGTGGGGTGCTGCGAACCCCCTCACTCTGCCGGGCGGGGTGGGGGTGCTCAGCCCCCCCAGGGCCCCGGTTCCCCATCCCCTGCTGTGCCTGGTTCTGCCGGGGGGCTGCGATGCTCCAGGTCCCTCCCCAGGTGCTGCGGGCGCCACAGGGGCGATGCTCCCCGCTGGCTGGGGGCTGCTCTGCCCCACGGCACTGCTCCCACCCCGTTCCCTGGCGCGAGGCCAGGAGTCACCGGTGCTGCCGGGAGCCCTGACGTTGGGGATGTGCCTCGGCAGGGCCTGGCGGGCGGCCACCCGCGCGCATGGACATTCCTTGCATAGCTCCGGCGGGTGCCCGGGCAGGCCGCGTGGCGCTTCCTGGCAGCCCGTGAGCCACAGCCCCGGGGAGCAGCACCAAAATAGTCGCTGGGATCATGCCGTGCCTGCAGCCGAGCGGGCACATTCGCCATCGCTCTGCCCCAGGGTGATTCCTAAGGGAAGCCTTTTTCCAGCGGCTGGGGTTCCCTGGGCGGGAGCACGGTGCATGATGCCTGGCACGATGCCCACGGTGCGGGGCTGGGGGTGCTGTGAAGCACAGGGCGCCTGGGCACGGCCTGCTCCTCACTGCCGGGGGCTCTGCAGGGTTGCGGGGGGCCAGCCCCTTCCCAGGCGTTTCCCCCGCGCACCCCCCGGACGCAGCGCTCCAGTCAGGCATCGCGCTCCCCTCCAGCTAGCCAGAGCTGCGGGTTTATTCCAGTGTCTGGTTCACACCCTCACGGCCGGTGCCTCTGCGGGAGGCAAGAGTAGGGGGCCAGGCCCTCCTGGGGGGCTGGGAGACTGCTGGGGGAAACCCTCTCCCTCCTCCTCCTCTCATACCCTTCCCTTTCATACATTTGCTGTGGGGAGGCTGGGGTCTGGTGGGTGGGGGTCTGCAGAGGAGAGCCCCGATGGCTTGGGGAAGGAGCTTTTAACTCTGTGCCATGGGGGTAGGCAGGACCCCGGCCTCCCTGCTTAACCCTCTCTGCCTTCCTGCTCAACGCCCCCCTCCCCTGAGCCCGCAGCAGAAGCGCCACAAACCCTTTTCTAACCCCGCGCCTCTCGGTGCCCTGTTCCCGCAGCTCTTCACCCCATCACACGCCACCTCCACCTTCCCCTCCCAAAAGCGGGCTGGGGGCAGGACAGACTCGCTGCAGAGCACAGCATGTCGCGGCACGAGCGCTGTGGAGCGGGGCTGCGCTTGGGGCTGTGCCACGGGGCAGCCGTGGCCACCAACTTGGCTCCTCCGTGCCGACGTCCCACAGTCCAGGTACAGTTTGCAGCTGCACCATGTGCCTGGAGCAGGTCCTGTCCCCGCAGTGCCTCGTGGCTCGGCCCAGTTGGCCGGCAGAGCGACGTTGCGGGGCTCAGACATACCTGAGCGCTGGGGCAGCACTTACGCACGCCGGGCTGTGAGTCACCGTGGCGGGATCACCCCGGCACAGAGAGCGGCTCCAGGAAGCCGGCTCTTACGTGGTGTAAACACCATCCCGGTGTCGCAGCAAGGACAGCGGCCGGAGAGGGACGTGCGTCACGCCGGGGGGCCCGAGTGGCCTTGGGGGTGCAAGGGAGAAAACAAACCAGATCTGAGGGTTTTCATTAAAAAATAGTGCTCTTTATTATAAATTATGGAAACTTTTCCTTTCTGAATATAAATATAAATATGTGCAAAGTTTCATCTGAGTTTTGTTTTAGTTGAATTTTCAAGCATGGTTTTGCTCAGCCCTCGAGGCTGGAGGTGAAGATGGAATCTTTATAAAAGACAGTGATTCACGTTGGCCTGTAAACATCCCTTCGGTTAAAAAAAAAAAAAAAAAAAAAAAAAGCCAGAAAAACCCAACCGCTTCTCCGGGCGGACACAGAAAAGCACTTGTGAGACAACGCGCTCCAGGGGATCCTTCCGACACATTCCCACGGGAATCGGTGCCCTCGCAGAGCAGCATGGCCAGGGTCTACGGGGAGCGGCCAGGCAGAGGTGGGGCGTGACACTCAGGAGGAACGGTCCAGCGGCAGCACGGAGTCTCCAGGGTGCTCCTTGCGGAGAAGGTCATACAGGACTCTCAGTGGCGTCAGGACATGCTGTTTCCCCTCCGGCTTCACAGCACCTCACTGGGACCATTATCACGCAGTGTCACCAAACGATGTGCAGTAACCCAGACCACGGGGCAGGGAGAATATTAAGGCTTAGTCCCCTGGAAAATGGCGGCGAGGGGAAAAAGGCAGCGACCCCCAAGTCTGGGGCCTGGTGTGAAAGGAGCTTCCACCCACAAGGAGGCAGCAAGAGGTAAAGTACAGTACGGGCAAAAAACACTTTCCCCTTAAAACCGAGGAAAAGCGATCAGGCACTAGCTGGACTCCAGTGCTTTCCATTCTCTGCTGGCAGAAGGGGGTTCTCGCCAGGACACCCCCAGGTGTGGTTCTGCCGCAGCAGCGGGGATGCAGCTGCAGGGGCACACGTCCCCCCGTGCCGTGGGTGCCGTCCTGGCTGCCCGAGCCCGTGGGGGCTTTGCCAACGGGCTCTCCCCGTTCGTGGCGGGGAGGCTTCCGCGCTGGGCGCACTGTAACATCCACAGTTCGACCGGAGCAGTCTCCTTCCCCGTGGAGAGGGGGCGTCGCGCTTCCTCGGGGGGTCCCCCCAGCACCAAGGGTGCCAGGCTGTGCTGGCCACAGCCCCGGGCCCACAGCGGCTCGCCCCAGTCCCCTCCTCTCATGCCCAGAGGGAGAGGCTCGGTGTGCCCTGCGAGTCCCCGCGCCGGTGGGGCGTTGTGCCTGTCCCCTGCTCTTGTGCTTGTAGCGTGTAACCGCGCTCCGCCGGCCCCTTAGAGGGGGGCATCGTACTGGTCCAGGAACTCCTTGATGGGAGCTGGCAACTGAGTCATCTTCTCGTAGGAGTCCAGGTGCCCGTTGACGGTCTTGCGGCAGAGGTGCTGCAGGGTGGAGACGCTGGAGGAGAGCGGGCGGCTCAGCACCAGGGGGATCTTCTCACCGCCCGAGTAGATGTAGTAGGTGCGCTTGGGGTGCAGGGCCCCCCCCGGCTGCTCGGGGACGGCGCAGGGCGCGGGTGGCATGTAGTGATGCACCAGCTTGAGCACGCAGTCGAAGCGGGGCACGGGCTGGCTGCTGCGAGGGTCGCTCTGCAGGGAGAAGCTGCCGCCCTCGCACTGGATGCGCAGGTTCTTGGTGCCTGACTCCGTCTTAACGCTGAGGGTGAAGAAGTGCCGCTGGTCCGAGCTGTCCCTGATGAGGAAGGTGCCAGCCGGCTCGGCGCTCAGCAGCAGGTTGGCCTCACCGCCCGTCACGGTGCTCCAGTAGAAGCCGCTCTCCTGCAGCTTGCGCACGGTGTTCACCACCAGCTGGTACTCGCTTTTGGAGCTGAACGTCTTGAGGCGCAGGCTGGTGTCGAGGGAGCGGCTCATCCCGGCGGCGGGGAACTTGCTGTGGGTGACCATGGCGCAGGGAGCCAGCTTTGCGCGCTCGGGGTGCTGCTGCCGGGAGCAGCGGCTGCTACACCATCACCTGCGGCAGAGACAGCGGTGAGCCACGGCAGCCCCGGTCCCCGGCTCGCCCTCCCCGGGGGCACCAGCAGCCCTGGTCCCGGGCTGTTGCCCTCCTGGGGCACTGGCACCTCCGGTCCCGGGCCACCGCCCTCCTCCGCGGGGCACCGGTACCCCCCGACCCCGGCTATCCCCTCGCCGGGGGGCACAGGCTCCGCTGGCCCACGGCTAGCTCCCTCCCGGGGGGCACCCGCATCCCCGGGCTACCCCCTCCCGGCGGCCACCGGCATCCGCGGTCCCGGGCTATCCCCTCCCGGCGGCCACCGGCATCCCCGCTGCCCGGCTCTCCCTCCCCGCGGGATGCACCGGTCCCCGCCGGTCCCCGCCGCCCCCTCCCGGGACCCCGTGCCGTCCCGCCGCGGGCAGCGCCGTACCTGGGGCGCGGGTGCCGGGCCCGGTCTCGGCGGCGGGGCCGGTGCGCGGCGGCGGGCGGCGGCGGAGCTGCCGGGGCCGCCCGGGGAGGCCTCTTATAGCGGGCGCAGAGCCCGCCCTCGGGTTCCTGGAACTGCGCGGCTTCTTGTAACGCTCCCCGGCGCCCTCCCGCCGCCCCGCCCGGCCCGGCCCGCCTCGGCGCGCCGCCAGCCACCGCCGGCCCATTCCGGGCAGCGCGGCCGCCCCCTCCCGCTCCCCTTCACGCTCTTTCCTTCTAAGAAGAGGAGAGTCCCGGCCGGGGCCCGGCAGCGGCCCCCCCGCCCTCCCCTCCCTCCTCTCCCCACCGGGAGAGCCGGCTCCGGCCAGGCCGGGCTGCCCTGAGCCGGGGGCAGCCCCGGCCCCCCCCGGGACACCCTCACCGGGGCGGGAGTCCTGCCCGCGGGCGGCCGCGGGGAGGGTGGTAGCTGGGAACCGGGGATGCCGGTGCCCCAGGAGGGCACTGCGAAGCCCCCCCCCTCTGCTGGGGGGCACCCGGGCCCCGTCGGGGCGGAGGCGCGGGGGGCAGCGTGGGTTCGCCCTGCCGGGGCGGGCCGGGCCCGGCTGGCGGGTACACCGGCGGGGGGCTGCCGCCGTGGAGCGGGGAGCGGACCCAGCGTCCGCACATGGCCGGCCTTTATTTCAAGTACAACGTGCCAGGCTGCCGCTGGCCTCGGCTGCGCTTCCCGGGAGAGCTGTGGGGCAGAACCCCCCCCTCGATCTACACATCTGGGGACAATACGGGGCGAGTCGTCCCCCGAGGCTGCGTCTGGCGGCTCCCAGGAGCCGGCCGGGTCAGCAGCGGCGCGGCCACCCTGCCTGCAGCCCCGCTCCCGGGCGGCTCTGCCCCGCGAGGGCGGCGGGGGACGGTGGCGGCGGCGGCGATGCTGCCCGTGGCCGGCGGCTGGGGACAGCGCTGGCTCCGGGGACGCTCCGTGCGGTTGGTGCTTTGGCAGCCGTCGCGGCAGAGGGCAGGGGCCGAGGCGCCGGTCTGCGGAGCCGTCGCGGGCTGGTGGGGAGCCGCTGCGAGGCCGAGGAGCCGGGGCCCTCCTTCCCCGGTTGGGTGCCCCCCGAGCGGGCGCGGCGGGGCTCTGGCCCGGAGGGGTTTCCTCATCCCTTCGCCCTGGCCCGGGTCGGGCAGCCGGAGCCGGCGGCCGCGGTGCCAGCGCCCTGGGAGAGGCCCGTGCCCGGCCTGGCAGAGCAGGCAGCAAGCGGAGCCGAGGTGGGACCGGGGCCCCTCTTCCCCACCTGGTTTCTCTGCATTTTCGTTTGGCAATTGTCAGTTTCGACCTCGAAAACAAACCAGATTTTGCCAGTGGATTTTATTTTAAATAGTTTAATTTGCCCTGGAGGAGCTGCCGCCGCCGCTGCTGCCTCTGCCAGTCAGGAATAAACACAAGAAGAGCAGTTCTGGGAAGTGAGGCTGCGGTGAACCAGCTGGTCTGAAATGCAAACGAGCTCTGGAGCTCTGCCTGAGGCAGGAGTGGTGAAACACGGGGGAAGGGCCGGGGAGGGGAGGGGAGCGGGGCGGGAGGCTCCGGCCGGGGGGCTGTAGCCGGGCGGCGGCTTCGCGCACCCCCCCCGGGAGCGGGACGGGCTTCCCGCAGCCGGGGCTGGGCGGCTTTGCCGGGCACGACGGCGGGACCCGCGCCCCCCCCCGGGGTTCCGCGTCGCCCTGCCCGGTGTGGGAAGCCCCGGGGACACGGCGGGCAGCGGGGTCCAAAACCTTGCCCGTCCCCGGGGGGGGGGGGGCGCTGCCAGGGCGGGCAGCGGGGGCGGCAAACGCCGAATCCGCCGCGGGAAGGAGCCGTGCCCGTCCCTTAGGAGCCCTTGGCCGGGGGGCGGGTTCTGGGAGATCGGGGGCGCTGAAACTGCCGGGACGGCGATGAAGTTCCCGGGGCTCGGGCTGCAGCTTCCCGAGCGAGCCTGGAGGCGCGTGTAAAGCCGTCCTGCGTGTACGTGGGCCAGAAGGAGCCCCCGGGCCGGCGCCGCCGGACAGTGAGCCCTTCGTGAGCCCTTCCCGAGCCTCCCCCAAGCCCCCCCCCCCGCCAGCAGCGGCCTTCGCGGCGGCCTCTCACGCCGCCACCGCGGGCTCTGCGCTCGGCGTGGGCCGGCAGCCGCTCGCAGGCCGGGCTGAGCCGCGGTGAATCACTGCAGCCGGCGGTCTGTGCGCTGCAGACGCCGAGTCTGCCCGCCGGCCGGGCCGGGGCCTCCCGGCAGCAGCGGGCTCGGGCGGGGCTGGCGCCGCGGAGGGGCTGCGGCAGGGAGGCGCTAGGCCGGGCCGGGCCGGGGCCAGGCCTCCCCGGAGGCGCCGCGCCGGGCCGCCCAGGGCGGGGGTCGCCGCCTGCCGCGCCGCGCCGCGCTCGGCCGAGGCCGGGGGGAACCCGGCCAGGGGAGGGACCCGCGCGGCGGCGGCCCGGAAGCGGAAGCGCGGAGCGGGCGCGTCGCCATGGCAGCGGCCGGAAGCGGAAGGCGCGCGGGGCTGATGGCGGCGGCGGCGGCGGGGGGCGCGGCGCTGTGGCGGCGGCTGTCGGCCTGGCTGCCGCGGGGCCGCCTGGGCCTGGCCGCGCTGCTCGGCCGCCTCTCCGACCGGCTGTCCCGCGGCCGCGACCGCCGCGGCCGCAGGTAAGTTGTCGCGCCGAGCCCAGCCGGGCTCCTCCCGGCGCGGCGGGCGAGGGGCCCTGCTCCTGTGCCTGCAGCCGGGCCGCCTCCCCCGGGCCGCGGCGGGCGGGAGCCCTCGGCCGCCTCCGGTGTCGTTATCTGGGAAGGCCCGGCCGGGAAGCGCGCTGCCCCCTCGCTCGCCGCTTCTCCTTTCTCGGCGCGGCGCTGCCCGGGGGTTTCTGCGCCGTGTGTGCCCGACCGAGCCCGTTAGAAACGCTCCGGAGGTGCGGGAAGTGGCGGCCCTGCCGGCAAGGGACCCCTCGGCCTCCCCCGGGCTGGTTCCGCAGAAGCCGTTGCTGTTTTCCACAGCGAATCAGCTGCTGAAAAGGCTGGTTAGGGTTAGGGTTAGGGTTAGGCTTCGGGCTGGTTCTGGTCCTTAAACTTGCCTTAGGCTGCCAGTCTGCGCTAGCTGTCCATTTGCCCTCAGGACAAGAGATGTACTTTATGTCATTTTTGATTTACTTTACTCCTGCTGTCTTTCAGGTGCTAAACGATATTACTCACTTGCTAGGAATCGCTTTCCACCTTGGCTATCACAAGTGCTGGTCAGCCTCCGGAGCGGCTCTGGCCGGGGTTTAGGTGTTAGGCACAAACCGCCCGGGCTGGGGGTTGTCCGTGGAAGGTGAGAGCCCCCCGCTCCCTGTCAGAAGAGACCTGAGAACAGGTCTCAGTCCTGTCTGTGCTGGGGCTGCATCTGGCACGAGAGAGGTGAAGGGGGAAGAGGGCCGCTGCTTCCCGCAGCAGTCACTGTTATGCTGGAGTAGGTGATTGTCAAACTGCACACAGAGACTGTTTTCACCATCATTTTAAATGGATCTGAGCCAGCTGCTGTGGGAAGGAGTGGGCCTTTGTTCCTCTTCCTGACATCTCCCTTGGGCAGCTGTGCAGTGAGCAGGACCCAGGAGCTGACGTCTTTGAAAATTTCCCAAACTCTCCCTTTCCTCTCTTCTTCCCCATGGAGCGAAAGGGACGGGGAAGCCGCAGCTGCGGGGAGGTAGATCTGCCCTTCTCGGTGCTGGACTGGCTGTGTGCCGTGCTACAAGGAACGCACGGTTGCAGCCTCAGACTGTGGTTCCTTCCATCAGACTTTCCGCAACCATGCTCCCCTGAACAGTGTCTCCTCTCCTTATTTTAGCCACTGCATTGCTTAGCTTTGCTGGTGCTGAAGCTTTTGTGGGGCTTTGCGATCAGAGGTACAATTCATGCTAAAACCAATACATTAAAAAACCGGAGGTGATTGTCTTTCTGCAGAACCATGCCGTGGGTTCAGAAGTGACCAAACAAAATGCTTTGAAGAAGTTTTTTAAAAAAGGTCTTTTCCCCTGGTCTTTGGGCATCACTTTGCACTGTACCTGGTAAAAGAGCTCTGGAAGGGTTCTGTGTTTTGTTTTAGTATGGTGCCTGATACAATCTTCTGGACGAGTTTAACTTATTTTTGTGAGGGTGGCATCTCTCGTATCGCGGCATGTCTTCACCCTCCTCTTCCCCCTGGACAGCAGATGTGCTGCACATGTCCTCGCTGTTGTCCCAGAGCCCGGTGTTAGCCTGTGTTCTGCTGTATGTTCCTGGTTAAGCCAAGGAAAATATTTTCAAGCTTCTCTTTTGGTTTCATCAGTGTTTTTTAGCATAGATAAATTATTAGACTAAGCCCTGGAAAGAGACAACTGAATTCAAAGTCAAGCAATTTGTAGATCCCCCTGTGTGGTGACGTATGTGTGGGTGAAAGGACGGCGTCGTATCCTGCAGTTTCACTTCACCTCTGGCTCTGCAGATGAGGTTTTACAGTGAATAAGAGTGTTTCAGCTCCATCATGAGTTTGTCTACCAAAACCACAATTTTTAAAAATAGAACACACACACAAAAAATCCCTCGTTTATATTTAGGGTCAACTTTTTACGCAGAAAAGATTTGAGGTGGTTCCTTTTAGTTCTGTTTCCTCTTTCCGGTTAACTCGATGATGTGGAGTACGTGGGAAAGGCTTCCCCCCCCCATTTTCTGTTTCTCTGAAAGCTGTTTTAGCGAAATACGGAATTTTGATGATTTCATCATAATGTTACATGGTTTCTGACTGTTGTGTGCGTACAGTTGAAAGGATTGTGTTATACTCGGGGAGTCGCTTGAGCTATTTTCAGTCACTGGTGGGTAGAAGCTGCCACTTTGGTAGATGGTTGCTGTGCCATTGTTACTGTCGGCTGGAGCAAAATACGGATGTATTTGACAATTATAAAAGCCTTAGACTCTCAACACTAAATAGGTTCTAAAATTCCAGTATTGGATTAAAAGATCAACCAGTGTAGATATACTCTAAATTGCGTAGGCAGTAAAAAATCCAGAGTATAGAATTAGTGGATATCGATACATGCATAGAATTAATCTGAAGGCTCGAACCAAATAGTGCTGGTGACGCAGATCGATTTTACTCCCTCAGCAGCACCGGGAAAGGACTGCCTGAAGAGTGCCTTGTCAATCCCTAAACCTAACATTCGGCCATGTAGAGTGAGGATGCAGTTTAACTTGCAGTTTTCGTACTCTTTGCCAGAAAACGGCTTCTTGGAATTGTGTTTCTGGAAGGTGGCTTCTTGGCCACGGTACTGGCTTTTGGAAGTATTGGCCATTTTTGCCAAATATTTGGCCAGGCTTGACCAATAGAATAATAAGGAAAATATTTATCTCCTCTTGCTGATTAATATCATAAAATGCGTAAAATTTGTCACTGTTACCTCAGTGGGAATAATTACAGAGAACGTAATTTGTAATCTGCAGGGCTGGGTTATAGCCCTGACTTTGTTGCTGCTCTGCAAGCCGTGCATTTTGTTGTTTTTAAAAAAGGCATTTTTGGATGCTAGTCTGAATTCACGTAGCTCGGTCTTCCTTGCTCTTTTTGCCGTGCTCACTTGGCGGTAGCAATGGGTCTCTGCTCCTGGTATGTGGCCTGTGCCTTGAGATGCGAGTTGAGCAAAGATGCGCAAAGATCCTGCTCAGGTTCTGTAAAGATTGACTAGAATGTGCTTGAACACAGTATTTCTTGTATTTCTTTTCTACTTTGATATTTTTTTTTTTTAACATCTTCTATGGAATATTTCCATTGCTTTTAACAGCCTGTGTTGGTATCCTATATAACTTCTGGGTGTCAAGTCTGAGCCTGGTCCACACGATCTGTTGAAAAATGCCATCCTAGGAATCCTTGCACGAATTGACTCACATTTCTGTTGTGATGAATAGTCAGTGACAAACTAGTGGATTTTCCAGGAAACGCAACTGCAAACTGTCTGGCTTCTGTGTAAGGGTATTTGGAAACCTTGTGAAGATCCAGTGTTTTATCATGAAGCAAATGAGTGAAATCATCTTCCTGGAATCTGTGGTCATTTGGGCTTTGGATTGTGGTAAAACCTAAAAGTTCCTTGTAACAAATTCTGGTAAAGGTCGTAATCAAGTTTCTTCTTGGTATGTGGTGGTGGCAGAATGCATCAGGATGGGTCACAAGATGGTGGCTGCCTGTTGGCCCGAGGGACCTGGTGTTCCTCTGGGATGAGACCAGAGGCCGTGGTTCTGTCCTGACAGCAAGTCTGACTCCTGCGAGTAGGATTTGAGGACCAGAATGTTTTCTGTCGGGTTTGGGGATGTAGTTCAGTCCCTTGCTCATTGATTCCTGGATCTCATGGGAGTTGCTGCTGCTAATTGTGCTGAAATGTGGTTTTGTCATGTGGACAAACTCCTACCAGGAGTTATTGTATGACTTGACGAATTTGCATGCATGAAGCCTCCAGAGAAGAAAAGATGCATTTTGCTTCTTGTCACCCCCTGAAGCATGACTGTTAGCAGTAAGTTGGATTCTTCCCTAAGCGACTTCAAAGGAATTAAATTTGTTCTGAAATTTCTTTTTGAAGAAGGAGCTTCCTGCTGTTACCCTTACAGTTACTTTGAAGTTTGTAAGAGAAGTTTTGACCTTCTTTTAGTACTTGTGCAGAATGCAAGTGGCATCGTTGTAGAGGGCTACCTAATGTTTCTCAGTTGTGGTTCTTGGCTTGTACCTGTTGAAACACACTACATCCTTTGGTATGTCGTTCTGGTGCTGTGACTTCATTGCCTTTGCTAGGACTTGCACTCAGGCACTTCGTGTGTTGTAGATCTTTTTTTGGATAAGTTTGAGGGGTTGAGGCCTTTTTCTGTTTTGTTAAGGAACTTTTAGAGTGGCATGATTTTTAAAACATCTTTACCTGAAATAGAAACAACTAATCTTTAGCCCAGCTGAGAACTAAGCTGGACAATAAAGTGACTGTTGGCCACAGCAAAGCTGACGCGTGTGTGATAAAGACAATTCAGGAGTGACTGGTTACAGGTATAGCTGGTACCACAGCAGCACCACCAGACATCTGATCTGTGGGTGTTTGGGAGAGTTCACATCCCCAATTTCTTCAGCTTCCAGCCTGTTTCTTATCCTGTGTTCCTGTTCCGATGAAAGAATAGTTTCCCCTTCTCTCCCCTGCCAGTTAGGGGAAGGAGCTGACGATGTCAAGAACTGTTCTCCCACCTTTTTCTTGTGTTTTTCTATTTCTAGGTTTGTCTTTGGTGATTCAGCTGGGATTATGGAAAGGGAAAAGCATTCTTGCCATTGTGGATCCTTACAATGTATTGGCTCTGGTTGCAGCTCTTTCTTTACCTACTTGGAGGCTGTTTGTGGGAAGCAAAGGCTCCATCATACAGAATTTCTCCATCTTTCTTTTCACAGATCGTCATGGCTGCTTCTAGCCCCATTGCTCACCCCTCCTGTTCCTCTGATCACAGCCCCGCCTTGTTCCCTTTGTCCAGAAGGAGCACACAGGTTCCAGTGGATCAGGAATCTGGTTCCAGAGTTTGGGATCTCCAGCTCACATGTCAAGGTGCTTTCATCCCCAGCTGAATTCTATGAACTTTTGAAGGTGAGTTGTGGGTTCCAAGTTGTGGGAATGGTTTTGGGGGGCTGGGAGCTGCAGTGGTTACAGAGAATCATAGACAAATTGTTAGGAAGGAGCACCTGCAGGTCACTAGTCCACCCTTCTACTTGAAACAGGATTGTTGTCAATGCTAGATCAGGTCAGGCAGGCTTTGTCTAGCAGACTCTTGAAAGCAGCCAAGGGTGGAGGTTCTGCCTCTGGGTGAGCAGTTCCAGTGCTGCGCCGTCTTAGTAGTTTACAGGTTTTTTTCTGGTGTCAGACCTGAACTTTCCAAAGCTGTTTGTGGCTGCTGCTCAGCTGTAACTACCAAGAAGAGTTTGGCTCTGTCATCTTTGTAACTACTCTTCAAGTAGTTGCAGGCTGCTGTTAGATCAGCCCCCCCCGCCTCCTCTTTGGAATGTGAAGCAAGCACAGCCCCCTCAATCCCTCCCAAAGGTCTCTTAGGTCGTTACAGTGTGAATCCTGTAATACTGCATCTCTTAGGTAAGTAGTAGGGCTGAGGTGAGAATTTCTTTCTTTAGCTCAGTTGCTTGAGTCTTTTCACAATGCGTATTTAAAGCAAGTTCCAGTACTTCTGAAACATGGTCTTAGATCGCCATGGTAAGCTGTTGGAGAACAAGCCTTGGGTGGGCCATGAAGGCAGCAGCTACCACCCCTGTGGCATCTGTGGTGAGCACGGGGGAAGGAGGAGCTCTGTAAACAGAGGTCTCTAGGTTCTAGCTAGTTCACAGGCTGAGATACAAAGGATTAAAGCAGTTGCAGAAGGAAAGCTGGGATGGCCAGTACCGATACAATCCCAATGTTGCAGCTACTGCATAGTAACTGCTCTTGTATGTAATAGTTTTAGCTGCAGGGAATGTGTTCCTCAGTTTTCCAAAAAGCATTGATTTCTTCCTCGATTTTTGGATGCAACAATGGTGCTGATGTTGCTCTGTAAAGACCTGTGTGTTCTACATCTTTGCTATCAGTGTATTATCCTTGTGCCTTTCCTTCTACAAGGCAAGGGAGACAATGCTATGATTTGGCTAAAGTGATTCTTCTCGGGGGAACCACAGCTCTTCTGCGGTCTGGATCATTAGCTCCTAGTGATCACAGAGACTGAGGATGAACCTGAACTTATTTTCTGCTACTCCCAGGTGCAGATAAAAACAGCCAAGCAGCGAGTGGTGATGGCTTCACTGTACCTGGGAACGGGGCTCCTTGAACAGGAGCTGGTGAGTGTGGAAAGGGTTTGGGAAGGGGAGAAAGCGAATGCAGAAAGAAAATGCCTGCCTTTGCAAAAAGCATCATGTTCCTGCAGATACAAGAGGTGTATGTGAGCTGCAATTTGTGAGCTTGTAATGTCCTTAAAACTTTCATACAGGGATTCACTTTACATGTGTTTTCTTCTCTCCTTGAGAGTTTTGTTATGGTTCCTGGCTGCACTTGTGTACTTGTACGTGGGGTGGGGGTAGGAGAAATTTGGAAGGGAGGTGTACGGAGTTTCTGTTCTAGGCCTAATACAGAGCCATGGAACTACTGAACTTTTTCACGGGATAATGAGCCTGGATCTCTTGGACTGTTAGAGGTTACTGGCATAGCGTTCAAAGGGTTTTTTGCAGAACTGTGGTATCATGGGTAATTTTTTTTTCTGGCATTTTTCTTGAACGTGATTAAAGTTGTATGTATGTAGTGCTACGTTTTGTCCTCCAAGCACAGTATGCAGATGCAGTATTAGCTTTCTGCATTTAAGACAGAGGTCAGTTTTGCTTCATGTTGTTTACCTTTTCTGTTTCCTGTCCTTCCCTCTAGAAACAAAAGCATTACCTGAGACTTTCAGGGAGAAGCCTGACCTTGGTCAGTTTCTTATGTTAGAATGCAAATTCCACAGCAGGGTAAAGGTGGACGGAGTCCTGCACAGGGTTTTGTGCCTGGCTTTGTCTGGGCTTGTTCACAAGATTAGAATTTGCATGTGACAAACAGCTTTGTAGTTAAGGAATAAAACTGCCTCTGCATCATTTGTGAACTCCTACCAAGGTGTCTCTTCGGTAATGCAAATCTGTGATTTGGGAATGATGTTGGGACTTTTTTTCCTAAAATTAATTTCTGTTCAGAGGCCTGAAGAATATGCACATGTAAAATTGATGCCTTTCATGTATTGCTTTAGGCTGATGGAGTAGGATGCCAGTCTGACAGATGCAAAGTCTAAACTAGCAGTGTTTTGCATAACTAGGAAAGACTCCTACTAGGGTGTGGAAGCTTTCATGCCCACTGGCCTCCTGGTTGCTGAACGCTTTCCTTATAAAGCTTTATTTGCTTTCCATAATGAGTAGAGAAATATCTTTCTGCAGGTGGATTGCTTAGAAGAAACACTGGAGAAATCACTGCAAGCAAAAGGATCGTCTAACCTCAGAGTTTCCATTCTTCTTGACTACACCAGGGGATCTCGGGGTAGATATTACGAGGCTTTGCTTTCTTCAAAGGCTTATTTTACAGTTAGACTGGATAAACAGTTTTTTCAGAGAGAGGCTGTCTTGACCGATTGGACCTACTTGCTTAAATAGTATGCTTTTCAAAACTGGCCTTTTGTATACCAATAACTACAGAAAATCTTCAAGCTGAGCAGCTTTTTGTCTGAAAATAGGTGGTAGGAGTGAGAAGGGCCAAACTCTGCTCTGTGTAACTTGTGCTTTCTTGTTTGCTTAGTTCACTTGTCAGTGCATTTGCCCTTGTTCATCATGCTCTTGTATATTTTAATTTTTAAACCAAAATGGGAATTGTTGGAAGTAGCAGTACACTTAACCAGAAACCTTTGTGGTGACTTTGTAGCATGTGTTACTAATGCTAGGTGTGGCTTGATTACGAAGCTTGAATGGTGTCAGACCTGCTCAGTGACTGTTTCCAAGGCCCACTCATCAAAGAACTTACAGTCCTGGATGTTGATTTCAATATTGACATAGTGCAAATTAAAGTGATTTAAAAAAAAAAAAAAAAGGAAAACATGTTAAGTGCCAGCAGATGAGATGGGTGCTCATTCTGAAACCGGCTTCTAGCTGAGGAGCTGTGGTGCCATGCCATGATGTATCTATCCCCTGTCTGGTGTGATCCTGTGTGTGAAACTCCCCTTGTCTCCCAGGTAGGAAGAATTCTCGAACAATGCTAATTCCATTGCTGCAGCGATTTCCCGAGCAAGTCCGTGTGTCCCTTTTCCATACCCCAAACCTGCGTGGACTTCTCAGACTCCTGATTCCAGAGCGTTTTAATGAGACCATTGGACTGCAGCACATCAAGGTCTATCTCTTTGATGATAATGTGATCCTGAGCGGGTGAGTCCTGCCTCTTCAGGCCCTTCTATGGTTCATTTAGCTGAGGTTTTGAGGCAAGGTATGCATGCTACCAGCGTTGTCTGAACTTCGTTATTTGCATCTGGTCTTTCCGTAGTGATCATATCAATGCTCTTCTGAGATGGAAGAGCAACTACAGCTCTTCCACATGAGATTCTCATATGAAAGAGAGAGTCTTTCTCAAAAGGAAAAAAAGATTTCTCATGATTCAAAAGGAAATGGCCAATTTGTACTTTAGTCAAGTTATATGCAGAGCGAGATCTGTAACCCAGGCTGGGGTGTTCAGGATCGTGTGCCTATGCTCTGTTTTGGAACTCAACTCTTCTTTTTCTCTCCTAGTGCAAACCTGAGTGATTTGTACTTCACCAATCGTCAGGACCGCTATGTTCTCCTGCAGGACTCTCCTGAGATTGCAGACTTCTTCACAGAGCTAGTGGATGCCATTGGAGATGTGTCTCTGCAATTACAGCGAGACGATACAGTCCAGATGATGGAGGGGATGGTACACCCGTACCAAGGTAGGAGGGAGTTGTCTTATCTGGTTGGATGGTGTGATCCAGAGGAGGGGAGTGACAGCCAGGGTTTAAGGATGACTTGAACTTCTTGAACTTCTTTTTACTTTTGATATTAATGTTTACAATTCTACATGTTCTGTGTGTACATATTCTGAATGTTTCGTGAATGTAGTGCTATTTTTGGTAATTAATATTTTGTAGTAGAGTCTATTCTGGGAATCAAATGAATATTGGATTAGGAAGACCGAGAACAAGCACTGAAGTAGGCGGAGAAGGGCATCTATCTGTCAGGCTGATTGCATCATAGAATTTTTTGTCCTGGCCTTGTGCACTGCTGGGTGATGTAAGCTTAGACTGTGGGCAGTAGTTTATTTTGTATGTTCCAGTTCATTCTTGGTTGCCATTTTAGCTTTGCCCTGGTCTTTTAATTTCTCAGTGGATTTTTCAAGCTGCTGCTAGTCAAGGTTCTTACCCCTCTTAAAGCTGAATGTTCTTCTTCTGTAACATAGCTTTGCTAACCTTAAAACACCTGTTTTTGAGACTTAGGGAA
The DNA here is from genome assembly GCF_030936135.1 of Gavia stellata. Taxonomy (NCBI): domain Eukaryota; kingdom Metazoa; phylum Chordata; class Aves; order Gaviiformes; family Gaviidae; genus Gavia; species Gavia stellata. The sequence continues at coordinate 14,106,730 of NC_082615.1, read as the reverse complement.
GAAAGCTGTGCGGTCTTTGTGTTAGCTCCTTTTTGGTCTGATATTGGTGTCCTGTCGGTAGTTTTTCCCGCTGCATAATAAGTGATGCGTAGCTCTGTACCTTTAGGTCTCAGACACAATCTCTTGTGGTTCTCCTGCAGGAGACAGGATGGCTTACTGTGAGATAGCAAATAGAAGAGTCATGGAGGTGATCAACTCTGCCAGGACACGACAAGAACTCCTTCACGCAAAGACTTTCCACAGCAGCCAGCAAGGCAGCTCCTTGTTATCCCAGCAAGGTTCTCGAGCATCTGGGAGCCTGAAGCCAGAACCCGACACCTGGATCTATCCCTTAATCCAAATGAAACCTTTTGGGATTCAAATAGATGAGATGGTCACAGAGACGCTGCTGACAGAGGCTGAACGGGATGCCAGGATATACCTTACCACTGGCTACTTCAACCTGACACAAGCTTACATGGACCTCATTCTGGGCACTAGGGCTGAGTATCGGATTCTTCTGGCCTCACCGGAGGTTAATGGTTTTTTTGGTGCCAAAGGGGTGGCAGGTGCCATCCCTGCTGCCTATGTTTACATTGAACACCAATTTTACAGTGAGGTCTGCTACCTTCACCAACAGGAGAGGGTCCAGCTGCAGGAGTACTCTAGGGCTGGGTGGACTTTCCATGCCAAAGGTAAGATGTCCATTTCCCAAGAGGACTTGTTCAGAAGGCATTTGAGACTTGTGCATATTTGGATTGCACAACTAGAGAGGGGATGGCTGGGTGCTGAGTCTAGACTTAACCTCCAAAGTACTCATCTGAGGTTCAAACATCTTGCTTGCATAAACCTGGAAGGTTTGGATTACTCAGGGGACAACGATGCAAAGTCATGTCTTGCCTGATTTGAATATAGTCCCAGAGATTATACAAGAATTGTCCCTGTGGTGACAGTAAGGCACTGTCTCAATGAGAAATTTGATGTGAAAGAAAAGGAAGCATCTGGATGTATTTATGATCGCTGTAACAGTTGTGATTCAGTTTCTTGTATCCCTCTTGCCAGTTTCAACAACAAGAAGCAATGACTGTGTCAGGGACCCCAGGGTGGGATCCATGGCAGAAGCAGGAAGGGAACTCGCTAGTGGTGACTCCGCAGTGGTCCTGGACACCGTGTTCTCTTGGCAGCCGGTCTTTGTGGGGATGATCCAGGTGTTGAGGAATTTGTACCAGCTTCTGTTTACGGCACACAGGAAAGTGCAGCATAGTGAATAAATGCACCCATGTGCCTTCTGGGAGCTGGAGACAGCTGGAGGGGAAGCTGCTGAGAAATGAATATTGCGTAACAAATGTAGTTAATAATAAAAATAATTAATACTGCCATCATGGTCTTCTGTAAAAGACCCCAGATTCTTTCTTGCTTGCTTGATTGCTTGATGCCACCTTGACCAAAGCATGAATATTTTCCCCTGACTGGTTGTTGCTGGTTGTGTCTTTACATTTTCCTTCCAGAAAGTGCAGTCCTCGACTCTTAAGTTCTCCTACTTTATACACCGTAGTAAGTATTTGATTGCTCGGTAGTAGATTTTAATAATGCAAATAGCTTAGGAAGTCTACTTAATTGAGGATTTTTTTTTTTTTTTTTTTTTTTTTTTTTGAGAAGTCTGATGCATGTAACACTTTATAAATATCTAGATTCTTACGGTCTTCCCATGTGGAGGTGCACCAGTGGAACACCTCACAAAATGACTTGGTCTCCTGGTCAGGCATGGCCCTTGGCCGAGCTGAGATATCTTTGCTGTGTTCCATAGCATCTTCTGTTACTCTAATCTTCTGCAAGCAGAGCTCTGCGCTGTGTCACTACTTCCTGTGATGGCTCACTGGTCCCCTAGGACAACCCTATTACTGTAAGCAGTACCCAATCTGGCACTAATTAACACGCAAGTTTCCCCAGCCGTCTCTGCAGTGCTGAGGGGCATTTCCATTGTTTGCAGCACGTGTCTGGTTTGAATGCTGGAAAGATGCAGCCCCTGGGACTCTGGCCCATTCCTGTTCTGGAGTTCTCCTGGTGTTTGTTTAAGGAGACCAACTGTTAATGATTGTGGGAATGCCTCTATCTGCCCCGCTTCCTGCAGGGCTGTTCAGAAGAAGGTTCAGAGGTGGTAGGGAGAGAAAGCTGCTGACGAGGCCTTGTCTTGTCTTGACTAAAGAAAATACACGGGTGTTACTAGGCTGCCTCTATGTCGAAACTACAAACCTTTCTAATGAGCATTGTGCCACTCCTGCAGTGACATCAGTAACTCCAGTGCAGTAAACCCCTTATCTCAATCCAGGGCAGCCTGAAGGAGGTGCCTGCCTGGCTGGGAAGTCGTGTGTGGTCTGTCTTCCAGGAAGCATGTGCTGAAGTGATCTGTGGTTCGCAGGTTCCTCCTCTTGCTGGGCACTGCTGGCTCTGAGTGGGATTTTGTGGTTTGGCATGGATTGAGCTCAGAAGGCATGGGCTGCTTTTCCAAGCTACCAAAGTGCACGTGTCAGTCAATCCCTTTTTGGGCCAGCTGTGTTTTCTCATGTAAGTGCTTTGGGTTCTGTCTGCTGTATGATATTCTCTTTGAGAGAGGGATGCAAGACTCGAGGAGCTCAGCAGCTCCTGTGCATGGCAGGACAGACAGTTGGAGATGTTTGCTGCCTTCTTTCTGTTTCCTCTTCAGAGTGCTGGAAGGATCACCTTGTAGCGCCCTTCTCTGGCACACTCTGCCCTTTGGCACATGCTTGATTCGCCCGGTTTCCTTCTGCAGCAGTCACGTAGTGTGTGAAAGAGAGGACAGGGCAGAAGAGGGAAAAGGAGGAAACCCTGGTGACAGATGAAGGGCAGCTGCACATAGAGTCTGGCTCCTGGAAGAGGACGTGAGATCCCTAGCAGCAAATAGTGCCTGTTAATACTTCCTTTTTGGACTAAGACAAAAGACACCCTTTAGTCTCCTATAGGATTTAGCTGATTTACGTCAAACACTGTGGCTGCTGTTTTGTAAACCCTTCCAGGTCCTCTTAAAACATTTTGTATCCTCATGCACAACTTCCCGCAGTGTGTATTCCCACCAGAGTTATGACTGTCCTTAGGTTCGTTGTAGCAGCCCAGTTCAGAGTGCTGCACAGCCGTCATGCATGTGTGAGTAGGAAATGCAAACCTTTGTAATGAGAGAGGCTTTCCTGGGTGTAACATCGTGAAGCCTACCTGCAGCAGTGTACATCTACCCATCTTCTGCTGCATTTCTGGGTGTGGTGGTGTGGACGACACAGGTATATCCTTTAGGATTAGGGTCCCTTCCATGCAAGTGTGGGGTGACAGAGTGCCAGGCAGGTGGCTGTTTGCTCTGAGATAAACATGCATTACTGTTTTGAATGGAGGCTGGGAAACTGCGCTTCCCCTTTCTGGAAAGGTGAGTCACTGTTTGAGCAGATCCTGCCAGGTGGCCATAAAGCCAGAGACACCGTAAAGGCTTTAGGGCTGCCGCGTGACTGCTTAGAAAAAGCGAGGAAGCCTGTTCCTCGGAGCTGCTGCCCGGGCAGAGCTCTGGCCCACTGTTGGGAGCCTTCTGCTGTGGCTGGACCCAGGCACCAGGCAGCCCGTGGCAGCCGTCCTGTTTGGTGACAGAACTTGCCGAATCTCTGTGCCACTCGGGTGCTTTTTGCAGCTCCCGGAGACCCCTGCATCAGCACTCCTGCCCTTCTGCGGCCGGGGGCGAGCCTGTGGAGGAGTTGATCATGCCGCTGAGTTATGGGCAGTGCCAGCTCTGAGCCAGGAGGTATAACTGAAAGTGGCAGCGAAGCTGCTGAGTGTGTGCGATGTGGGGGCGGGGAGGAGGTTACAGGAACCAGTGGTGAATCGGCAGCTTCTTACTCAAGGCATTCTTGGAACTGCTCTGGGGTTGAGTTAGGAAACCTGCTTCTATTTTAAGGACTAGGTGGTTTTTATGCTACGGTTTCTTTGTTGTAGTCTTTGTGTGACTTGCAGTAGGGATAAGCCATCTATCAGGGACCTGCCCAGGGCTGTTCTAAGTGCTTGTGCTGTGCTAAGTGGAGAGCAAACACTTCTTGGGTCCGTTTATATGCAGAGAGTGGCTGTATAGACTCTTCTTGGCAGTAGTCCCGGCTCTCCTGTGGCATCCCTAGCTGTTCTTTCCTGCCATGCTACAGTGGTGTGCTTGAGAATAGTATGGTGTTTCCATCTTCTACTTGATAAACAGTCCTGGGTTGTATCACATTTCCTCTTGTTGTTGACAAACAACAGTGTGAACTGCAGTGGTGAGTGGATTTGGGAGTCTTTCATCCTGTCAAGAGTTTGATTTCATCTTCGGGTGGCTCCTCAGGAAGTGAGTGGGTGTAATAATTTGCACTTCTCTATTAGTCTTTATTTCATGTGAATTCACCTGTCAGAGCAGGGAGATGCCTCTTCACGTCACTGTTTTGTGCAGTCTCGGGAAAGGGGTTAATCACTGTGCGACTGTGCCGCTTCCAGTTCTGGAACTGACTGGTCCAGGCCTGGCTTGTCTGCCTGGTGCTGTTGCTTGGTGTAGGTTTTCCTTTACTGGAAAACTGTTTGTCTTATTTCAGTGTTTCTGAGATATGCCATGGCGCAACATGACCTCTAACTTAATGATAGTGACTCATTCTGGATTATTTTGGGGGCCCTCTATGCAGTGTATTTACATTCTTAAGAATGTGTCCCTGGGGCGGCACTGAGCGTGCTGCAGCCCCCGGTTAAGAGCGCGCGAGTTTGGACAGCGCAAGCTGCGCAAGGGCACCCCAAGATTCATACGAAGCTTTACAAGACATGCTAGACCATCTGCAAGGGAGCTTGCCTTGTGTCATGATCTTTTACAGTTACTGTAACCTAACATGTTTAATTCATTTCTTCTAAGTGAAGCGATTGTTTGAGGCTACCCCAGTCATTTCCTTTGTCTGCCACGCTTCCTTTCTTCTCCTGTTTTTCCTGCAGGCCTCTGGCTGTACCTGGCAGGCAGTGATCTTCCCTGCCTAACTCTGATTGGCTCTCCTAATTTTGGATATCGATCAGTTCATCGTGACTTGGAAGCTCAGGTTGCGATAGTGACAGAAAATAAAGCTTTGCAGCAGCAACTCCATCAGGTAAGTGGCTGATTATGGGGAGGTAACATGGATGTTGTGCTTCTTGGTCACGTAGGGAATGCTGATGACGCAGTTGCAATAAAAACCTACAGCTACAATAATTCAAAACCTTCTGGAGCATAGGAAGTCTCAATGAGCTGTCAGTTAAGTGACTATTGATGAGATGAGATGCCTGCTGCAAGTGCCTGTTTCTGGGAAATGGAGGCCATAACGGGAAAGAACATGTGTCCCCAGTGAACTCGAGTATCAGGAGTGCTCAGGCACTGGATGCTGAGAGACACAGCACTCAGAGAGGATCTGCTGGCTCTCCTCTGCTTGCTGATCACACAGCATTTTCTTGGGCCTTATCCCTGATATTTGGGCATTGCCAAGGTCACACCATATTCTAGGATAATGAGGTCAGGCCCTTTGAATTGCTGATCTGGGACTTCTGGAGGACCTTGCTTCTCAGGCATTTGGGAAATTCTTCGTAGGAATATAAATGCCAATCAGTTAGCTTTTGGGTGTCTGCCCACAGGCTGCGGAGGTGAACAAAGGCAGGGGATCTTAGCGTAGTTTCTACAAGAGGAGGGTTTCTGGCCTGGTTGGATTGCCAATGAAGTTATATGACATAATATAATCGTGAATAATAATAAGGCATTATATAATCTTCACAGAAATATTCTTCAGTGGTTTAATGTTCAGTGTCCCAGGTTTTTGGTGGTTTGTTTTTTTTTTTTGTTAGTCAGCTTGGACTGCTCAGCGCTTTTGCTGCTTCTCTAAATCCTGTCTGGTTCTCCAGCTGTCTTGACGCTGAATCTTCTGCTGAAACTGACACTGTCCTAAGTAATTTCTCATGTAGGGCTCTGATACAAAGCAAATTGGGTTGCTTCCTCTGTGTGTGACTTAGGGATCTCAAAAATGTATTCTATTAAGCCAAGTCCTGGCATAAGAAGGCACAGTTGTCTTCAAGATCAATGGGAATTGCCCTATTGCATCAGGGCTCTTCCACAGGATGAGTCAGAGTATATCTAATCAAAAACAATTCTATTACTGGAAGAGTTGCTTGAATATTTCAATTCATATCTTGCCTCTACTTGTTTCTAATGGAAGGGGAGAATCAATGAAAATATGACAAAGGAATTTTCTCAAACAGTGCTGCAGTGATCTAATTTACAGGGCTTTAAACCATTCCCATTTGCTGGAAGCTGATTTTGAGACTGGTTGTTTGTTTACTGTTCTGTGATCTTTGTTTGGAAGACTTAATACATTAACTGGTACACTGCCATGAAATCACTTTGCCTATGTAACATTCAGTTCCATTTTAAAAATGTGTGATGAGATTTGGGAAGAAATTTGAGTGGTCTGGGTATCTTTGAGTGCTCCACTGAATGAACTGAACTTCAATTCAGATAACTGGTCTTGCTTCCAGTGATCAGACGACTTTACTGTGTCAGATGACCATGGTGCATAATCTTCATAGGAGGGCTGACTATAGCTCTTGGAGCATTTGGGGTTTCTAAAATTAGACTGATTTGACACACAAATGTCTTCCTTCTGTTGTTGATTTATCTTTTTGGTGTTACTTTCCAATGCTTGGTTCCTGCTTCCCTGTTCCACGCTGAATTTAAACAGTGCAGAATATTTTCTGTTGTTTGTGACAGCTAGCTAACGAGAAAAAGATTATGAACAGACTTACAGTAGATGGTCTGCTCCTTGTTTGCCTGCAAATCTAGAAACCTAACTGGCTTTGATAAGAAAACCGCTTCTACCTTTGATCAAACAGCTGCTTTCACGTGCAATGCGAGCATGTATTATCATCATGATGGTTCATTTCCTCCTTCAGCAGCATTGTGTACACACTGGAGAAGCCTAAGTGTTTCTGGTAATTTAGTTGAAATCATGACTGCATATTCATTTGAGAACACTGCGCTTGAGCTGTGTCTAGAAAGAGCTGTGTAAGCTGGTCTCTTGAGATTATGGTAAGGTTTCCTTTTCTGGCAATTACAGTGAGGGATTTAGGATTTTTCTGAAACTGAAGCTTAGCTCTCTTGCAACTGTGGGGCACAAAAAGGCAAAACCCTCTACCTTTGCTCTTTGTAAAGTTTAAATTGCTAATTCTTGAGGTTCAGTTACTTAGCGCACTGATAGTCATCAAAAGTACTGGAGTACTGTGGTAGACGGGTGTGGGGGACAGATCCTGTGCTAGCTCCTTGGTGGTTCCGTTGCTCTGTGAGTTGTGGTGCATGGAATGGGACTCTTATGATCAGGCTTGTGGGAGAAATGGTGCATCCTTTTGGCAGGATCCATGGCCAGTTTTACCTGAGAATTCACTTTTCTTAAAGGCCATTATATAATTAGGATTTAATGGGATCATGTTTCTTTCCCTGTATAGGAGCAGGAGCAGCTTTACCTCTGCTCAGGTGTAGTCTCATCATCAACATTTGAGCAGCCAAATCGTTATGTGAAACTGTGGGTGAAGCTGGTAACACCTCTGATCAAGAATTTCTTTTGAAAAAAGAAAAGCTGCTGCTTTGGGTGAGTTTTCTGCCGTTCTTATGGGGAATTTATATTGCACTGACTGCAATTAATAAATGCAGTACTCTTTATCATGTGGAAGAAATAGATGGTGGAAACATAGATGATATAGGGAAAAAACAGGCACCTCTCTTTTCTTCTGGGGTACTTGCCACTGACTAGAATCATTGCTCAAGGTCTGTATTGGGTTTCATCTACTAGAATTTCTGGAAGGGGCAGTGAAAGAGAACCCATACAAGGGTATTTCCCATGCATAGAAACAAAACTTCCATTACTGAAATGTCCCTTTCAGAATTTTGTGGAGAGGGACTGTGTTTATTTTATCTTGACCAGCTAATAGAAAACATTGTTGGAATATTTAAAATGTTTTGTCGTCTTTTTATCTGATCAGTGCTTTGCTTTAACCTTGTAGATGTTGGTTAACAGGGGCAGTTGTTTTTGCTTTTCTGCTTCGTACAGCGACCTGGATTTGCCTGGCTGTTCGACTGCCCAATAACTGGAGCCCTTCTGAGCTTCACGGAATCGCTCTTAGATTTTTGTCTGTGCTGTGCACATAGTCCATGCAGTTGGCACCTAAGTGTGTGCCCTTGATGCTGAGTGTTCACACATCCATCTCTGGGGTTGTGTATCTGGCTCCTTCGTGTTAAGATGCGTTATGAGTGCCTTTCATGAATTGTGGAGAGGGCATGAGAGGACTTTTGGTGCCAATGTGATTTTTGGATGTTACTTGCTGAGCAGGAAGCTCAAACCATAACACGTGCCCTGCAAAGAAGTTGGTTGGGAAGCCAGATAAAAATGTGTTAGAGCACAGGCTTGGGCTGCTCTGCAAGTTTCACTGGTGGAGTATGTGCAGTGTGTTCTGATCTTTTATTGCCAACAAAAGGGATTTCTGGCACTTGAAAAGGCTGAAGGTAAGTGTAAAACTTAATGGTAATTTATTCTAAATGCTACTACTTTATAGAGAAACAAGCAGCTCTACTTGCTTCCCCTTGTGGCTTTTCTTACCACTAGCTGTGAGGGCAGTTTTATGTAACTGTATTTTAGAACTAATTGTTCAGATATTTCACAGGGTGGGATTTTGGTGAATTATGTTATGCTAAAGGGACAGGCATTGGCTTCCATATGGTGGCCAGAGCAGATCTAATCACCCTAATTAATAGGAATTAATGCTGATACAAATTATTTGTTGTGAAAGAAATGGTAGAGTATTCTGTAACCTAGAAATAGAAAGAAACATACTTCAGAGATTGATCTGTTTGCAGCTGGACTTTCTCTGGGTTGTACAGGTAGACGTGTGGGAGAACTGGGCCAAATCTGCGCCTTTCTTCTTCCGTCTGGTCTAAACAGATACATGCTTCCATGCAGGAATATGTCATGCACAGGCTTGACGAATTTCTGCTCACATTTAGCACTGAGCGATCAAACAAATAGCTAAGGAAAGACAGAGAGATATGAGAAGGAAAGGAGTCTGGATAGTTGCATGCAATTGTTCTGTTTGGCTTCCTTTGGTGGTCTGGCTCTCAACCAGCACTTTATCAGAAACCACCAATTGAAAACCAGTATCCGTCATGAGAAACTCCATGTATTGTAAGAGCAGTCTCCACATGACAGCAGTTCTAGCAATGTTTTTATTGATACTTTGCTAAAATAGTTCTGGTACAATCAAACTTAGTCTAAGTTACTCAACTTTGAGGTTTTTTGCAAGTAAAAGCATTTGCTGTTTTTCGTAGTCAAAGTTTAGATCTGTAAAAGCAGAGCAACAGCAGCAAGGATCCACTTAGCAGCTTTTTCTTTTGTCTTTAGGTTAAAGGTCCAGACATAGGTGGGACCTCGCATCCGTGTCTTATAGACAGGACATTCATAGACGTTCTTGGTGTCCATGCGGTCCACAGGGATGGCTCTGATGAAGATGACTGGCATCATGGGCGTCAACTCCTTCAGTCGAGCGTCTGCGATCACACCAGAAGGGATATCCCATCGAGCGCCTGCAATATTATGAAACTGTCAGGGTACCAGCTACCCAACGGCTTTTTCACTTAGAGGGGGCTGTTTTCATAACTGCTAATGGGTGGGAAGGAGTTGCTCTAGCAGCACAGTCCAGGATGGAGGGTGAAGGTTGGGTAGCCATGGCTTAGTAGTTGTTAGGGCTAACATGTTATCATCTCACTGTGACTCATGAATGCATTTTGCCTTACTGTGTGTGGGATATCTAAATAAATTCTGTCCCCAGTCATCCCTTCAGCACGGGTTTGCATGAAAGTTGCATAGCTGAAGGTAGAACTTGGCCATGGTGGGAACTATGATAAGCTGTCCTATGTGGTCTGTGCTCTTGTTTAAGTGGACCCCTTTGGTGCTCTGCTAATGTCATCTCATTCCCCCTTGTTTTTAGCAGTAATTATTTTAGGTTCTGAGTTTCCTGATTTGTCTTACTCACACAGCAAAGAGCGTAATACATTTATTCACTAGAACCATGTAGCTTCAGACAACTTAGTCCTCAGGTTCATAACATGCAGTCTGAATTTCCAGAAACTGGTTTCTGATTCGTGAAACTCTGCTTGTAAACTGGACGGGTGCTGCCCTCAGCTGGCATGTCTCTGACATTAGTGCGGAATAAAGGCTCTGCTGCTTGGAGCTTTTGCAAGAGCTGTGCGAATTCAGATAAGCCACTGAGTACTAACACTCACTCGGCAAGACTTTTTAAGGCTGAACTGGGCTTTCTCTGTGTCTGAAGCATTGCATAAAAGATGCAGTCTTTTACCTTCCATGAATAATCCATGCACATAGGAGCCTTCTCTGGGTGGAGCTGTTACATCCTCGCGGTTTTTCTTGGTCACTTCCACTGAAAGACACATCTTGTCCAGTGGCCATCCGTTTTTTCTGGCCATGGACTGCATGATAGCAGTGAGGAAGGACTGGGGATTGAAGAATCCTGCCAGCCACACTGTTGCAGGCAGCACAAAGTCCGTTGTCCAGACTTCCAGTTCCTGGAAAATAAAAACAGCAACGTACTTCAGAGTGAAGCATGGCCTTTGAGCAGCAGAATGCTGCTTTTGAGATATGATGTGACAAAGAGCTGATGCTTCCCTGTGCCTAACACAAGCTTCAGGTAATCTTCCAGAGGGGGAGACTAGGATGGAGGTGGTCTATGATGAATAAATAGCAGATTCCACTGCAGCATTGAAACTTAAACTGTTTATTTGGATTGCAGTAAACACTGCTATTATTTTTTTTAACAAATTCACACTTTAAATAGATGGTTTTATAAAATATTTTTTTCTTCTGAGACATATAAAGTTATGATGGGGTTAGCTAATGTTCTTTTGAAAGAGTGATATACTCTAATGGTGAACGCTTTTCAAACTTCTGCTCTCATTCTTGGGGTAACAGGCCATTTCAGGTACTTCAAACTGCTTAAATTAATACTGAAAAATAAACCAGTTAACCACTGTACACTGATGGAGGTGATTCCTGGTCTTCTGTGGTATCTGCTTGCTCCCTAAGCTTTAACTTTCACAAGAAATGTGCTCACCCTAATCCGAAGGAGCAGGTCTGCATACCAGGCTCCTAAACTAAGAAGAGAGGGATAGGCATAACGTGTCCAGGATTCAGGAACGTTGTCATAGAAGAGAGCGTTTGCCAGCTCTTCCATATCTGATGTAATCGTTAGCTCGCCCTTTAAAAAAGAGAAAAGTCTGGGCAGTTTTATCTGAAGAAAGCAAGACTGATGGAAGTATTTGGTCTCAAACCCATCACGAAGCAAGAGACTGGTACTGTCTGGCCATACCCAGCACAGTGGGATGTGTAAGAGTGTGAGCAAGGGTAGCCAAGCACTTTGTACAAGACAAGGTTCGAAATGAGCAACAGCCATTTGCGAATCACGGGAAGTTATTTGGTAGGGAGAGGCGCTTTCTAGGCAGCTACGTAATGCATACCTTTAGTCCCAAGTCTAACTCTTTCAGAGAGCGCCTGATTTCATGGGTCAAGATGTTCATTCTTTCACATTCCTGGAAGGCAACTACAACATATGGGGTCTTGTCCACCGCTTTCGCCGTGATCTCCACCATATTGAATGGCTCCGGCAGCCTCTCCATAATCTCGTCTAGGACTGACTTCACCTGGAAAGAATACACCATAGAACTGCTCTTATCTAAGGAAAAATGCTGTGGGTTGACAGTTAATAAAGGTAGTAAGAAAGGTTTTTCTGCCTTCATGTTTTCCTGTGCTTCCTCCTCTGTTACTAATACGCTATTCTTTTACAAACTGCTCTTGGATCTTTGAAAGGTGCAGCTCTTTTCCGATAGCCAAGAAGGTAAGAACTGAAGCCCCAGAGGCTGTGAAATTCAAGTGTAAATTCCAGGGAGTCAGGAGTCAGACTTTTTTTTAAAATCTGTATTTTTAGCAGTTGCCATCATGAATGGAAATCACTAAGCCTGTTCCGGCTGCTGAGGACACAGCATGTGAGCCGCATTTTGCCACTGGCGCATCTCGACCCCATCAAAGAGTAACCTTTCTGAACACTGCTGACTTTTGTCAGATGAAGTGAACACAAAGAAACTGCCGGGACAGCATTTCAGCCCCTTCTCTTTACCCTTTGGGTTTCTTGGAGATGCTGGAGGAGAGCAGCCAATGGTCCTATGATCTGTGTGACTAGCTGCCTGCCTGCCTGGGATCTAGATTGATGGAAGAGCAGGGAAGGGGGGGAGAGAGAACTGCAGATGGGACAGGGACAAATAAGCAGCTGTGGCCAGTGCTTTGTCTGCCCTGGGCTGCGGTATCAGTGCTGTCCTCTTAGCAGCTGTAAGGCGGTGAAGCATTTGCTTACGTTAGCAATGCCAAAGACTGTCAAAGTTACTGAAATGGAAGGGAGAGCCTGGTCACAAAGAAACCAAGTGCCAATATACTTAAATGAAAACTTGACAGGAGTGTCCAGCTAGGCAGAGACTGCAGCGTTTCTCGTGAGCTCTGCGCTAGCAGCTCCCCCTTCTCCATGCTGACAGCTTGTAGCATTAGGTACTGGGCTAGAATCACATCTCTACTGTCTTGCACTGGTAAGAAATCTGTTATTATTTCAGGTCATGTTCTCCTGTCCATTGTGTGTGGGCCCATATCTGTCCTCCCCACCTAGCCCCCTCCTGGCGTCTGAGTTGTCATTGTGCAGTGTAAAACTTTGCTTGCCTTTTCCTCTCGGGAGACACCTGAGCCTCTTCCAGCATCTGATTCTTTGGGCTGCATTTCCAGAACTGTCCGAAAAAGCCTGTCTGAAGTGACGGTCAGGAAGCCAATTTCTGCGTTGGGGTGAAGGCCGTACAAGTAGGGGCTCTCCGGTGGCAGGTTGTCATCAATGTACTCATGGTAACCCTAAGCGCAGGGTAGGCGCAGACATTAGTTTAGCAGATGTGTTCAAAGGAGCGTGAGTTTTGCTTCAGCCTTGAAAAATACGTCATCACTTTTTGGTGGTGGTGCTTCACAGCTAGCTGGCGTCGCTTATTCAAGATGGTTTTTTTACTCATGTCTTACCTAAGTTTTTCCCTTACCACCTCAGCCACAGGAATTATTTTTGCAGCCATTCTGCATGTTTCCATGGGATTGAAACTTTTTTTTTCCCTGCATTCCCCTTTGGTTAGCATGAGGGAGCTCTGACTAGTGCACATTTATCCAGAGCAGTGGTTTTCCACAGCAAATTGCAACCTTAATCTTTCTTACCTTGTAATCCAAGCTGGGAGGGATCAAAAACCCTGGAGCTAAGTACACTTCCCCTTCCAGCATCTCTGCATGGATGTATTCGCTCAGGTAAGTCCGACACAGCCGGCGGTCCCAGTCGTCTGTGATATGCCCCCCGTACATGATTTCACCAAAGAGGTACCGGAGATCATCCCATGGTACCTGCAAGGAGAGGCTGACCGTGGGGTTTCTGTGTGGCTCCCCAGAAGTCCCCTGCAGCCCGGGGAAGCTGCATGTGACTGTAGAGCCGCGGGGCCATGGAGCAAGGGCTCCTGCGTCAGCCTGTCCAGTGTCCCGGGACAGACCCTGGACCCGTAAGAGGCTCGGTGACAGAGTGAAGGGGAGCAAGACAGGGGACCTTGTTTCAGGTGTTTCTTGTGTTTGCCCACCTTGTCCCGGTATGGACACAGCCATCGATACTTTTTGAACCCCCATCATCCTGTCTCTATTCAGATCAAGGTTGATCATGTCTGTAAGGCCAGGTGAAAGCAGGACTCTCCTACGGGTGAGACCTCAATCCTACTCATCACACCTTCATTCTCGGGGCAGGCTTTGCCCTTTAAGTGGAAAGTAGTTTAAAAAAAACCCAACCCAACAAAGCACCAAGGTGTGAGCCAGAGCAGGCACTCATCCCAGCTTGGTGCTAAACGCCCGCTTTCCACCCAGCTCAGTCACGCTGAGGACTCTGCACCTTCGCCTGGCGGAGCGTGCAGGCAGCTCTCTGGGGAGGAGGGGAAGACCGACTGGCAATGCTGTGTTTCCTCCAGAGAAGGCATTTGTGCAGCAAAGTGATGAATTTTTTAAAAAAAGGTTGACTGTCATAGTGTGTATTGTGCTGAGATATGGTCACTTTGTAAGTCAGTCCCTTACCTTGGGGTTAGCCTCCAAGTAGTTGTACAGGATGTTAATTGATATGGTCAGGTCACCGTTGTTGAAGGGGTAAGGTCTGTTCCAGCCCTGAGTGCCAAACTTGCGCCGCTCGGCCACCACTGCATGGAAGTAACAGAGCGCAAACAAGATGCGTTTGAACTCAATTTCTTTGCTGCACATCTCTAAGGTGTCCTGCAGTGGAATAAAAATGAGAGTGGGTTTGCAAGTGAATGAGTGAATATCGCTATCAGCCAGCCTGCTATTGAAGAAAATTAACAGATGATGGCAAAGGAGAACTGAAGGTTGTTTATTTAAAAAAAAAAAGCAGCGTAAAATTATCTTTTAAAGATTTGCTACTTGGTTAATTTTTGCACTCGTTTGTTTATAAAAAAATTAGGAATACAGACACCCCCCACCCCGCTGGCAGTCAAGGTGGCTTGTTTGTGGCACCAAGCTGCAGCAGCTCAACATTTAGCTTTGGGAAAGGCACCAGTAATTCAGCACCCTCCCTGGTTCGGGAGCCCTTGGGCAGCTCTGGTTACCCCTAAATCACGTCCTGACAAATGGGGCCTCTGGGCACCCCCAGGAGGACATGTGGGGGTGGGCTGGGTCCTGGCGCAGCGTCCGTGTCTGCAGTGACACCCCCAAAGATGCTCAGCCCGTGAAGCCCCAGGGATGGGGTGAGCTGAACACGCTGATCCAAAATGGTTGAAAGGAACTGGCTGTGCACAGCGTGACCACAGCAGGGGAGAGCAGCGTGGTGGG